>NW_006208475.1:820095-837860 GCF_000334495.1 Tupaia belangeri chinensis
TCCCGGCCCTTCCCCTGCCTCCTGCCTCCTCCCCGGCCCCGCCCCTGCCCCTCCCCAGCTCCCGGCCCCGCCTTTCCCTCCCTTTCTCGCCCCTCCCTGTGGCTCCGCCTCGCTCCCGGGAGTCCTCCTCCTTCCCCTTTCCATCCTCCCTGCTCTCCCGCCTCGGGCACTGAGCCCCCGCCTCAGACCTGTCCGACCCGGCCGAGTGACTCCTCTGGTCGCCTGGCTGGTGACCAAGGACCCTCCTAGCACCAAGCAGAAGCGCCTCCTAGAACCCTGAGCTGGGACAGCCCCGGAGCTCGTCCAGCCCGACCTCTCCCCAGCTCTGGCTCTCGCGACCGACCGACCTCTAAACGCAGGACTCCGAAGGCACAGACCCTCTCTTTTCACTGTACGCACTGGGTGTCTAGGAAATAAACAGACGCGTGTTCTGGTGGTTCCCGCATTGACATTTCGAGCCAAGACCGCTTCTCTGAGCTCCGGATTCCTGCAACCAGCAGCCCGTCTGCCTAACTCCCTTGCATCTCAAATTTGAAGGTGTGGCCGGTGTGTGCGTGTGTCAGCGATTGTGCCCTTACGATGTGTGCAATCTGGAAACAAATTACGTGCGGGCGGAGGCGGCATTCACGGGAAAGTGCATTGATAGCTGTCATTTAAATGCGTACGGAAGGGGGCGGATAGAGTTAGGAAGAAATGGGCACGAGGTCAGGTGCGGAATGTAGGTGGTGGGTACATGGGTACTCCCTGTAAAGCTCTTTCCGGTCTACTCGGGAACGTTTTTGGAATCGAATGCTGGAGAGAATGTCCCGTGAAAGACATATTTACATGGGGAACACCCTTTCCTACCCTCCCCTACCCACCATGTTTTTCAAAAAAGCTGTTGGATCCAGGGCTGGACCCTCGCAGTCCATCATCATATGGGTCCAGTCGTCTTAACAACCATATCGTGAGCAGCCCAGACTTGGGACATTCTAAAATCAGAAGTTACTGGGCCAGCCCATGGCATGTTGGTTAAGGCAGTTAGATTCTACTTGGCCAGCTGGTTCCAGTCCTGACCTGTAACTTGAAAACTCCAGGTACGTGTGCCCAAAATCCCAAAAGGAGGGAGAAACGGAAGAGAAGGGATTGCAGCATGACCATCCTCCATTCCCTCTCTCTCTCTCTCTCTCTCTCTCTCTCTCTCTCTCTCTCTGGTGAGCACACACACCTTTGACGAAACTAATTTTTTTTTAATGTTTAAATGTTCTAAACCAAGTCACAGTAGAACCAGGGTGACACTGCTGGTGAGCAAGCCAAGACCACACGGGAGGCCCAGGTTCAATTGCCAGCAACCCTAAAAGCCAGACACAATCACGTGTGCCCATACTCCCAGCTACTCAGGAGGCTGGGGACATGGTGAGAGCCCCTCTTAAAAAAAAAAATAAAAGATTCCAAGGAATTTGCCAGTTTCTAACACCACAACATTGCACTTAAACATTGTCTTTTCTATACCCTAGATCAGTGTTTCTTGAGCGTTTTAATGGCAGAACTTCTGGGGACCAGCAGGTGGCATGGTGGTAAAGGCACTGGACATTCCTACATGGCCAACCACAGTTCGAGTCCCAGATCTGGTGGCTTGCTTTCACACTTTCTCTCTCTCTCTCTCTCTCTCTCTCTCTCTCTCTCTCTCTCCCTCTCTCCCCCCCCACCCTCTCTCTCTTTCTCTCCCTCTCTCTGGTCAAATTAAAATAAGCGAATGACGGGACAAGCAGTTAGCGTAATGGCTATGTCGCTGGGCTCCCACATAGTCGACCACGGTTCGGGTCCCGGACCCGGTGGCTTAAACTCACGCCGCGCGCATGTGCGTGCGTGCCCAAGACCCTGAGAGGAGAATGGAGGAGAAGGGATTGCGGCGTGGCCATCCCCCCTGGGGGGTGATTTCTCGCTTTCTGTCTCTATGTCTCTCTCTGTCTGTCTGGCAAGCGCACGCGCCCTATAGCCAAAACCCCCCCAAAAAAAAAAAAAAAGCGAATGAATAAATAAAATTAAATAAATAATTCTTTAAAAGAAAAATCTCAGAACTTCTCTATGTTCTTAATAAGTGCTTTTCTTTTGTGTGTGTGTCAGAGAGTGCATGCACTCACTAGTGAGAGACACAGAGAGGGAGGGAGAGAAAGCACTCCCGCATGGCAATCCCTTCTGCTCCATGTCTCCATCCTGTGGGTATTTTGGTCACACTTGCACATGCACCTGGCATGTTTTCAAGACACCAGGCCAGGAACTGAGCCGCAGGGTTAACCACGTGAGATCCAGCTTCCTCACTCTCTCTTGTTTTTAATTGACAGATGACATCACTGACTTTTTTTAGAATTATTTTTCACTAATTATATATATATGTATAGTGAGAGAGGGAGAGTTAAAAAGCAAGCCACCAGGTCCAGGACTTGAACCACAGTAGCCCTTGTGGGAGTATCCAACGCCTTAACCACCACGCCACCTGCTGACCCCAATTTTATTTCTTAAATAATTATTTCATTTAACTTTATTTCTCCACTCATTTATTTATTTCAATTTGACCAGAGAGGGACAGAGCGAGAGAGAGATAGAAAATAAGCTGCCAGGTCTAGGACTTGAACCACAGTCAGCCATGTGGGAGTCCAGCCCCATTAACCACCACACCACCTGCCAGCTCCTTATTAATTTTAATTTGACCAGAGTGAGAAAGAGAGAGAGGAGGAGAGAGAAAGTGAGAAAGCAAACTGCCAGGTCTGGGACTCAAACCACAGCTAGCCATGTGGGAGTCCAGCGCTCTAACCACCACATCACCTGCCCCGAGATCCTGCTCTCTTAACCGTGAGGCCACGAGCCAGGCACCGAAGTGTTTTCTGCAGGCTACGTTTATCAATATTCACATATTAGGAATGAACACAGGAATGTTTAAAACACAGACGTTCACAGCACATATGTCTCAGAGCAGTGATGTCGCAGCATGTCAACAAACAGCTTTGGCAGTTCCCTGCCGCCGCGAACTGTAACTGCCATTCGTCAAGAAACTCGCGACTGCTTTCTTCTAGGCTTTTCCTTCACTGCTGCAGCCATGCCGCTAGCTTCTGTCTTTCCTTAATCCTACCCCGGAATTATGCCCTTATTTTAAATTCAAAATTTGGTCTGTATTTGTTTTTTAACTCAAAAAATGATGTAATTATGTTTTAACAAAATAATAAGCATTTCGACTTCATTACCAATTTTGATTTACATAGACATTATTATGCAAATCATGTCTTCTCATTTTATGTCTTCATAAACTATTCAAATAAACACATTCCAGTATTACATCTGTGAAAAAATGTATTCAATCCATTGATGGCAACAAGATCACTGAT
Source organism: Tupaia belangeri chinensis (assembly GCF_000334495.1). Lineage (NCBI taxonomy): Eukaryota > Metazoa > Chordata > Mammalia > Scandentia > Tupaiidae > Tupaia > Tupaia belangeri. The sequence continues at coordinate 823,458 of NW_006208475.1, forward strand.
GTGTTTTTGGGCAAAAGTGTAAACAATGAACTCATACCACACACACACACACACACACACACACACACACACACACAGCACAGTGCAATAATAATATGTCCTGAAAAGCGACAGTTAAAGTGAAATGTCCCGGGTCAGCCTCATGGCCTACTCGCTGAGGGAGCTAGGTCCCTGCTGGCCTACCACCTGGTTCAAGTCCCGGCTCCAGCAGCTTGGAAAACATACTGGGTGTAGCTGTGTGTATGTCCAAACCCCGACAGAATGGAGGAATAGAGGAGAAGGACTTCCAGCGTGACCAATCCTTCCAGGAGCTGCTGTCTCCCTCTCCCATTCTCTGCCTCTCTCTCTGACAAGCACATATACCGTCTGGAATTAAAAAGAATAATCAAAGAGGGCCCAGCCAGTGGCGTGACCTCACAGGGCCGACTGAGCCGTCCCAGACCCAGCAACCCAGCAGCTTGAAAACTACACGGGGTGCGTGTGCGAGTGTGTCTGGAATCCCGAGAGGAGGAGAGAGGAGAAGGGATTGTGGCCATCCCTCTTGGAGGGTACTTTCCCACTTTCTCTCTCTCTATCTCTCTCTCTCTTCCCCCGCCCTCTTCCTCTCTCTCTCTGTCTCCAGCAAAGTGAACGCATGTGCCCTAAAGCAGACTAAAAAAATATCAGGCATGTGTGCACATGTGCCCAAAACCCCGAGAGGAGAATGAGGAAAAGCAACATGGCATGACCATCCACCCCGGGGAGTGCATTCTCACTTTTTCTGGATTTCTCCCCCACCCCACCAGAAAAAGTGAAATATAATCCTATCAAAACAGTCAAATGATGTATAGTAGACAAATATTTTCTTCTGGTCCAAGTTTTCAAATTAAAATATAAATTAGTTAAAATTAAATAAAAGGCGAAATGTTGTCCCTCAGTGTATTAGCCATGTTTCAAGAGTCAAAATTCACATGTGACTAAGGCAGCCGCATTGGTCATTAGTCTTATTCTTCCTGAGTCACTTGGTAAGTTATTTGTTTTAGGATTGTTCCATGTTGTATAAAATTTCAAATTTATTGAAATAAAGTTGTTTATATTTTCTTATATTTTTTTTCTTTTTTTTTAAATTTTTTCTTTTTGGGAGAGGTTTTTGCTATAGGGCGCGTGTGCTCACCAGAAACACAGAGAGAGAAAGAGAGACAGTAATCACCCCCCAGGGGAGATGGCCACGCTGCAATCCCTTCTCCTCCGTTCTCCTCCTAGGATCTTGGGCACGCAAGCACACGCGCCTGGCATGAGTTTTAAGCCACCGGGTCCGGGATGGGAACTGCGGGACTACGTGGGAGTCCAGCGACGTAGCCATTACGCTAACTGCTGGTCCCTGCTAAACCTCTATTTCTTTATAAGTCATTCAGTCTCAGGTATTTCTATTAGTAACACAATAGAGGACTAAGAAATTTCTCTCATATATTTGCCTCAGTTAGCCAGACTCCATTTCTCTTGTTTGTCCATAAGGAATCTCACTGATGGAATTGGTTTAACTTAAGCCGGCCCATTGCCTGGTGGTTAAGGGAACAGATCCCATTTGACTGACCACATGGTTTGAGTACTAAACCCAGCAGCATGAAAAAGATGCCAGATGTGTGTGTGTGTGTGTGTGTGTGTGTGTGTGTGTGTGTGTGCGTGCTGGATGTCCTGACACAATGGGGAAATAGAGAAGGGACTGTGGTGTGACCAAGACCCATCAGTAGGGTGCTTGCTCTCTTTCTCCCTCTCCGTGACTGTCTCTGGTGAGCACAGGTGCCCTCTGGCAAAATTTTGAAAATAAAAATAAAAAAGAATTAACTGATTTCCAGCATTTTAGTGAATATTCCAGTTACTGTTGCAGCATAAGGAATCACTCCATAACTTAGTGGCTCAGAATAACTGTAATCATTTTCTTCTATCTGGTGATTTCTGCAGGTCAGGAATCTGGGGAGCACTTGGCTGTGCATTTCTAAACGTGGGTGTCCTAAGAACTCGAACTGTGGTCAGCCATGTGGCAGTCTAGTGCCCTTAACCACCATGCCACCTGCCGGCCCCGATCTCAATAATATCCTATGGCTTTAAGAATCTAGTAGAGGGGCTGGCAGGTGACATGGTGGTTGGGGGCACTGGACTCCCACATGGCGACTGAGGTTTGAGTCCCGGACCTGGCGACTTACTTTCTCACTTTCCCTCTCTCTCTCTCTGTCTGTCTCTGTCTCTCTCTCTCTCTGTCTCTCACTCTGTCCCTCTCTGGTCAAATTTAAAATAAATAAATAAAGTTAAATAAAATTATTCTTTAAAAAAAAAAGGATCTAGTGGGAAAAAGCATCAGTCTCCATGCAAGGTGTACAAACTGCACAGTGCTCATACAGATCCAAAACAGTTTGCACCAGAGACCATCTGGCTGAGATGCCTCACTGAGTGATGAGAAAATATCAAATGCTCTGGAAAACCAAGGTGACTTTTTTTAAGTCTCCCATTGATTTAAAAAACATACTGGGACCAGCAGTTGGTGTAATGCCTATCTCACTGGACTCCCATATAGTCGACCACGGTTCGAGGCCCGGACCCTGTGGCTTAAACTCACACTGGGTGTGTGTGCATGCCCAAGATCCCGAGAGGAGAATGGAGGAGAAGGGATTGCAGCATGGCCATCGGGCCTGAGGGTGACTTCTCGCTTTCTGTCTCTGTCTCTGTCTTTCTGGTGAGCACACGTGCCCTATAGCAAAAACTTCACCAAAAACTATAGGGTGTGTCCAGCAGCACAGCCATTACGCCATCTGCTGGTCCCAATTGCTTTCATTTTAAAACAAGGAAATAAGTATCTCTGAAAAAGGTGTTATTCCCCTAGGAAGGTGGGCGAGCGTGAATACTCACCGTAGTGGTCAGCATTCGTTCTTGCAAATTGCTCCTTGCAGGTCAACCAGATCCCTCTCCTTTGCTTTTTAACTTGGGCTGACAGAGGTCCTGCTGACCCACGTCCTGGCTGCGTGCCTAGGAGCGCCACCCCTGCAGGCTCTGTATAATGAGGCAATCCACAGAGCTGACCTTGGCACAAAAAAAGGTTCAAGCTGGGACTTGAATTTTTTTGCAGCACAACAGCAAAATAGCTAGAGGAACTGCAACAGAGTGACATCATTCAAATAACTGAGAAGTCAGCTTCGTCATTCCAACTCCCTGCGTCACAGGAGACGTGTCACCAGACGTGTCACCACACTAGCGTGGCCTGCAGCTGCCTGAAATGTGTGCTTTCTTACTTCATAGCCATAACGAAACAGAAGGATACCATTACTTTGGGTGTTTGGTTTTGGTTTATTGGAGTGGTTTGTTTAGAGGCGAGGAAAGGTGAAATGATACTTAGCTTTTCTTCGTGAAAAAAGAAAGTTCCTGCATATATATAAAAGAAAGCAAGAAGCGAATTACAAACACACACATAAATCTTACCACATTTCTTTCTGGGTTTTTCTTTTTCTTTTCTTTTTTTTTTTTTCTTTCTTTCTTTTCTTTTTTTTTTTTTTTTTGAGAGAGATTTTTGCTATAGGGAGCATGTGCTCACTGGAGAGACAGAGACGGAAAGTGAGATATCACCCCACGCTGAAATCCCTTCTCTTGCACTCTCCTTTGGGGCAAAAATCACACTCTTCTGAGAGTTGACATGGCAGTCACTCTCAAAAACAAAGAGCAGTTGGCTTCAAAAGGTAGAGGGTAGGGTTTTACAGCGGAAAAGAAAGCAAAAGCACATCACAGAGGCAGAAGACGCAGGTAAGCAGGTTAATCATTCTTAAGGGTATATTCTGTCCCTGCCTAACCACAATGGCATCTCCATGGTCTCCAGGGCTCCAGGGCTCCAGGCGCGGTCCAGTGACTGAAGATTGTATCTTTTTTTTTTTTTTTCCATTTCCTTTTCTTTTATACATTCAATCACATTATTATTTGGCTAACAAAATGGACATTTCAACCGGTGAACATTTCTCCCTAGTCCAGTTGATAAAACTACAAAATATCTTCAATAGACAATACCACATTTCTTTGTGCCATTAATGCTTTGCCTCCCTATTTTTCTTCTAAATGTCCTTCCTCAGACCCTCCTCTTTCACACACACTATATCTGGTATTTACATCTTTACACTGTGTTTCTGTATCCTTTAGTCAATTAGTTTCAGTCATAGAGTGTGGACACTCGGTATATATTAAGTGGGGACATACAATGCTTCTCATCTTGCACTCAGGCTATGTGGTTTTGAGAGACATTAATCCCCCACATGCCGCTGGCTTAATTAATAAACTCCAATAAATTTGAAAAAAAGAAAAAGAAAATCATTGAGTACGAGGAAGAACACATGTAATTGAATAATTCCTAGGGGCACAAATATATTTCAAAACACCAAACTTAACTGTTTTCTGAAAACTAAGGTTTTTTAAAAGAATTATTTAACTTTGTTTATGTATATATTTATTTATTTTAATTTGACAAGAGAGGGACAGAGCAAAAGAGGGAGAGAGAGCAGGAGAGGGAAAATAAGAAAGGAAGCCACCAGGTCCGGGACTTGAACTACAGTTGGCCATGTGGAAGTCCAGCGTCCTTAACCACCACACCACCTGCTGGTTCCAAAACTGCTTAATTTTAAGAATAATTCTGAAACATCCAAGTCTAGATGAGGCGACATTTGTTCCCTGGCTTTATTACCCAGTCACACACCACACAATGTTTTGGTCATGCACAGACCATATAAGTAATGGTGGTCCCATGAGATTACAAGCAGGCAGACTAGGGACCAACAGTTGGTGTAATGGCTATGTCACTGGACTCCCATGTAGTTGACTGCGGTTGGAGTCCTGGACCCAGTGGCTTAAACTCACGCTTTTGCGTGTGCGTGCGTGCCCAAAATCTTGTAGGGATAATGGAGGAGAAGGGATTACAGAGTGGCCATCCTCCCTGGGGGTGATTTCTCCCTTTCTGTCTCTCTGTCTCTGTGTTTCTGGGGTGTACATGAGCCCTATAGCAAAAACCTCTCAAAAAAAAAACAAGTAGGCAGACTATGTAGCCTAGGGGTCTGTGTATAGGCTACCCCCTCCAAGTTTATTTGTGAAAGTACACTCTGTGATGTTCATCCCACAAGGAAAATCACCAAATGACGCAGATTCTCAGAATATTAAGCAACGTATGACCATACAAGGAAGGGTGGCCAAAAAAATGCCTGTTCATGAAAACACTTTCAGAAGCCTTTTCTAGGACGAAGGTAATTAGATTACTGATTTGGTGGGACAGACACTGCTCAGTCGGAGCCCTCTGGACCCTTTCGCTGCCTGTCCACTGCCCTCAGCTTCTGGGGCCTTTTGCTTCGATGGCTGATGGCCAGTACCTGACACTTTCCTGGGCGGAATGCCCTCGAGCTACTGGAGCCACTTGGCCACTAGGAAACAAGGTCCCTGGGAGTTTATAGCCTCCCATGGCCACACCTAGCCTATGCACGACCGGCCGGTGTGAGAGTGTAAACACCCGGCTACCTTGCCGAGAATTGGCACAGACTATGAGGAGTAACTAACAGCTCCGAGTTCCTCTGCAAGATCAGGCTGAGACAGCCGCCAGGACTTTGAAAGCACCGTCTGACTTGGCTTCTCTTTCCCGTTCAACTTCCCAACTGCCTTTTTTAAAAACAAATTATCGTTTTAACTTTATTTATTTAAATTTGACCAGAGAGGGACAGAGAGAAAGACAGAGAGACAGAGAAAGTGAGAAAGCAAGCCCCGAGGTCTGGGATTCAAACTGTGGTCGGCCATGTTGAAGTCCAGCACCCTTAACTACCACGCTGCCAACTACCTTTTTTTTTTTTAAAGAATTATTTTATTTAACTTTTTATATATTTAGTTAGTTAGTTATTTTAATTTGACCAGAGAGGGACAGAGTGAGAGAGAGAAAGTGAAAAAGCAAGCCTCCAGGTCTGGGACTCTAACCGGTCCACCATGTGGGAGTCCAGCGCCCTTAACCACCACACCCTCTGCCAGCTCATCAACAACTACCTTCTAAGTTTCCCTGAAAGCACTTGGGTGAACAACCGTAAGTGCCCAAGTACTTGACTTGGAATCTGTTTCCTGTAGGGCAGGCATCATCTCAAATCACAGCTTTTCCAGGGGAAAATATTAGTACAAACATTTTTTTCTAGATCATGTTGAAGATGCAACAGGATTCATTTTTCTATGCAAGTCAAATATGACATACATCAGAATAAAGCACATCATACATATTTATTATAGAGACTTAATATTAGTTCATTAAGGAACTATTAGGGGACTAGCCCCATAGCCTAGTGGTTGAGGAAGCTGGATCCTACATGGCCTACTGTGGTTTGAGTCCTGACCCCAGCAACTTGATAATCATGCTAGGCCCAATGCATGTGTGCTCCAAATCCTGACTGGATGGAGAAATGGAGAAGAGCTTGCAAGAGTGACCACGACCCATGGAAGAGGGTGCTTTCTCTACCCCCCATCTTTCTACTAAGGTATCAGGAAAGTCATGACATATCTTTAAGTTTTCCTATGCAAAAATGCTTCAGGACTTTCCCGATAACCTAATCTCTCTCTCTCCGTCCCTCTCTAGAGTACATGCACCTAATCTCTCTCTCTCCGTCCCTCTCTAGAGTACATGCACCTAATCTCTCTCTCTCCGTCCCTCTCTAGAGTACATGCACCTAATCTCTCTCTCTCCGTCCCTCTCTAGAGTACATGCACCTAATCTCTCTCTCTCCGTCCCTCTCTAGAGTACATGCACCTAATCTCTCTCTCTCCGTCCCTCTCTAGAGTACATGCACCCTCTAGCATATACTTTAAAAAAAAAAAAAAAGAATGAGAGGACAGCTTGGTGGCATAGTGGTGAAGGTAGCTGGATTCCACATGACTGACCGCAGGGTTCAAGTCCCAGACCCAGCAGTTTGAAAAAAAGTATGGTGGGTGTGTGTGCATGCATACCCAGATCTGAACAAGAGAACGGAGAAGGGATTGTGGTGTGGTCATCTACCTGGGGTGGGTGTTTTCTCACTTCCCTCTCTCTCCAGCAAGCACATACCCTATAACAAATTAAAAGCAAAAAATTATTAGGGACTAATGGTACTAATGGCATTCAGATGAGACCACTAATATCAGTGATATATAAATTGACAGTCCATACCTGTGGTGTACTGAAAAAGAGCTATTCCTGGTGCAGCTGGAAGATCAAATTGTTATTATTGTCAGAGGGTACCTGCACTCATAGCGGTGGGGCATGGTCTTGCCATGATTCTTTTTCCTACATTCTCCCATCCTGTCGGGAATTTGGGCACACACATGCACACGCGTACACACCCTGGGCCCAGATTTTTTTTTTTTCTCCAGAGATTTTTGCTATTGGGCACGTGTGCTCACCAAAGAAATAGAAAGCAAGAAATCACTCCCCAGGGAGGATGGCCGTACTTCAATCCCTCCTCCTCCATTTTCCTCTCATGGATTTTGGGCATGCACACACATGCCTGATGTGTTTTTTCAAGCCACTGCGTTTGGGACTCAAAGCTTACAGTCAGTCATGTAGATCCAGCTGCCTTAACCATCACACCACCAGCGGGCCCCAGACCGAATTCTGTCATGTGGTGATCACGGTTTGAATTTCTTCTTCAGAGAAGTGAAACTACTTCTAGCTTAGTTAATAATCAGCCTCTCGAACCTCAATGACATGTTTACACTGTGGGAAGAAGCTTAGTGATTAGATGGCTGATAATTACATTACCCTCCATTATTGTTTCCGAACTGACTAGAGCTGCCAAATAATGAAGAACCTCTCTAAATGACAATGAGAATTGCACACAAATGAGTTCAGATATTCATAGCATGCCAATTAAATTAAATGATTTAATCAATTTTGGAAGAGTGGGTTGCTTTTTTTCCAGGATTTGAGAGTAAGCTGCAAAGCATGTATTCCAGCTATTTCATTAAGTTTGAATGCTTTAATTATAAAGTTTATAGGTACAGGCCAAGTATAACGCTTTTTTTTTAAAGAATTATTTTATTTAACTTTATTTATTTTTAATTTGACCAGAGATAGGGCATGGGGAAGAGAGAGAGAGAAAGTGAGAAAGCAAGCTGCTAGGTCCAGAACTCAAACTGTGGTCGGTCATGTGGGAGTCCAGTGCCCTTAACCACCACACCCACCACTTGCTGGCCCCAAAAGTAACTTTTTAATCCAATTTAGTTTAAACTGAAATAGTCATAGGTGGCTAATGGCTATAATATTGAACAGTATGCGTCTGAAGTACTTTCTAGTGACTGTATGGTTCACAGGAAAGAAGTCATGTCACATCATAAACCGGCAGATAAATTGGTTCCTGAATTTGGTGCAGATAACCATATTTTGCCAAATGAATTAACTTGCTAAGGGGTTGCCTTGTCTGTAGAGAATTTAAAAACAAGAACTGAGTTAAAGTATATTGGTTTTTATTATCATTCTATTCTGGCATTCTAAGCAAAATCAGTGGTAAGAGACTTCTGCCAGTGTAGACTGCACCGGTTCCTGCTCTCCCTGTGACACACCAGCTGTGCTCCACAGATGTCATGTGTGTACGGAGATCAAAGGACACTTCAGTGGTCTCGTGTCTATGGTGGCCACTAGAGCTGCTCACAAGTAGTACGTTCTCTCTCCGTCCGGGCACTCGGGAAGATCTCACCTCCCACCATGGAACCCAAGCACAGCCTGGCGCATGCCCCAGATCCCACCAGGAGGGAGAAATAGAGAAGGGATTGAGGCATGACCATGCCTCAGAGAGATGCTATTTCTTTTTTCTGCAAAGGGCAACACCTTCTGGCAAATTAATATTGAAGAACTTATTACGCATAAAGTCAACTTTAAGAATTTTATGGGGACCAGTAGGTGGCATGGTGGTTAAGGGGCTGGACACTCTCACATGGCCGACCATGGTTCAAGTTCTGGACATGGTGGCTTGCTTTCTCACTTTCCCTCTGTCTCTGGTCAAATTAAAAAAAAAAAAAAAAAAAAACAAAGAGTGAACAGATAAATAATTCTAAAAAAAAAAAAAAAAGTTATGAGCAGAGGCCTGGCTACAGTGGTACAAAATGCTAGACTCATATTCCAAACCAACCTGTGACAGGCGTGCAAGGATCCTGGCTGGCTGGGAGGCTGGAGTGGGAAGGCCATGACATGGTGAGACTGTGAGGAGCGCCTATCTCTCTGTCTCTCACAAAAACAGCAGAAGTGCTAGCTAGAGAATGCTTAGTGAGAACCCACCTCTCAGGCATGATGATAATGAAAGAGATAGAAAGATAGGCACCCCTGGGACCAGCAAATGGCAAAATTGGTTACATTACTGGACTCCCGCTTAGTTGACCGTAGTTTGAGTCCTGGACCCAGCAGCTTAAAACACACTGGGTGTATGTGCATGTGTGCTCCAAATCCTGAGAGAATGGAGAAGGGACTGTGGCATGGCCATCCCCCCCAACCCCCGAGGGGGGGTGATTTCTTGCTTTCTGTATCTCTGGAGAGTGCACGTGCCCTATAGCAAAAATCTCTCTTAAAAAAAAGGCGGGGGGAGAAAAACACAGTAGAGAAAGTGAGAAAGCAAGCTGTCAGGTCTGGGAATTGAACTGTGGTCAACCATGTGGGAATCCAGCACCTTAACTACCATGCCACCTGTCAGTCCTAAGCTTATAGGGTTTTAATTCAGACTGCTATTACCAAGCAGGGCGTAGTGGCTGAGGGATGAGATCCCACACGGTCAACCGTAGTTTGAGTCTTGGCCCTGGCAGCTAGAGTGCACACTTGCCCACCCTCACATACCAGAGACTGCCAGTATTTGTGTGACCTTGAAATGGTTTATCTTTCCTGTCAGTTAGAAATATTGCAGTACTACACTTTGTGAGCTTGTGAAAAGCCCATTTTTAAAATTTTACGTTTTAAAATAGGGCACATATAGGGAAGAAATAAACCTCCAGGGAAGATAGCCACTCTGCAATCTCTTCATTTTCCTCTTGGGAATTTGGGTATGCATTGCGCACGCAGCAGTGTGATTCTCAAGCCACTAGTCTGGGACCTAAACCATGGTCAGTCATGTGGAAATCCAGCTCTAACCACCATGCCACCTGCCGGCCCCCTATTGATATTTTGAGAGGTTTTTGCTACTGGGCGCATAAACTTACCAGAGAGGGACAGAGGCAGAAAGTGAAAAATCATCCCCCAGGGGGTATGGCCACACTGTAATCCCTACTCCTCCATTCTCCTCTCAGGATCTTGGACACACACACGTGCCCGGCCTGAGTTTAAGCCACCAGGTCCGGGACTTGAACCACCACGGTCAACTACATGGGAGACTAGCAACATAGCCAATATGCTATCTGCTGGTCCCCCCATTGATATTTTAAAAGAAAATTCAGGTAATCAGTTTTGCAGTTTGAATTAAATGCCAATACAGAAATGTTACGGCAAATGGGAAAGGTTCGTGGGGCAGTCGGGAAAGACCTAAAAAGTGACACATACCATGTATGTTTTTCCCATGGTAAATTAGTAGTGTATTTGCAGTAACAGGGAGACTGGGATGAGACCAAAGACAGTAGGACGTGAGGTCACACATAAAATGGGAAGATCACAAAAGCTAAGGACTTTGCTTTCTAGCACAGGAAGGTCCTGATCTATTTAAGATCCCTCTGGCTGCCATATGGATATAAAATAACTGGGCGCACCAAGACTGGAGGTCCTTTTTGCAGGTGATGCAGATGACACAAACCTTTGGCTAGAACCCTGCTCTTCCCAATGAACACCCAAAACAGTTTCAGATAAAAGTCTAGGTTTTTCTAGTTCATGCAATGACCGAAGAACCAAGGGAATCCTAAAAGCCTACATCTTCCCTCCCATTATGTTTTCCGTTTGTTTTTGCAGGGTTGTAATATTTGTTTTGCTGTAAGCACAGTAGCATTAGAATGACAAAAGATAACAGAAGGTCCATTTGTTTAAAAGACATTTATTCCTTTAGTTGAACCACCTCTACACAATCAAATGTATGGTTTAAGAATTTTTGAGTAAAAAGGAATCTAGGACTCAAAAGCTTTTATGAACCTAATATGAATGTTTTCTGGCAATTAACGGAGCCTTTTAAAAACCATAGAGAAAATTGGAAAAGTTTGTTCTGGAAAACCAGCAGTTAGATTTAGAATTAAAATTATTATTTGCCATAACTTGAAAAGAATTAGGGCAATTCTGTATTTCCTTCTCCTTCAAATTGACCCTGGGGAACAGCAGCATACTGTACTGGACGTGAAGCCAAGAAACGCAGCACGACTCAATGGCATTTTAAGTCAAGGTGGGCACAGAACAGACTGCTCAGTTCTGTAGAATGGTCAGAATTTTGAGGGTAATGACCAGGGATGAGAAAGTAACGGCAGACAAAACATCAACTGTGACTTTTTTCAAAAGTAGCCTTATGGCGGCAGTCAAGTGGGTTGATCGGAGATGATCCGAAGACTCAGGCTGTGCTGCAATGTGCCTTTAGACAATCTCTCTTTCCCCTACTGAGCCTGAGGCCTTGTAACCGTCATGAATTAGTGTTACAAGTATTCCGTTTTGTTCCAGCCTCAGTACGTGGAACCTCGCCTAGTGTTCAGTTTCTGCCAGCTACAAATAAACCAGTGTAAATACTATTGACTACTCCACATAAAACCAGGATTCCAGATCCCAGGGAGCCAGAGGAACACACCAGCTTTTACCTTGTAAATACTCTGAAGACGGAGGCAATTTTGTTAGGTTAATTCAGACCGGGTTTCATTGGTAGGAGAAGCCTCTTGCAATAGGTTTCTTCTTCTGAAAATGGTGGCGCTTGGGGAAACCCTTCTCCTTCCAGATCCAAGCTACACAAATGGAACGCTGGATTAAATCAAAAAATGCAGGCTCAGGCGGAGCCCATTAATTTTCTACACAACCATGACATGGGGTTAGGATATCTTCCTCCAACTCTACTAATTTCCATGTTAAATCCAAAAATCTAGCCAATTGAAAGTTAAGGAGAGCATTGCCACCACCCCATAAAGCTGTAGGTCTCACCACATGCACAAAACAAATCTACAGGGCTAGTTTCTGAACTCCTGTTTTAAAGTATTTATTTTTACACCTATTATACCACATGTTTTAAACACCAACATATAACTCCCTAATAAGATAAAGCACACAGAAAAGTTTACCTTATTAGAAACAAGATACACTATCATTTATAATCTTCAAACATTATTGCACTTGGAACTTTCGTAATCTGACAAAGCATCCATGAAACAATCTGCAGACTAGCTTAACAGACAAATAACACTTTTAAGCAGACATGACTGTCCTAAATTGTTTATTAGGTATGAAGTTTACAAACATTTCTTAGATTAGCGGTAACGGTGGAGCTGGAGAGTATTGCGCCTTCTCCAAGCTGCACGGCGAGAGCCACCAATAGTGTGGTGGAACTTGTGGCCCTTTCCAAGGCCTCGGCTCTTGCGGCCTGCGGATGTCAGCCCACGCATCTCCCTGTGCTTGTGGACTGGCTTGGTAATCCACTGGGTGTCAGGGTTTCTTCTGATAGCTTTATGGAATGGATCAATGAGGATAACCTCGAAGAATTTGTATGTGGAATCTTCACCCACCCAGTAAGAATTCAGGACTCTGAGAGCCCCACAGTGGCGTCCAGCTCGCTCCTAGAGAGGAAAAAAAGGTTCCACGTCAGCCTCCTACCGTTGCCTACAGGAGCAAAGTAGAAGTAGTTTTCTGAATTCAAGTTCAGCACTAAACAAAGAGATGGTTTGTCCCCTTAACTATGCAAATATTTACTAAGTATCTAGTGAAGGCCAACATGATATGGGATAAGGTAGATTTGGTAAAGTAACAGGTTTAGGTTGAAATCTAATCATTTTCTTATTATCTCCTGCCTGACAAAGGCATCAATGTTAACATCTAAAAGTTAAAACTTCAAAATCCTGTCTTTTTCTCATATAACTGAATCATTAGCAAACCTTTTATAAGTTTTAAAAGTATTTAGTATATATTTTAGACTTTACAGGCCATATTTGGTCTCTTCTATAGATTCTTTGCTGTATTTAAAAAACAAATTTTAGCTCAGGGAAGAAGTTGCACCCTATTTGCCCACCCTCACATCAAAGCACAACTCACAAAAATCTTTTGACTACAGAAAATCAGGAAAATAAATGGGGGGCTGGCAGTTGGTGTGGTGGTTAAAGGTACTAGACTCCCACATGACTGACTATGGTTTGAGTCCTAGACCTGGTGACTCGCTTTCCCTTTCTGTCTCTTCTCCGGCAAATTAAAAAAAAACAAGGAAAGGAGGGAGGGAGATGAAAAGCAAACGTAGCAGGGAAATGTGATCTAAGACAAAATCACTGCCCTTCAGGAACTTAGGTTCCACAAGTTCACACCAACCACGGAACGTTTTAGTAACAATGACCAAGTATAAGACTTTAACCCCATTTTGCAGACAATAAGGCATACCTATGTACAATGAGAAGCTGCTCAAATCCTTCTTTCCCACCCTCCCCCAAAAGGCAGTCCACTAACTGGTACTCAAAACCACTTACCTCTGCAACAGACTGGAGGCTCCGAGCAAACTTGAGCTGGTTAACGCCATGATGGACAGGCTTGCCATAGGTCGCACCCTTGGGGACTGGGCGTTTGCGGCCTCCACGCCGCACACGAATCCTGTATATCACATAACCTACACATACAAAAAAATTAGTGTGCGTGTCTTCTTTTATAGAAAGCCCTAAGACAATGCTCAATCACCTGTCAACATCAAAGATATTTCAGAACTCCTGCCATCCACCCTGTGATGGAAATTAAAGTCCCAGGTTATGAGACTCCAACCACGATCAGCCGCTATTTTTCAAGTCCTTTAGATGAATCACACAGGGAGGCATGATTGTTTACTTTTAGTCCAAACTCCTACAGATTTGTCATCTTTGACACACTCGCACCATCAGACAATAACGTACACAGCTATGATGAGCTAACCCACCGCGTGCATAACTGGCACTATCCTGCCAAAGCCCACGCGAAGGGAGACACCGTAACCCACGCAGGGACCACGCACCTTGCTTCGCCTTGTAGCCCAGTCTGCGCGCTTTATCCGGCCGGGTGGGGCGGGGCGCCCGGTGCAGCGCCGAGAGCTGGCGGTACTGCCAGCAGCGGACCCGCAGGAGAAAGCGCATCACGTCGGACTGCTTCTTCCGCCACAGCTCCTGGATGTACTTGTACGCGCCCATCTTGGCTTACCTTTGTGATCCAAGTGTGAGCGTTAAGAATATCCGTCTCAAGGACCGAGTAACGACAAGATCCCATCCATCTTGGTTCCTTACGAACCACAAGGAAACCGCCGACAATCC
>NW_006208475.1:841883-864506 GCF_000334495.1 Tupaia belangeri chinensis
TGCTGCAATGTGCCTTTAGACAATCTCTCTTTCCCCTACTGAGCCTGAGGCCTTGTAACCGTCATGAATTAGTGTTACAAGTATTCCGTTTTGTTCCAGCCTCAGTACGTGGAACCTCGCCTAGTGTTCAGTTTCTGCCAGCTACAAATAAACCAGTGTAAATACTATTGACTACTCCACATAAAACCAGGATTCCAGATCCCAGGGAGCCAGAGGAACACACCAGCTTTTACCTTGTAAATACTCTGAAGACGGAGGCAATTTTGTTAGGTTAATTCAGACCGGGTTTCATTGGTAGGAGAAGCCTCTTGCAATAGGTTTCTTCTTCTGAAAATGGTGGCGCTTGGGGAAACCCTTGTCCTTCCCGATCCAAGCTACACAAATGGAACGCTTGGGGAAACCCTTCTCCTTCCAGATCCAAGCTACACAAATGGAACGCTGGATTAAATCAAAAAATGCAGGCTCAGGCGGAGCCCATTAATTTTCTACACAACCATGACATGGGGTTAGGATATCTTCCTCCAACTCTACTAATTTCCATGTTAAATCCAAAAATCTAGCCAATTGAAAGTTAAGGAGAGCATTGCCACCACCCCATAAAGCTGTAGGTCTCACCACATGCACAAAACAAATCTACAGGGCTAGTTTCTGAACTCCTGTTTTAAAGTATTTATTTTTACACCTATTATACCACATGTTTTAAACACCAACATATAACTCCCTAATAAGATAAAGCACACAGAAAAGTTTACCTTATTAGAAACAAGATACACTATCATTTATAATCTTCAAACATTATTGCACTTGGAACTTTCGTAATCTGACAAAGCATCCATGAAACAATCTGCAGACTAGCTTAACAGACAAATAACACTTTTAAGCAGACATGACTGTCCTAAATTGTTTATTAGGTATGAAGTTTACAAACATTTCTTAGATTAGCGGTAACGGTGGAGCTGGAGAGTATTGCGCCTTCTCCAAGCTGCACGGCGAGAGCCACCAATAGTGTGGTGGAACTTGTGGCCCTTTCCAAGGCCTCGGCTCTTGCGGCCTGCGGATGTCAGCCCACGCATCTCCCTGTGCTTGTGGACTGGCTTGGTAATCCACTGGGTGTCAGGGTTTCTTCTGATAGCTTTATGGAATGGATCAATGAGGATAACCTCGAAGAATTTGTATGTGGAATCTTCACCCACCCAGTAAGAATTCAGGACTCTGAGAGCCCCACAGTGGCGTCCAGCTCGCTCCTAGAGAGGAAAAAAAGGTTCCACGTCAGCCTCCTACCGTTGCCTACAGGAGCAAAGTAGAAGTAGTTTTCTGAATTCAAGTTCAGCACTAAACAAAGAGATGGTTTGTCCCCTTAACTATGCAAATATTTACTAAGTATCTAGTGAAGGCCAACATGATATGGGATAAGGTAGATTTGGTAAAGTAACAGGTTTAGGTTGAAATCTAATCATTTTCTTATTATCTCCTGCCTGACAAAGGCATCAATGTTAACATCTAAAAGTTAAAACTTCAAAATCCTGTCTTTTTCTCATATAACTGAATCATTAGCAAACCTTTTATAAGTTTTAAAAGTATTTAGTATATATTTTAGACTTTACAGGCCATATTTGGTCTCTTCTATAGATTCTTTGCTGTATTTAAAAAACAAATTTTAGCTCAGGGAAGAAGTTGCACCCTATTTGCCCACCCTCACATCAAAGCACAACTCACAAAAATCTTTTGACTACAGAAAATCAGGAAAATAAATGGGGGGCTGGCAGTTGGTGTGGTGGTTAAAGGTACTAGACTCCCACATGACTGACTATGGTTTGAGTCCTAGACCTGGTGACTCGCTTTCCCTTTCTGTCTCTTCTCCGGCAAATTAAAAAAAAACAAGGAAAGGAGGGAGGGAGATGAAAAGCAAACGTAGCAGGGAAATGTGATCTAAGACAAAATCACTGCCCTTCAGGAACTTAGGTTCCACAAGTTCACACCAACCACGGAACGTTTTAGTAACAATGACCAAGTATAAGACTTTAACCCCATTTTGCAGACAATAAGGCATACCTATGTACAATGAGAAGCTGCTCAAATCCTTCTTTCCCACCCTCCCCCAAAAGGCAGTCCACTAACTGGTACTCAAAACCACTTACCTCTGCAACAGACTGGAGGCTCCGAGCAAACTTGAGCTGGTTAACGCCATGATGGACAGGCTTGCCATAGGTCGCACCCTTGGGGACTGGGCGTTTGCGGCCTCCACGCCGCACACGAATCCTGTATATCACATAACCTACACATACAAAAAAATTAGTGTGCGTGTCTTCTTTTATAGAAAGCCCTAAGACAATGCTCAATCACCTGTCAACATCAAAGATATTTCAGAACTCCTGCCATCCACCCTGTGATGGAAATTAAAGTCCCAGGTTATGAGACTCCAACCACGATCAGCCGCTATTTTTCAAGTCCTTTAGATGAATCACACAGGGAGGCATGATTGTTTACTTTTAGTCCAAACTCCTACAGATTTGTCATCTTTGACACACTCGCACCATCAGACAATAACGTACACAGCTATGATGAGCTAACCCACCGCGTGCATAACTGGCACTATCCTGCCAAAGCCCACGCGAAGGGAGACACCGTAACCCACGCAGGGACCACGCACCTTGCTTCGCCTTGTAGCCCAGTCTGCGCGCTTTATCCGGCCGGGTGGGGCGGGGCGCCCGGTGCAGCGCCGAGAGCTGGCGGTACTGCCAGCAGCGGACCCGCAGGAGAAAGCGCATCACGTCGGACTGCTTCTTCCGCCACAGCTCCTGGATGTACTTGTACGCGCCCATCTTGGCTTACCTTTGTGATCCAAGTGTGAGCGTTAAGAATATCCGTCTCAAGGACCGAGTAACGACAAGATCCCATCCATCTTGGTTCCTTACGAACCACAAGGAAACCGCCGACAATGCAAATGGCTCTGCACCCGCTGCAGGGGACAGCTAACCCGGCGCCCACCTCGGCGCCCACGGCGCGCTGCGCGGAGCTAATTAATTCTGCACCCCCGCACACGTGCTGGGCGAACGGACGCAGGTGCTCTCGGGACACCGAGGGGCAGGTGCGGTGCTACGGCCACAGCGGCCCGAGCTGCGGATGCCTCCCCAAGGCGCGGGTCCCGCCGCCGAGGCTCACCTCTTCCCCGTAAGGGCACTTACTCCACCCCAGAGCCGGCCTCGCTCCAGGCCGCCGTAGGCCCGGCCTCCCAGTCCCCAGCCCCACGCCTCCTTTAGGCTCCGGGCCCAGGTCGAATTCGCGCCGCCATCACATCTTCCCCCATCCCGTCCCGGGGACCGCCTCTCCACGCCCTCGCTGCCCGGCATCCTGACGGAACTCTCGCCGCACAGAAGGCAGGGCGAGGTCCCAGAACGCAGGGTCCCCGAATCTGGATGCCTCAGATAGAGGGCGATGAGGGACGGATGGAGGGGCGATGAGGCCCACTACTGCCTACCTGATGGCTGCCGCCAGACGGAAAGGAAAGAGCCTTTCTCCCACAATTCCTTTTGGGCTCCTCCCCCACGTCCGCGAGCCTACTTCCGGTGCAACCCCGCGGCCACCCAGAGCCTTATGGGACATGTAGTTCGGGCCGCGAGCTTGGTGGGCGGAGCTCTGCCGAGCTCGGACACAACCTCCCCTGTGATCCCGCCCCTGCTCTGCAGGATGCGCGTGCGAGAGGCTCGGGCGACCGCGCGGCTGGGAGCTGGCGAGGTCCCTGGCTAGCGAGGGAGCCGGTGGCCGCCACCCGCGGTGGAGCCGCGCCGCTGTCCCCGGGTCTGCTGGACTGCACAGGAACTGAGCAGGTATGTGTCACGCACCCCGGATCCTCGGACCCGATGAGTCGCTGCGGGTTCCCGCAAGCGGCGCTGTCCCCTATAGCGCGTCCTCAGGACGGGCGCAGACACCTGGGTCCCTACGCGGCAGTGGCAGACCCCCCGCGCTGCCTAATCCCTGGGGAGGGCCTTAGTGGAGCGTGGGCTTCGGGGCTCGCACAGTGCGCGCCTTTCGCTCTGGTCTGCCTGGGACCCCCGCAGGGCCCGACTCCGAGAGATTTTGCCCTAAAAAAGGATCGGACCCGGGGTGGATGCGGGCAGCTTGGCGCCTTTCATTTCTTGCATTTTTTCCTGCATAGGGATTTGGTTCCAAATTTACTAACGTCATAACCAGTTTTCTAGAAAATCCAGTATTGAGCTACCAAGACCTGTCTGGCAGGTGCGAATGTTTCGAGAAGCAGCGCCGAGAAAATGCTGGCATTTTTGCATTGTATTCTTTATTGAAAAACATTATAGTTCACCGGCCGTTTTGAGCCTCCAGCGTATTTCCATTTTTGATACAGTGATGTGGTTTTAATTTCCTTCCAAATTCTACGTGTAAATGTGGCCAGGGTTTAGAAGATCATATTTACTTTGTGAATCACTAGCGATTTAAAAAAAAAAATCACGGCTTTGCCATCTTAAGACCTCTCTGACGTTCGTTGTTTCATTCAGTAAATATTTGTTAAGTACCTGATCCGTGCTGGGCACTGTCCTAACTGCTGGAGCTGCAGCAGCGAATAACGCAGAAAGAAGTCCAGTCTTCCGGCAAACGGGTGCAGTACACAATAAGGTATGTAGGTTTTTGTGTGCCGAGGTTAAGGATCAGAAATAAACCCAAACCTTATGGGAAAGGGTGGGGAGTCCTGGCGTGGTGCTTCCAACCTTGGATGGCCTGTTCAGGGTAAGTCTTCTTGAGAAGGTAACCTGTAAGGAAAGACTTCAAAGATGAGAACGTGGGGGCAGGGGCTGATTCCGCAGAGGGAAGCGTGCCAGGATTAATGGAACAGTGGGAACCACAAGGGAGCAAGCCATGTGGCTGGAACCAACCCTAGGGAGAAGTAGGAAATGTCAGAGAGGTGCCAGTTCTCCTGTGGACTTCCAATCTCAAACCGCCTGAGATTGGAAACCCTGGGAAGGTTTTGGGCAGAAGGGTGACTTCACATAACTTTGCATTTTAAAAGCACCACTTAGTTTGCTGCTCTGACGCTAGAAGGACAGAGAATAAAGGCGGAAGCCCGGAGACTAGCTAGGAGGTTTCGCCACTTTCCCGCTGCTACCATAACACATTGTTCTATTTATTGACTTACAGCACAAATCTATTGTAGTCCATAGACCAGAAATCTCATCAGGCCTGTGTCCCTCCTGGAAGGACCAGAGTAGTATACACTTGCCTTTTTCTGCTTCCACAACTGCCTGTATTCGTTAGCTCCTAACCATGTCTCCAAATTGCTTTCTCCCGACACTCCTGTGCTCCTCTTACAAAGACACTTGTGGTGGGACCAGCAGGTGGCGTAATGGTTACGTCGCTGGACTGTCACGTAGTGGAGTGCAGTTCAAGTCCAGGATCCAGGGGCTTGGAACATCAGCCCCGGCGTGTGTGCATGTGTGCGTGCGTGCCCAAGATCCTGAGAGGACAATGGGGGAGGAGGGATTGCAGTGTGAGTATCCCCCCTGGGGGGTGATTTCTCGCTTTCTGTCTCTCTGTCTCTCTGGTGATGGTGAGCACATGCACCCAATAGCAAAAAAAACGGCACTTGTGATTACCTTGACTCCACCCAAGATAACCTCCTCATGTCGAGGTTCACCTACAAAATTCCTTTTACTTTGTTAGGTAATACGCACCAGTTGTTAAAGATTACAATATGGGGACCAGCATATGGCATAATGGTTATGTTGTTGGACTCCCACGTAGTCGACAGCAGTTTGACTCCCTGACTCGGGCCTTGAAACTCATGCTGGGCACGTGTGCACATGCTCAAAATCTGGAGAGGAGAATGGAGGGGATGGCCATGCCGCAATCCCTTCTCTGCTCTTCTCTTGGGCTTTTTGGCACGCATGTACATGTGCCCGGCGTGAGTTTTAAGCTGCTGGGTTCAGGACTCAAACCACAGTCCACTACGTGGGAGTCCAGCAATGTAACCGTTATGCCACCCGCTGACCCCCAAATGCTTATTTTTTATTATTGCCAGAAAGAGAAAGCCAGAGAGGATGTATGTGAGTGCACACATGCTCCTCCGACGAGGCCTGGTCAATGCCGCCATCCTTTTCTCCTCCACTTTTTCATCCCGCCAGGATTCTGGGCAGGCTTGCATGTGCCCTATATATTTTTTTTTTCTTTTTATTTTTGAGAGATTTTCACTGTAGGGTGCGTGCGCTCGCCAGACAGACAGAGAGAGACATAGAGACAGAAAGTGAGAAATCACCCCCCAGGGGGGATGGTCACGCCGCAATCCCTTCTCCTCCATTCTCCTCTCGGGATCTTGGGCATGCACGCACACGTGCCCGGCGTGAGTTTTAAGCCACCGGATCCGGGACACGAACCGTGGTCGACTACGTGGGAGTCCAGCGACATAGCCATTACGCTAACTGCTGGTTCCCACCCTATATGTTTTTCAAGGTCCAGGGCCAGGATTCAAACTGCAGTGGGCCACATGGTCCCCTGTCCACGCTGCACTGTGGGGCCAGCCTATCAGCATGCTTATTTGAACTTCATTATGGTTGTTGCGAGGAGCATGGTCTCCCGTTCAGTCCGGGTGATGGCATGTTTGCTTCTAGATAAGAAGAGGGAAGATGGGACCAGCAGTTAGCGTAATGGCTATGTCGCTGAACTCCCATGTAGTTGACTGCGGTTTGAATCCTGGACCCGGTGGTTTAAGACTCATGCTGGACATGAATTTTAAGCCACCAGTCCAGGACTCAAACCACAGTCAACTATGTGGGAGTCCACAATGTTAGCAGTACGCCATCTAGTGGTCCCAGGGGTAATGTTTTTAGTGTTGTCTGTTCTCCCTCAAAAGGCGCTGTGACAGAGAGCCCATGTGACTACCCAAACTCATTTTTCACCCTCGTAAGACTTACAGTAGCATTAATAACATGAATGTTTCTTAAAAAATCATGTCTAGGGACCAGCAGCTGGAGTCATGGCTGCGTTGCTGGACTCCCATGTAGTCGACTGCGGTTTGAGTCCTGGACCCGGTGGCTTAAACTCACGCTGGGCGTGTATGTGTGCGTGCCCAAGATCCTGAGAGGAGAATGGAGAAGGGATTGTGGCATGGCCATCCCCCCCCTCGGGGGTGATTTCTCACTTTCTATGTCTCTCTCTCTCTCTTTCTGGCGAGCACATGTGCCCTATAGCTAAAGCCTCTTAAATGTCTATTCCCTATCCAAAAATATATTCATGCTTCCTTAAAGTTTTACTTCTTTCTTTTTTTCAGGTAAATCTAAGATGCTGCTGGATTCATATAGATTTAATATTGAAAAACTTTTTGTGTAAAATGTGTTTATTCTTCTTGAAAACAAATGTTTTCCAAGTATTCTTTTAGATTGTTCCTGAAAGGTTGATATATAGCCTCTCTCTGGTCAAATTAAATGAACAAAAACTAAATAATTCTTTCAAAAAAAAAAAAAAAAAAAAAAAGAACAAACTTGGTAACACCGATCCTTCTTAAAAGGAAATGGAAGATAAGATTAAGGAATGGGGTTTGGAAGACTATACCTTACTGGGTATGTCTTTCGTTATATTGGAATGTCTTCTTGTGTATATATTACTGCTTCAATTTAAACATGAAAGAAAACAAAAGATTCATTTCAACAGTATATAGTTATTTTTTAAAGAATTATTTATTTAACTCTATTATTTTATTTATTTATTTATATTTGACCAGAGAGGGACAGAGAGAGAGAAAGTGAGAAAGCAAGACTGCCAGGTTCGGGACTCAAACCATAGTTGGCCATGTGGGAGTCCAGCGTCCTTAGCCACCACGCCATCTGCTGGTCCCCCAACAGTACAGAGTTCTAAAGACCTTCTGCTCTCTTCACAGTGGTATCCTGATAGAAGATGGGCAAGGGCTGCAAGGTCGTGGTCTGTGGCTTGTTATCTGTGGGGAAAACCGCCATTTTGGAGCAGCTCCTTTATGGGAACCATACTATTGGTAAGATTGCTTTTCTCTAGTTTCTCTTTAGGTTCTGGGAATTGCTAGGGTTAGTCTGTCGGCCATGATAAGGATGGGTGATGATATACAAATGCAGTGTATAACCCAGGACACCGAAAGTCCTCGAGGTCGGAGATCAAAGGGAAAAATAAAGGAGAGAAAGAAAACATCTTGGTGGGATGTAATTGAAGAGTGTTACTGAGACACCTGTCCGTGTTCTTCACTCTTACTCACCTTTTCTTTCAGGTAGCAGGTAAGAAAAGAGATGACTGAGATTCCTTTGT
Organism: Tupaia belangeri chinensis; assembly: GCF_000334495.1. Taxonomy (NCBI): domain Eukaryota; kingdom Metazoa; phylum Chordata; class Mammalia; order Scandentia; family Tupaiidae; genus Tupaia; species Tupaia belangeri. The sequence continues at coordinate 850,158 of NW_006208475.1, forward strand.
CTATGTGTGGCTTCCCTGTATTTCCGTAATGAACGTGAGTGTAGGGGACATTGAATTGCTGACTTAATACACTGAATGAGCTCTCTTACTTCACTGTCAATTTCCTTCCTTTCTTCTTCATTTTAATTTGACCAGAGAGGGACAGAGCATGAGAACGAGAATGAGAGAGGGAGGGAAAGTGAGAAGGCAAACCGCCAGGTCTGGGACGCAAACCATGGTCGACCATGTGGGAGTCCAGCACCCTTAACCATCATCCACCTGCCGGCCCCTGCTATATAGGTTTTAAAAGAGGAAGACAGAGCTGATCACTAAAGCGTGAGCTAATTTCGTTAATGGGATTACCTTGTCCATTCATTCATTATTAAATATTTCCCACATGACTCAGGCTGGGATGAGCCTTGTGGGGATACAGAGGTGAAGGAGGTCATTTAATAATGGAGTAGACATTGCGGGTGACAGTGAAAAGGGGTTTATGTTAGAAGGTGAGTAAATCTAGGCACCAGCAGGTGGCGTAATGGTTATGTCACTGGACTCCCACATGGGCCAAACGGTTTGAGTCCTGGACCCGGAGGCTTGAAACTCACCAGGCGAGTGTACATGTGTGCCCAAGATCCTGAGAGGAGAATGGAGAAGGGATTGTGACGTGGCCATCCCTCCTCGCTTTCCATCTCTTGGTCTCTGTCTCTCAGGTGAGCACGTGCACCCTATAGGCAAAAAATCTCTCTTAAAAAAAAGGGAAGTAAATCTAGATCATCAAACCATTTGTCTCTGGCAAGTGGCTTAGAGCACATCCCTGTCTTACTTTTTTTTTGAGAGGTTTTCGCTATAGGGCGCATGCACTCGCCAGAAAGATAGAGTGTGAAAGAGAGAGCCATAAAGTGAGAAATTCCCCCCCGGGGGGGATGGCCACACTGCAGTCTCTTCTCCATTCTCCTCTCGGGACCTTGGGCATGTATGCACAAGTGCCCGGCATTGAGTTTAAGCTGCCGGGTCCGGGACTCGAACAGCGGTCAACTACATGAGAATCCAGCGACATAGCCATTATGCTAACTGCTGGTCCTGAAATCCAGCTCTTAATGCACAGGGAGGGCTTAACTGCTACGCTATAGGGCAGCCCCATTTTTCATCTTGAAGAAGTAACACACAAATGGGAGTGTTACATGTGGCAACCTTGAGTCAGCTTTGAAAGGATAAGAAAATGCTGAACCACTGATACTGGCTTATCCCAAAAGAGTAATTTATTTTGAATCCCAGGAACAGAAGACTGTGGAACAATGGAAGATGTGTATATGGCTTCAGTGGAGACGGATCGGGGAGTGAAGGAACAGTTACATCTTTACGACACCAGAGGCCTGCAGGAAGGCGTGGAGCTGCCCAAGCATTACTTCTCATTCGCCGACGGCTTTGTTCTCGTGTACAGCGTGAATAACCTTGAATCTTTTCAAAGAGTGGAGCTTCTGAAGAAAGAAATTGATAAGTTCAAAGACAAAAAAGAGGTAAGTGTGTGCGTTAAAGATGTCAAAAGCTGAGTTATACTAATTCTTAAAGATATCATGGACTTTTGGGTAGTTTTAACTATTTAAAAACCTTTAAGGTGTATTCTTGGTATACTTTTTTTTCTTAGCCCAGAAAATACAGAAGTGACAGCGTTCAATCAGGACGGGCTTTCGGCGTTTTGCCTCGTTTATCATGATGTGCAAGTTGAATCTTTTTTTTTTTTTTTAGATTTATATATTTAACTTTATTTATTTTTTTCATTTGACTAGAGAAAGACAGAGTGAGAAAAAGGGAAAGAAAAAAAAAGTAAGCTGCCGTGTCCAGGACTTGAATCGTGGTCAGCCATGTGAGAGTCCAGCGCCTTAACCACCATGCCACCTGTTGGCCCCCTGCAAGTTGAATCTTAATGACTCTACATCTGAAGTATACATGCTGTTTGAGGTCACTTTCTTGGGACTTTTATTGTACTTGGCTAACCAGTATTTTTTTTTTTTTAATTTCTTCCCTTCTTTAATGAACAAGAGACACAAGACAGAGAGACTACAATCCCAACAGGGTCTTCAAACCATGACCCACCCCCAACTTCAAGCCCAGATCATGGGTACGTGTGTGCCTAGCATACTCGGGGGCACTCTGGACACGAACCTGGAACTTCCCCATGTGGGTCAGCAATACAGAACGTTTTTTATGTTTTCACCGTTGCACTGCCACTTAGCCCCTAAATAAGATTCTTGTCTTCAACCTTACAACGTAAGAAAGGAAAGGTGAAAGACAGACACACAGACAAGGAGGAATGAGGGAGGCAAGGGGAAGACCTGATAAGCCACGAAGAGATCCTACCCATTTAGCACTTGAAAATGCGACCCCCATGCTTAGCTGTAGCCCATGAAGACTAACATGACAGAGCCCAGGCCTGTGGTTTTCATCTTATCTCTGTCATTCTGCCCCCCCTCACCGTACTCCAGTGCCACTGGTCTACTTCCTGTTTGCCCACATCGATAACTTTGTTTTCCATAAATCCTTCTCAACTGCTGCTTCTCCTGCCTGGAGCTCTTCTGTCTCAGATCTTCACGTTTGACTCATCATCATCTAAGAAACCATACAATGTCCTGGTTAACAGCACTGGCAAAATGTTAACCTAGATGTTTGTATCTAGCATATGTCTTTAGTTTTTAGTTGTGGCTATGAGGTGTGGTGTGCACTCGCTAGGGAGGGAGGGAGGGACGAAGTGAGACATCGCCCTGCGGGATGGCCATGCCACAATCCCTCCTCCATTCTCCACTTGGGATTTTGGACGTGCACCCAGAACCGTGCAGCTGGCCATGTGGGATCCAGCACCCGAACCTCCACTTCGCCTGCTGGCCCACTGGCTCATTTTTATGCTAAACATTTTATTTTGAGGTAACTGTCGATTACAAGACCCAGCTCTGTGATGGGCTGCAATAAGGTAGCAGGGCTGGTAGGTGCAGTGGACCGATGGCACCAGCCTTTCGCGGGAGCTTTAGGGAAGGATGACATTGGATGAGGAGGGGACACCTGATGGCCGCCCCTTCCCTTTTAATGGTAGTGGCACGCAGGGAGCGCTGTGACGACAGGGAAAAGGACTGCAGGGCTGAACCAGGATTCAGCAAGGCTGGAAGGAGGAGGGAACACCCAAAGCCGAGGTGGGGATGAAGCAGGGCATTTGCCAAATTCTGGGGGCAAAGTAAAAGAGTTGCTCTAGGTGGGGGAAGGTGGAGGTTAGACTCAACTACGTACCAAGAAGTGAAGATCTGCAGGTGAAGAATGACTGGAGCGATTGGGGGAGACGGCTCTCGCTGGGAGGTGGAGAAATACGCAGTTTATCCAGAAAACCAGAGCTTTGGGGCCCGGTGGATCCCGCCAGGCCTGGTCACACCTGGCGTCCAGGAGCTCAGCAGTGGCCGGTGCTGCTCCGCAGAGGCAGCCTCTGACCGTTCTGGGACCCTTCTGCGATAAGCCACCCTGTTTGCTTTAGTCACTGACAACCTGGGTGTTCTCTTCTCCACCCCCGCCCCCTCCCCAGGCTGTTCTGGTCACCTCTGAGCCTTGGTATACAGTAAGCATCCGTCTGAATGAATGAGAGGCTGCCTTTAGCACGAAAGGTCCTCGTTGGTCCACACGCTCGATGTGCTTAGCCCTAAGGAGGGTTCTCTAGGGCTGGGAGTAACTTGAACACAAAAGTCCTACTGTGTGGAACGCAGGGTACAGGCCTGTCGCAGCTCCAGGAGTTGCCCTGCTGTGTGAAGTACGGTTGTTACAAACCTTACAGACATCAGGTACAGCCAAACTGAAATGCAGACACGTTGAAACCCTTTCCTAGATGTTAATTTCCAAGACTACCTTCCTTCGAATCCCGACGTAAGAGTAACGTCACCTGTCGTTCATGGCCAGTTTCTTACAGCTAGCAACCGTGTGGAGCGTGTGCATTTTTTTTTAAAAGAAATATTTAATTTTATTTATTCATTCATTTATTTTAATTTGATCAGAGAGAGCGAGAGAGAGAGCGAGAGAGAGCGAGAGGGAAAGTGAGAAAGCAAGCCACCAGGTCTGGGACTCAAACCATGGTTGGCCATGTGGGAACGTCCAGCGACTTAACCACCACGCCACCTGCTGGCCCCGAGCATGTGCATTTTTAACAAAAATGCACTGAGGAAGGAGAAATGAGGTGACATCTTACTATCTTATTTGGGTCACACATCTAAGCCTCGACTTAATGAAGCAGACTGATCGAAGGAACAATTTTCCTTATTTCTCCATTCTGCCAAGAAACTGAGGTTGGCAAAACACTAGTACGATCTCTTTCAATCCATTTTCTTTAGGTCGCCATTGTCGTACTAGGAAACAAAATCGACCTTTCTGAGCAGAGACAAGTGGACGCGGAAGTGGCCCAGCAGTGGGCGAGAAGCGAGAAAGTGAGGCTGTGGGAGGTGACTGTCACAGACCGGAAAACCCTGATGGAGCCGTTCACCTTGTTAGCCAGCAAGCTCTCGCAGCCCCAGAGTAAATCGAGCTTCCCTTTACCCGGGAGGAAAAACAAAGGGACTTCCAGCTCCGAGAACTGACAAGTCAGTAATCCCACAATTGTTTGCTGGCTCGCGGCTGCACTGCAGTGTCTGGGAACATGGCGTGAGAGTACTGTTTAAAACGGGCCATCTGGACCCACCTGTGGTCCTTATGAAACCCGAGGAAGCAATTTAGTGCACTTTAGGTTATAAATAGACTAGTTAAGCTTACTGTGTTTGCTTGATGTGAAATAGTAGTTCTTGTTTGAAATCTGTCCCTGAAATTAGCACCTTCGTTATTTAAGTTGCACTAACCAAAACAGTGAAGTCCACATAGTGTGCAAATCCATTAGTGTGTAACTCCCCCAGCCTGTTCCAGAAGCTAGCCTATTTATTCTGTGTGACTTAGGAAAGTTTTTTTTTTTTTTTAAGTTTATAAAATGACTTTTTGCATATGTCTAGATTGGATCAAAAACTGAATAATTCGGGTACTAAGTAGACTCAGTTTTATCTTGTGAAGATTTTGCTAAAGAAATGTCAGCTTTGCTCAAATGATTATGTTTAGCATGATTTGGGGTAGTATAAGTAGGCTAATCACATTCAAAGGCCTTTTTAAAATTCAGCTGGGCCTCTGTTGATAAACTAAATATCGGAAGGCAAAACTCTTCCTCCTCTTGAAAAGCGGTTACATGGTTACAGTGAAGCTTCTGTCTTTCAGAAGGAATACTGAATCTTTGGAATTGTGTTCTAGAAGCTCAGCAGGTGCAATAACGTGGACCCTAAACACCTGAGCTACAGATGGTGGGCGAGCTGGACGTCTGAGTTTGCTGTGGTTCTCTGAAGATTTCAGCAAGATCTGAACACAGTGGCTGCCTCACATTTAGCAAGGTGACGGCCGGAGGACTAACGCTCAAAGTAGGATGCAGACTACTTACCGGTTTCAGCTGTGAAAGCAATTTATTATTTCAATGTGAATATGAAGTAAGCTATCGGGCATGTGAAATGCTACATGTTAAAACATCAAGTGAACTATAAAATCTTACAATGGAATACTTTTAAAAGTCGAGTGGCTCCATTCTTTGAATCAAGCCAAGAACTACTGCATAGGCATATAAAATATAATACGTAAATATCATAATGCCTTTTTTGGTTAAAAAAAAAATTCCCTCTCGGGTAGGGTGTGTGTGTGTGTGTGTGTGTGTGTATTTAATAAATAGGTGTATATATATATACCTATTTATTAGGGGTGTGTGTGTGTATATATATATATACACCTATTTATTAGGGGTGTGTGTGTGTGCATATATATACACATATATTATTAGATATATATACCTACCTATTAGATATATATTAGATATATATACCTACCTATTCTATATATAATATATATTATATATACACATACACACCTATTTATTAGGTATATATATCTATATATGTATATATATATATTTATTAAACAGGCATTACTTCTAGGTCGTTTTCAAAGCAAAGAGCTAAGCTCTCAGTTCTAGAAGGCAGACTCTGCACATTGCAACCGAAGGCGAGAGCGAGTCAATGAAGACAGGGCGTCAGGGGCTGTTTTTAATGTGGTTTATTAGCACAGTAACAAATGCAGACCGAAGTAGTCCACAACGTAGAACCATCCACTGAGCGACTTCTATTCCACGCTGACAGTTAACAGCTTAAGGTATTTCACTACAGGTTTGCACGAGTTCGGATCCAAACCTTTCACCTTGGTACAGTAAAGTAGATCGGCATATAAAATAAAATACGTTAGTGACTCATTTTCTGCATGGTGTCTTATAGCCACGTGTCCGTTTCATGTATCTGAGATGACAGTCTCTAAAAACTCTGTTAATTATCAACGTTTCCCTTCCAAGAAGGGAAAACAAATTCCAATTTTTTAGAAAAAAAAAAATGAAACAAAAAGTATGTCGTCTTGGAGGGATTTCACGTAAGCGGCCACGTGTGTAACCTGTTCGAAATTAAGCTGTGTGAAATTGACGGACACAGCAGCTGAACCCCATGTCTAAGTGTACGTTCTTTTCAGTACTGCGTCTCAGCTAATATGGCAGAACAGACAGTTTCAAAAGTTGCTATTACCAATTCCGTCTACTGTAGCAAGATACCTTAAGTTCCAACAACATCTTAGGAAATAAGACGGAATAATATCTGTTATAGAAATACCCTACTCTTTACCAACTCCCACCCTCCCCCGCCCCTTCAGAATCGTAAGCAGCTCTCTTCTGTGACAGACAGGTGACGCAAGCACTGTCCACACCCGCTTATGTCGCGTATCTCTTGGTCCACTGTCTGGCCATTCGGTCATGTTCCGCTCTGTTGGTCATGTACTGAGTGGCAATGCTTCCCACCAAAGGGTCAGCTGGAAGGAAAGAATTCGAACTTGAGCAAACCGGTCACTGACGGTCTGGGCAGAGTACGCGTGAGCAAATCCGTCTTTAAAACACCGCTCCACCAGGCCAGGGATTTCTCCCTCTCAACTTCAACAAACACAGCATGGAATAGAGGGGTGTGTGGGGTGGTTCTTACCAAAACAGAACGGCCTGGCTGTACCCCCAGTTCATCCCCTTTCTCTGGACTCTCCCCGACCCAGTCGGAGTTTCTTTGCTGGGCATCAGGGTGCTAAGTCCACGGAGACTGGAGCATGCAGTACTCCAGACCACAAAGCCCGCCCCACCGTGTCCAGGTGACCTTTAGCTCCACAGTACCGACTATGGCACCGTGGCACCGGGACGGCCCTGCGCTGCTAGGTGACACGAGTTGTCTACACTGCTTCTCTAGGGAGCTCGAAACCTGGGACTCCAGTTAAGTGCTGTGTTTCTCTGAAACTTAAGAACTTTAATAACTCAATTTATATTTGGTTTAGCTAGAAAAAAAATTTTTAGATTAATAAAAAGTGAAGTCCCAGCCAAATTACAATTCAGCCATCAGTGAGTATTCAGCAAATATCCCATTTTCGAAATTGAGTACTATTCCATAAGCACCCGCGGGCCGAGTGCTGGGAGCCCGGCAGCAGGGCAAGGTTGGGCAGGCAGAGGATGCGACAGTTAAAAGTATGCAAATGGCTTTCTGGGACTTATATGGAAGTAATGCAGCAGGGGGAGGGAAAAAAGGGGAAGAATAACTGAAAATGTAAAACCCGAGGGCGAATTTATCATCTAACAATGCCACTGCTTGCTGCATTTTTCAACTAAGGGGGACTGAACTTCTCTCGATTAAAACTTTCTTTGGAAAGCAAATTTTTGTCTTTGGAAAGCTCTAGAAAATCTTGGGTTTACGTGGAAAACAGTTATTTTTCAGGTGAGGAACAATGAAAGAACAAAATTGTTATCCTTACCAGGGTTGCAGTCTGTGAGGAGCGAGCAGATAGAAAGGAGGACCTTAGAAATGGTTAGTGCTGGGCTCCAGTTGTCTTTCAGGATGTCCAAGCAAATGACCCCTTGACTGTTAATGTTACAGTGATAGATTCTTGTCCGAAATGTGACCTGAAACAGCAAGGTGGTGTCAACGATGTTTATGCGCCACTTAAACGTTTTACGGAATAGTCAACTAAATAGCCCTAGTTCGTCGTCATGTTACTGTGTTAAATACGGTCCTCATAGTTCCAAGTTTCAGTCGTTAATTATTTGCTGACCTCTTGTGTTAGCTGGTAGTATTACAGGGTCTCAAAGTCAGCTTCAGAATCGTAAATACTGAGAGTCCGAAACGTTGATGTACACCATTCTGGGTACATAAAAACGAACAGCATTCTTAGCGAATGACTGTACACTCGAAAAGCTGCACGGAATTTGAACGTCCTTCACATTGGATCCTGCACAAATCCCGTCGACCCTCAATCAGAGTGTTCACTATATTAGAGTCTCCAGGGGTGTGGGGTGAGTATGGGACACCAGCCACAGCGGTAGATAAATCAATACAAGCCACGTGAGCATGGGTTTTGTTTGGTGTCCGAATTTCGATTTATGAGATAGACCGAAGCACACCAAAGTAAAAATTACCTGTAACTTTACCAATTAAAAAAACATGATGGGGGCCGGCAGGTGGCATGGTGGCTATGACACCAGATTCCCACATGGCTGGAATCCCCGTGTGCACATGTGCCCAAGATCCCAGAAGGAGAATGGAGGAAAAGGGATTGCAGCATGGTTCCCTTCTTGGGAGTGATTCTCTGTCTCTGTCTCTCTCCAGTGAGCACACGTGTCATACGGCAAAAACACCTTTAAAAAAAAATTAAAGGATCTGCTGGTGGTGTGGTGGTTAACGTGGCTGGATCCCACACGGAGACTGTGAGGTAGGAGTCCTGGGCCCAATGGCTTGAAAAAACATGCTAGTCCGTGTGTGTGCACGCCCAAAATCCAGAAAAAAGGACGGAGGATAAGGGATTGCAGCATGATCATTCCCCATGGGGAGGCGCGTTCTGATGAGTGCACTCACGCCTGGGAAATTTAAAAACAAGAAACAAAACCCACAATCACAAGTGTCTCCTCTCATGGAAGTTAATAAATGCGAGCATAACTCGGGACTTTTTTTTTTTCTTGGAGAGGTTTTTATAGGGCACGTGCGCTCGCCAGACAGACAGACAGAGACATAGAGACAGAAAGCGAGAAATCACCCCCCAGGGGGGATGGCCACACCACAATCCCTTCTCTTCCATTCTCCTCTCGGGATCTTGGGCACACACGCACATGTGCCCGGCGTGAGTTTAAGCCACCGGGTCCAGGACTTGAACCGTGGTTGACTACATGGGAGTTCAGCGACATAGCCATTACACTAACTCCGGGCCCCTCGGGGGACTGACTCTCTTACCTTTGGAGGCTTGAAGGGATACTCTGGTGTGAAAGTGATATCGAGGAAGAACACACCGCCCTCATACACGGACCCCGGAGGCCCGAGGATGGTGGACCGCCATTCGTAGATGTTATCGCCTTTGGGACCAGCGCTGCGAAGAGAGACGTGGACAGGTAAGAGGATGGTGACGGCACCCCGATGTTCCCAGCGCTTCGAGAAGTGGGGAACGATCACCTCTCTTCTCCCTTTTTGTTTCACGAGGGGCTTCGCTTCACAGAACGCATCTCTCAGACAGAACGAGAGGCAGAAGGGCGCAATGGCACCCGCGGCCGAGCGAGCTGGATGACAAACAAGCGAGACCCAGCCCGAGCCGACTGAATAAATGCCGACTTCTCGGGGTCCTCCAGCCTCTCCTTAACACCCAAGATCTAAACACTTCCTTTTAAGAATCATTTAACTTTACTTATTTATTCATTCATTTTTAATTTGACCAGAGAGACAGAAAAAAGTGAGAAAGCAAGCCACCAGGTCCAGGACTCAAACTGTGGTGAGCCATGTGGGAGTGTCCAGCGCCTTAACCACCACGCCGTCCACTGGTCCCCTAAATACTTTCTTAAAAAGGGAAATTCTTCTTGGTGTACAGAAGCTAGATTAGTGACAAGTGACTATTTTTTTTTTTAATAAAGGGGATGGCCTTTAAAAAACCAACTTTTATTCTTATTTATTTATTTTAATTTATTTTTGACCAGAGAGGGTCAGAAGGAGAGGGGAAAAGAGAGAAAGCAAGCCACCAGGTCTGGGACTTGAACCACGTTCGGCCACATGGGAGCCCAAGGCCCTTAACCACCACACCACCTGCCAGCGCCATGGCAGCAGTCTGCTTGGCCCACATGATGAACATTTTCAGCACAATACAAGCGTCGTTTTCTGACCCTGACGGGCTCCTCCTCGCTGTGTGTCATTATCTTACCCTCCCAGGCGTCTGAGAGGTGCCATACTTTCCCATTACGGATGGTACTGTGTAGGCGGGGGAGGGTAACGATGGCAGGTACCCAACGGCATGTCATCCAACTTTCCATTTTAAGACGTACTGAATTCTCTAAGTAGGTTCTTTAAATCCTGTAATGAGGATGTTTAAGCCAACCCGTTACCTGTTAAATCACCATAATGTGGCTACAGTAGCCTTTCCAAAGTGGGCTGCCTTGCAGCGCTCTGTGTTCACGTTGTCACAGCCAAGAGCGCACCCTGGCTCCTAAGACGACAACAGGCTACACCCGCCAGGTCTGCGACAGGTCTGCCGGATGACGAAACTGCCCGACTCTGCATTTCACAGTAAAGCACCCCGTCTTCAAGCAATACGTGACTGTAGATTAATGAACAAAGAAAGGCTCTACATCCAATTCTAAGATCTATGAAGAGCGTAATCTACCTGCGGAAACCAGTAAGTGGCACGCTCTGTCATGGAGAAGAGAAAAAAGACAAGCCTACGGGACATGGTCTTGGTTGTTATTTTAAAATACCTTCCCACAATATGGGTACAGCATGAGTAACAATAAATAAATACATGGCTTTCAGTTTATTAAAGAAATGGAGAGTTCAAGCGCCAGCCTGGGCACTCAGCGCTGTGACCCTGAGCAAGGCCACACCACCTACATCATAGGAAAGTCTTAATGGAAGTGCACGGCCAGGCGGTGGCGATGCACCTGGACCCACGAGGGAGAGGGCCTGGGCTTATGTCCCTGGGCTCCCCTGGGCTCCGGGCTGGCTGGAGGTGAAGACCCTGCTCCCCCCCACTGGGGGTGACAGCCTCTCGTGGAATAAAAAGATGACGACCAAACTGGAAAGCGCGCCTCTGCAGAACAGGAGCCCCCGTCCCCACGGTAAGAGGCAGTAATTACCATCGCTCCTCATTATCCCACTGGTTACCAGTTCAGTTCATCTCTCTCTGAGAGGCGCAGTCCTAAGAATATTAAAAACTTGTTTTAGACTACATGGACATGAACAGAGATCAGTTAATAGTGTGTATGTTATGAGGTCATATTTACTCCTGTTTTCTTTTTTTTTTTTTTGAGAGGTTTTTGCTATGGGTCACATGCACTCGCCAGAGAGACAGAGACAGAGAGAGAAACGGAAAGCATGAAATCACCCCCCGGGGGATGACCACACTACAATCCCTTCTCCATTCTTCTATCGAGATCTTGGGCACGTACACATGCCCAGCGTGAGTTTAAGCCACCGGGTCCAGGACTCGAACCGTGGTTGACTACATGGGAGTCTAGCAACATAGCCATTACACTAACTGCTGGTCCCCATTTTAATTTTTTCTTGAACTCCTCTGTTTTCAAAAAATGACTTCCTACTCTTACATGGCGCCCGATCATGATTTTCACAAGGCGGGTGGTCGGGGGAAGCTCTCAGCTCCCTCCCTCTACGAATACGCAGTCACCTCTCCAGTGAAAGGACGTACCCTACCGTTACTGCACCGCCTCATCTTCTGAGGCCTGAACCGGTCCCTGGCCATCACAGGCTCGCCTACCTGCTCAAACGAAGGCGAGGGCCAGCAGGTGCCAAGGTGGTTGGGATGGCAGACTTGGTTCTGGATTTGGTGGCTGGCTTTCTCGCCTCTCTGTCTCTCGCTCTCTTTCTCTCTCTCTTTCTCTGGTAAGCACACGTGCCCTATAGCAGATTAAAATAATAAAACCGAATAAAATAATTCTTAAAAAAAAAAAAATAAAGCACTCATATTGAAATCCTAACTCCCAATGTGACGGTATTAGGAGGTGGGGTCTTAAGAAGTTACATTTCCAAAGTGGTTAGAGGCTGGGCTTGATGGGCTGGTGGTTAAGGAAGCTGGGTCCCACATGGCCGACTGCACAGTTCCAATCCTGGCCCTGGTGGCTTGTTGAACTGCCAGGCACATGTGCGTGACTGTCTAACATTCTGACAGGGTAGAGAAATGGAAGACAAGGGACTGCGTGTGGCCATGCCCAAGAGGGGGATGCTTCTGCCCCTCTCTCCCCGGGGGACCAGCACATGTGCCCTCTGGCTACTGGAAAAATGAATGGCGGAGAGAGACTTGAGCCAGTGCACAGGAAGCACGTTCCATAACAAGAAAGCCAGGGCACAGGAAGCACGTTCCATAACAAGAAAGCCAGGGCACAGGAAGCACGTTCCATAACAAGAAAGCCAGGGCACAGGAAGCACGTTCCATAACAAGAAAGCCAGGGCACAGGAAGCACGTTCCATAACAAGAAAGCCAGGGCACAGGAAGCACGTTCCATAACAAGAAAGCCAGGGCACAGGAAGCACGTTCCATAACAAGAAAGCCAGGGCACAGGAAGCACGTTCCATAACAAGAAAGCCAGGGCACAGGAAGCACGTTCCATAACAAGAAAGCCAGGGCACAGGAAGCACGTTCCATAACAAGAAAGCCAGGGCACAGGAAGCACGTTCCATAACAAGAAAGCCAGGGCACAGGAAGCACGTTCCATAACAAGAAAGCCAGGGCACAGGAAGCACGTTCCATAACAAGAAAGCCAGGGCACAGGAAGCACGTTCCATAACAAGAAAGCCAGGGCACAGGAAGCACGTTCCATAACAAGAAAGCCAGGGCACAGGAAGCACGTTCCATAACAAGAAAGCCAGGGCACAGGAAGCACGTTCCATAACAAGAAAGCCAGGGCACAGGAAGCACGTTCCATAACAAGAAAGCCAGGGCACAGGAAGCACGTTCCATAACAAGAAAGCCAGGGCACAGGAAGCACGTTCCATAACAAGAAAGCCAGGGCACAGGAAGCACGTTCCATAACAAGAAAGCCAGGGCACAGGAAGCACGTTCCATAACAAGAAAGCCAGGGCACAGGAAGCACGTTCCATAACAAGAAAGCCAGGGCACAGGAAGCACGTTCCATAACAAGAAAGCCAGGGCACAGGAAGCACGTTCCATAACAAGAAAGCCAGGGCACAGGAAGCACGTTCCATAACAAGAAAGCCAGGGCACAGGAAGCACGTTCCATAACAAGAAAGCCAGGGCACAGGAAGCACGTTCCATAACAAGAAAGCCAGGGCACAGGAAGCACGTTCCATAACAAGAAAGCCAGGGCACAGGAAGCACGTTCCATAACAAGAAAGCCAGGGCACAGGAAGCACGTTCCATAACAAGAAAGCCAGGGCACAGGAAGCACGTTCCATAACAAGAAAGCCAGGGCACAGGAAGCACGTTCCATAACAAGAAAGCCAGGGCACAGGAAGCACGTTCCATAACAAGAAAGCCAGGGCACAGGAAGCACGTTCCATAACAAGAAAGCCAGGGCACAGGAAGCACGTTCCATAACAAGAAAGCCAGGGCACAGGAAGCACGTTCCATAACAAGAAAGCCAGGGCACAGGAAGCACGTTCCATAACAAGAAAGCCAGGGCACAGGAAGCACGTTCCATAACAAGAAAGCCAGGGCACAGGAAGCACGTTCCATAACAAGAAAGCCAGGGCACAGGAAGCACGTTCCATAACAAGAAAGCCAGGGCACAGGAAGCACGTTCCATAACAAGAAAGCCAGGGCACAGGAAGCACGTTCCATAACAAGAAAGCCAGGGCACAGGAAGCACGTTCCATAACAAGAAAGCCAGGGCACAGGAAGCACGTTCCATAACAAGAAAGCCAGGGCACAGGAAGCACGTTCCATAACAAGAAAGCCAGGGCACAGGAAGCACGTTCCATAACAAGAAAGCCAGGGCACAGGAAGCACGTTCCATAACAAGAAAGCCAGGGCACAGGAAGCACGTTCCATAACAAGAAAGCCAGGGCACAGGAAGCACGTTCCATAACAAGAAAGCCAGTGCACAGGAAGCACGTTACATAACAACAAAGAAAACTGTGCCACGCTTCCGCTAGCCTCACAAATGGAGAGTAAAGGTGGTTTGTGACAAGTAATGGCTAGGCGAAATAATGTTGAATTTAGTTGAAATTATAAAGTACAAACACAGGCCCTGGAGAAGATTCGGGGGGGGGGGGGGTC
>NW_006208475.1:864720-883356 GCF_000334495.1 Tupaia belangeri chinensis
TGAAAAAGTCCAAACCCGGGCCCGGGAGAAATTTGGGGGGGGGGGGATTCCTAACCTGTGGGCCCCTAGGGATTACTGTGCAGGGTCTGAGAATCCACCAGAAACCCCAAGCACTGTCGCCTGAACGACGAAACTTAGGTATTTACTTAAAGCTGCTATTGAGTGAATTCATTAGCTTTCTGTGGGTGCGTTTATTTCTTCCACGAGCCCAGTGCATGTGACAGCACCCCAATAGGCTCTTGGTGTTGCGATGTACCCCAACCTCAGGCAGACCTGGACACGGGCCCGGGGTGCTCAAGGTCTCCACGGACAAACTGGGACCCTTCCCGTGGGTCAGCCCGGCAGAATGTCATGCTTTACCATGTGCCACGGCCCGGCCCGCCTTATTAATCAGAGTCAAGTTCTCACTGGGAAAGTGAGGGTCTGCTCGTCTATAGAATGGGCACACAGACCCGTCCTGGTGGGTGGAGGACAAAGGTTTCTAACTCTCGGAAGGCCAGGGTCAGAAGGACAGGGAACACAAAAGCTTTCTGTGAGGCTGTTCAGGGAAGATTCTTTTCGAGCACCCCACCCATTCCTCAATAAGATGACTAATTAGGTTTCCGGAGGTCAAGTAAGCAATGCCTTTATTAGCCTTCTGTCCACTCCCTGTGACGAGAGAGAACTGGCTCTACAGTCAGAAATCCAACTGCGATTTCAGATACCGGCTTAAGTGGATGTTAGAATGGCTTGTAACTTAAATTCTTAATCAATGGTTGGGAATTATTAGAAAGTATAGGAAGTCCTGAATCGGAAAATGGGGGATTAACCTTAAGTTTTAAGGAAAGATGGGAATAAAAAAAAACCCCACATGTTACCATTTTGCCTGGTCTACCCAGCCTGCATTTTCTCCTAGGGACTCATTTTGATGGGGACGCTCTAAATTGCATCATCCCAGTCCTATTATCACGTGATTTTTAAAAAACAGCCAAGTAGGCCTGACTGCCGGGGGCAGCAGTAACGCCAAGTGCCACCAAGTGCCCCGCAAAGGCTGGAAACCCCTTGGCCCACTGCAATTCTGATCCCCAGGTCAGCCTGAAATCACCCCCGTGGGCGGGGTGGTGGTGGTGATTTCTCGCCATCTCTCCGGTGAGCACCCTATAGCACAAATCTCGCTAAAAATTTTTATAAAAGAAAAGTGAGAGTAATTTTTACTTTAGACACTATCATTTCTAAGGGCTTCTGACATCATGCAGGTACGAAAACGAGCGTGGGGACTGCCATGAGCCGTGGCATTCTTCTGTGGGTGCACGGAGGCCTTCCCACTGGCTGACAGGTGCCGTCTCCACGGAGTAAACTCAGTAACAAGGACAGCATCTCCTACAATCCCAGAGACCCGTTTTTCTCACCAATGACCACAAGACTGGGCAGCAAAAGATCTTATGCCTTACGCTACACCGACTTTACAAAGCAAAACAAACAAACAAACAAACAAACAAACAAAAAACACAAAACACCAAACAAACCAACCTGTCCACTGGTAGTATTGGGTTGTCAGAAGACTCATAATGTAGTTTTAAAAAAATGATTATTTAATTCCACTTGTTATTATTTTTTAAATTTGACCAGGGAGAAAAAAAGGGAAAGGAAGAAAGCAAGCCCCCAGGTTCGGGGCTAGAACCACTGTCAGCCATGTGGGAGTCCAGTGTCCTTAACCGCATCACCTGGCAGCCCCAGTCAGGATGTATTTTTGCACAGAAACAGAAAAATACATTATGACTTTTCTGACGACCAATATTTGGCTGATGTAAAAGTAACTACAGTTTTGCATTGTTGAATTTTGCCTTTGGTACTGGAACATTTTTTATTAAAGCAAGACTTTTTTAAAAATTATTTTATTTAACTTTATTTTAATTTGACCAGAGAGAAAGAGAGAGAGAAAGCTGTCAGGTCTGGGACTTGAACGTGGGAGTCCAGCATCCTTAACCACCATGTCACCTGCCAACCCCTGGAACATTCTTAAATGTGGTTTTGTTACATACATTTTAATATGCACTTCGGATTTTGCTAATGATATTCCTTGCTGCTTATTTTATAGCCATTTTAGACTATGGAAATGGTGCTGCACAGAGACCGAATTCGCGTAATTTTCTTATTCGAGTTCAAAATGGGTCGTAAAGCAGCAGAGACGACTCAGCAGCAGCAGCTCCTCTGGCCCGGGAACCGCTAACAGACCTAAGGTGCACGGGTGGTTCGAGAAGTTCTGCAAAGGAGACGAGAGCCTTGAAAACACACAGTGTGGTGGCGGGCCACTGGAGGTGGACCATGACCAACCTCGGGGAGCAGTCACCGAAGCTGAGCCTCTCAGAACTACACGAGAAGTTGCCAGAGGACTCGATGTCAACCGTCGCATGGTTGTGGGGCAGTTGAAGGGAACTGGTAAGGTGAAAGAGCTCCTAAGGGGGTGCCTCATGGACTGACCAAAGATAAAAACCATCAGCGCTCTGAAGTGGCATCCTTTCATTCCACACAACCCACTTCTCGACTGGACCAGTTTTA
This sequence comes from Tupaia belangeri chinensis, assembly GCF_000334495.1. Classification (NCBI taxonomy): domain Eukaryota; kingdom Metazoa; phylum Chordata; class Mammalia; order Scandentia; family Tupaiidae; genus Tupaia; species Tupaia belangeri. Next base: position 867,259 of record NW_006208475.1, read on the forward strand.
TACGACCAGCAACGACCAGCTCAGCGGTGGGCCCAGAGGGACCCCAAAGCACTTCCCAAAGCTCAACTTGAACAACGAAGAGGTCACGGGCGCAGCTGGCGGGCCCGATCCACCATGGCTTTCTGAATCCTGGCGAAACCATTGCATCGATGAGATGCCCCAACGCCAGGCCTGCAGCCGGCACTGGTCAGCTCTCCGTGACAACGCGTGACCTCACGGCACACAGCCAGTGCTTCTGAAGCTGAACGAACAGCGCCACCGAGTCTTGCCTCGTCCGCCATATTCCCCCGGCCTCTCGCCAACCCACTAGCACTTCTTCAAGCACCTCGCAACTTGTTGCAGGGAAAATGCTGCCACAGCGGGGTGCAGAAGATGCTTTCCGAGTTCTTCTAATCCCAAAGCACAGAGTTTTTATCCCAAAACACAGATTTCTTTTATTTATTTATTTTTTTTTGGGGGGGGGAGGTTTTTGCTATAGGGCGTGCATGCTCACCAGAAAGACAGAGAGACAGCAAGAAATCACCCCCCAGGGGGGATGACCATGCCACAATCCCTTCTCCATTCTCCTCTCAGGATCTTGGGCACACATGTACACGCACCCGGCATGAGTTTAAGCTACCGGGGTCCAGGACTCGAACGACGGTCAACTACATGAGAGTCCAGCAATGTAGCCATTATGCCAACTGCTGGTCCCTGGAAGCACTGATTTTTACACTGCAGGAATAAACAAGTTTATTTCTCACTGGCAAAATATGCGTTGATTGTAATGGGTCCTATCTTGATGACTAAAAATGTGTTTGAGCCTAGTCATAATGCTGTCAAATTCACGGTCCAAAACCACGCTTGTTTTTCACCAACCTAATCATTTTTGCTTAATACATATGGTATCAAACAGAATTTGAACAGTATAAAAAAAGTCTTTTAAGGTATAATGCTAACAAATTAATAAAACCAGTGGTAAAACAAAGTCATGAGACACCCCCAAAATTCGATCGTGCCCAGTCATGCAAATGTTTTCCTATATGCTGCTGCTTTAGAAAAGCCAGTGACAACTCAGCTTGTCTAGAAATTTACATTCCAAGCGGCCGGCAGGTGGCGTGGTGGTTAAGGGCACTTGACTCCCACAGGGCAGACCACAGTTTGAGTCCCAAACCAGTGGCTTGCTTTCTCACTTTCCTTCTCTCTCTCACTCTGGTCAAACTGAAGTGGATAAATAAAGTTCAACAGAAAATAATTCTAGAAAAGAAAAGAAATTTACATTCCAATATTGAAAAACCTTAGATGCACAGAGAGCGAGGACATACTTTTTAAAGGAAAGTAAAGGGGGGGGGGCACAGCACTTCGCTTAGTGGTTAAGGGGTTGTAATTCTACACGTCCACAGTTTGAATCCTGGGCCTGGCGGCTTGCTTTCTCACTCCCCCTGCCTCTGGTGAGCATACATGCCCTATGAAAAAATGTAAAAGTAATAAAAAGACGTGGCCCTTAGGGCTCTGTGCTCTAAACCAGGACTGCTGAGCAGAGGAATGAGACAGTTACAGTTGGGGGTCTGCATCCCTTGCGTCCACACAAGTCCGACTGAGGACAATTCTAGTTTGTCCTTGCCCAGAAGTTAGTAGAATCAGAGCACAATCAAGGTCGAAGAGAGTGACACTATTCCTGTCCTTCCACTAAGCAATCCAGTGACCCAGAGCCAGGGTATCTGCCCCCCGGTCAGGTAACGGCCCGTACGGTTAAGTCACCACCTTTGCTAGCACCTAGACACTGCTAAATGAGGGAACAGCCTGCTCAGACTTTCTGAAGGGAAAAGAGACCTTATTAGCACGTTTAGTGCTGATCCCCCAGAGCGGTGGTGTCACCAAAATGTTCTTCAGGGACGCCCACATGCTCATAAAGAAACTTAGCAGGTTTTACTTGTCTGGAAGAAAGGAGCCCGGAACACGCCTGTGTACAAGGTCGATGTCTGCTAAAGGCTTCCTGGGCCCACGCACTCCCCCGCTCCTGTGTGGCTTCCACCCTGCAACTGTGCCCATCCGAGACTGCGAGTGGGGCAGGGGCTGCGTGGTCAGGTCGGAGGGACACGTGGGAAGTGAATGTGTAAATATGCAAGAAGCAGACTTCGCCTTGTTACAGGGAGCTGCCTGGACAATCTTGTGCAGAGGTTTTCCTGGGGGCTTTTTAGTGGTTTTTTTGTTTTGTTTTGTTTTGTTTGGTCACTATGTGGTGTGATTATTTTATTGTTTGGTGAAGCTTTTTATTCACTAGTAATAACTAAGTTTCTGAGTGCCCCCATTGGCTCTCAAGTGTCCTGATTTGGATAGTAACAAGGTTATGCTAGTTACGCAGGGCTCTAAGACGTTCCATAGAGCCCAGCCAATCCGAAAATCTGCCCACCTCTTCACCTTCAACTGCATCCTCCTTTCAGGGCTTTGGGGTCTCTAACCCTCGCTCCAGCCTCCAAGGCCGAAAGTATTTTCATCCATCTAAACTATCACTTGCCATTTTTACTGTCTCACAGCTGTACTGGGAGGCCAGCTGTGATCTGGCCAAAGACTGAACGCAGAAGCAGACAGGAAAATCCAGCTGCTCCGTATCAAGCCAGCCACTAAAGCAGTCGGCAAGTGTGTAGAAACGGCGCCACCCCCCACACTTACAGTTCTGGAAGGCGTTTTCATTTAAAATGTTATGTCATGTTTTTAGTGTTATTTGTAAAATTGTGCTTCTAAGGCTTTAATTTTGAATATGGTAAAAATCCACAAGTATTAACCATATAATCAAAGGCTCCTGGGGCCCACAATGGTTTAGTTTTCTTTCTTCCATGAGTGAGAGACAGGCAGAAAGAGAGTACGTGAATGCACCCCAACTGGGTGCAAATACCACGACCCACCCCTACCTTTGGCCAGCCCTGGATCGTGGGCAGACGGGGGCCTGGCATACTTACGGAGGCTTCCGGTCCGGGCTTGAACCAGGGACCCTCTTATCTGGGATTCCTCAGAGTGTCACATTTTTACCACCACCTCGTTGCCTGTCCCCACAATTTAAAAGGGCAATTGCCTCCTGAGACCAAGAGTCTGAGAACCCCCAGGTACATTACTGACATATTAGTGCAAATGTGTGGCTTACTCCCACCAGACATTAAAACAAAACTAAGAACTCCAAGTGGGGACTAGAAGAGAATGTGGGTGAGCGGTTGCACAGCGGTGCGAGTAGGGAGGGCATTCTTGCCTTGGCCACCTGTACAGACTGCACCTCCTCCACTTCCCTCGCGGCCCTGGCATGCCATGCTCCGGCCAATTTCCAGCAAGCCCCAGGTGCCTCTCTGCCCAGAGCTGCGCTGCCCGCTGCCACAGGCGGAAGTGCAGGTAAGTAACTCCCTGCGGTGGCTTTACGACACCTTCCAGAGTCTCTGTGAGGGCTCCAAGAGCTACAGTCTGGTTCCCCTCCCTCTGAGTACTGGCTGGTGGTATTCACATCTGCAGTGAGGCAGTGGGACCAAAGAGGACCCCAAGCTGGGTCCTTCTGAAGGAGAGCTGGTTTTCCCTTGGTTCACACATGGCTGCCTCTCTACGTGCCCTGGAAAGCCACACGGAAGAAGCCTAGCTGTCCTGGACCCTTCATACTGCAGAGACCAAGTGGAGAGACCACACAGAGAGTGAGCATTAAGAAGGCCCGGATGGTCCATCCCAGGCACCAGATCGAACGTGAGTAAGGAAGCTTTCAGACAGCTCCCACTGCAGCCCGAGAACCACCTGGCTGAGCCCTGCCCCAGTCAACCTCCGGATCTGTTAGAGGTTGTAATAAAACACAGGGCCCGCCCCATCGCCTAGTGGTTAACGGGAGCCAGATCCCACATGGTCCACTGTTTGAATCCCAGTCCCACAGCTTGAGGGACATGCCAGGTATGCGTGCACGCAGGCCTCCTCTGGCTGACCTCAGGTTTCTTCTGTCTGCAAAGCCCAGCAGTCGGTACTTCAAGGTGCTCCCTGAATCTCCCCGCTTCTGTTTTTCTAATTTGAGCACACAGATCTTTGCCATTAAGCATACCTATTTTTCTGGTAGACTTTTTCGTTTTACATCAGACCTTTCGAATTTGCAGAGCTTTTCATTTTAAACTGGGGGCTTTTATTTTTTAGCTGCTTTTTTGTTCATTTTGCTGCTCCTGGCTTTTTGAAATGTTCACTCTGCCAACTCCATTTTCTTAGTCTTCCCCATTTCACTCCCAACTTCAAATCGACGCCTTCCATTTTTTTTTTTTTGCTTAGCTTTTTAAATTTCTGCCTAGTTTTACCAATAAATTTTTTAGCCTTTTAATAAATCTTTCAGTTTTCCAAATTTCTTCTTCGCCTTTTAAAGTTCTTAACCTTTCAGTAAGTTTTCCTAACCATATTACTAATTTCTAATTACTCTCCTAGCCTTCTAATAACTCAGCTTTTTCTAACTTCTACATTTATTAACTTTCTAAATCTTAGCTTCTCAATCTCCTAACTTTTAACTTCTAGATTTCTTAGCGTTCTAAATGTCTTAGTTTCTAAATCTCTAAGTTTCTGAACTTTCATGCCTTTCACACACTTGACATCCTTTTCCCAGATGTCAACATTCAAACATACGTCTCTCTTTTGGAGAAGTTCCCCTGTTCTACGCCCAGCTGGCTACATCCACTCCTTACTCTCTCGGTTATTTATTTATTTTTTTCTTTTCCCCAGTGCTGGCCTCTGGGCTGTCCACTCACATTATCTTTCACGCTCAAGGTCCCTGTTCGGGCGCCACATGCCCTAGCCAGAGGGCAAAAAGACAGGGTACCCTGGGAAGGACGTGGACTGAGAGAGGACAAATAAAAGCGGGGGGTCGGGCGGACCAGCACCCCTGCTGGAGAACGCTGTGGGCTTCGAGCTGCTCTGTGCTCTCTAAGAGGGGAGGCAAAGCCGCTGCTCAGCTGCGGGGCACTCGTGTACTAACGAGCCTCTCATGGGCCTCTCTGGCTGCCCTCAGGCTCCTTCTGCTATCAAGCCCCGCAGCAGGATCTGTCTTTGTTCAGGGCCTGTGCAGGTCCTGCAGCGACAGCACGAAGGCCATGTGCCCTAAGACGCTCCCTGCGGTATGCCACATAGTCCAGGGAGCCATCATGATGCAGCGAGAAAAAACTGGAACATGCCCCCAAGAGCAGTCTCGAGCAGCAACTGATGGTTTTGGTGGGATCATTCTGAGGCCAGTGTCTTACCCAGTTTTCTAGAACTTTCTAGGAGGTAGCTCTCACTGTGGGAGTTGACCTAATAAAACACCTCTAATGACTATCTTTTCTTCCCTAACTTCCCAGCTCAACTCTGACTCCAGTTCATTCCTTGTACCTCAAAATTAACTAATTGTGGGGCCAGCAGGCGGCATGGTGGTTAAAGTCACTGGACTCCCACATGGCTGACCACAGTTCGAGCTCAGGAACTGGTGGCTTACTTTCTCACTTTCCCTCTCTCTCTGCCTCTTTCTGCTCAAACTGAAAAATAATAATGATATAATAAATAAATAAAATTAATTCTTAAAAAAATGTTTTTTTAAAAAATTAATTAATTGTATTCTCTTATCTCAAGAGCTCCTTCTGGGGACCAGAAATTAACACACACACAGAAAAAGATGACTAGTTATGACTATATACAAACTGAAAATCTTTAAAAGAAAGGCAACATGAACCACATTTATAAAAAGGTTAGGGGAAGATAGTTTCAGTACATGATAAGGAGTTAATCATCTTGACTATACAAAAATTCAAGCAGTAACCATGGGTAAAGTACACAGGCATGTCTCAAAAGTAAAAACTTGGGGGACCAGCAGTTAGCGTAATGGCTATGTCGCTGGACTCCCACATAGTCGACCGCGGTTCGCATCCCGGACCTGGTGGCTTAAAACTCACGCTGGGCGCATGTGTGTGTGTGCCCAAGATCCCGAGAGGAGAATGGAGAAGGGACTGCGGCATGGCCATCCCCCCTGGGGGGTGATTTCTCACTTTCTGTCTCTCTGTCTCTGGCGAGCGCACACACCCTATACCAAAAAAACCTCTCAAAAAAAAAAAAAAAAAAAAAAAAAAGAAAAAACTTGGTTTGCAATCAACGAAAGACATGAAAACACTATAGGACCTCTGACCTATCAGAATGGCAAACACTTCCAGTAGACCCTGTGATACAGAAGTCTGACTTCTCAAAACTTACCCCAAGGCAATAACTGACATGTACAAGTGGCTAGAATGAAAGCATATTTATGAGTTCTTACTTATATGATAAAAATATGGAATGGCTACATTATTGATAGGAGACAGGTTAAATAAATTGTAGTACTTAAAATGGTTTACTGGGTAACTCTTTTTTTTTTTTTTAATCTTTAATTTGCTAGACAAAGAGAGAGAACATGAGAAAGCAAGCTGCCAGGCCCAGGACTTGAACCATGGTCGGCCATGTGGGAGCTCAGCACCTTAACCACCGTACCACCTGCTGCCCTCCCTTTTTAAATTTTTAATTTGGGGTAACTTAAATAAGATGAGAAATGTGTCTCGAACAGAAAAATAAATCCATAATATACTAACTGAAAAAAAAAACAAAACAAGTTTCCATAGCAGCACGCGGAAGTACCTTGTTGTTGATTGTGGTTAAGCCTGCAGGATAAGATGCAGGGACTTTTTCCCTTGAACAGGTCTGAATTACTGCGACTGTTTAAAGCAATGGCAGTGTGCAAGTTCTGTAACAACAATGTACTTCTGCTGTGAAGAGCAAAACAGACACGGACCTAACCCAGTAACAGAGAAAGTAAGCCTAACTCTGGTTACCCAGAGGCATATGGGGGTCCAGACCAGAAAGCTAGTGCGTTAAGGACCTGGAGCGGGGACACTCAACTTGGGTTATCAATAATCTTACCTCGGTCCTTTTCTCTTTCTTTGTCATTGGGCGCATGTGCTTGCCAGAGACAGAGAGAAAGGGAAAGTGAGAAATCACTCCCCAGGGAGAATGACCATGCCACAATCCCTTCTCCATTCCACTCCTAGGATTTTGAGCATGCTCTCTGTCTCTGTCTCTGTCTCTGTCTCTGTCTCTCTCTCTCTCTCTCTCACACACACACACCCACACCTGGAACCTGAACTATAATCGGCCATGTGAGAGAGAGTCCAGTCCTTAACCCACCCATGCCACCTGCTGGCCACTACCTCCGGCCATTTTAATCTTTGTTTCATGTAACTGAGTTTGCACATAATGGAGTTTTTAGACGATGTTTAGGATCTGAGAGAGAACTTTTGACACATTCATTCTTGCTTCTTAGGGCCGAAATACATTTTCAATAATGAACGAATGACCCACTGATATCCTGCATCTTTGGGTGCAAATCTAAATCATTCACAGGAAATGTGTGAGTGCTCTCATTCCTATGAAAATCGACACTACAAGAGATTGGGTCTCCTATGGCTCTCTGGTCACATTAAGGGACAGATTTTAACCCTTATGATAAAAGCTTCCACTAATTATTACCTGTTGATGATAAATGTGTTTTGTCACCTCAACTGGACTGGTGTGAAGTGTATTCGTGTTGGGTAAATTCAGTTTACAAGCTAAGTGATGTAAAGTGATTAAATGTATAAATCAAATCAAAAGAAAAACAAAGCTTCCACTGCCATTTACTTTGGAAACACGTAAACTGAACGGGCAGGTCTCGAGTTCAGGTGCTCTTTCCTCGCCTCTTCCTTCTACCCTCAGAGACGGAGCGGAGAAAACGAATGTTGGGGGACAACCAACCCTGTACAGAGTACATCCAGAGGCTCAGATTTACTCGAGCATGGTGCAAGTCTGCTCTCACTCTGAGGCAGGGGCATCTGGCAGCCCACACAGGAGCCGCGTCTGCAAAAGATCGACGTCCTGTCTTCGCTAATGCAGAGACACCGACGGAGCGAGAGAGCCTTATCTCTATACCCAGATGACATGGAAGACTTGAAAGTCCATAACGATTTGCCCAAACAAGAGCAAAATCACATTTGAATGAAACCTTCCAGAAGGTATTACATACAGGCTTATTCTAACCTAATATTTGTACATTTAAAATAGAATCCCAGGGGACCAGCAGATGGTGTAGTGATTATGTCACTGGACTTCCACACGGTTGACCATGGTTCGAGTTCCGGCTTAAAACTCACAATGGGTGCGGGTGTGTGTGCGTGTGCGTGCCCAGAATCCTAAGAAGAGAATGGAGGAGAAGGGACTGGACTGTGGCTATCCCCCCCACCCCACGGTGATTTCTTGCTTTCTCTCTCTCTGTCTCTGTCTCCAGCAAGTGCCCTAGAGCAAAAGAAACTCTTAAAAAAAAGTATACACACACACACACACACACGCACACATTCCAAGAAGCAACCTAAATCAAAACAGAAAGACATCCTAGCACTGGCAGAGAAATACACAACTTCCACGGTTCTTTCACTAACTTTGACTTCGCTCTCTCTCCACACCTCTTCCATCAGGACAGGTTCTGTGCCCACTCTGACCACGAGGGAGCAGATTCGGGGAGCCGAGAGGCGTGCTTGTACAGAAGCTGGGGGGTGTCCTTCCCACGGCACCCACGGAGCTTACACTGAAGCTGTGCAGAGAATGGTCTGCCTGTCCCGCCTCATCATTTCTCTGTCACATTTGCATGAAAGCGAGGATTACACAGAAACAAGGCAATCTGGTGACCTGCTAAATGGTACTATTCAAATTTCTTACGACAAAAGCGAATTTGCTTTACTTGTACAAATGCATTAGCTGAAAATCAACACGCGCCTATTTCAGTAATAATGTGACAACTGCAAAATTGCTGAGAATCGACACCGTCATGAAAACCAGTTTTGGGAAACAAACAGCAACGCGACTGAAGAGTCCAAATTGTATGGCCTGAAACTGCAAAAAGAAGGAAGAAGCACAATTCTTTCCCCCTGAAGCTAGAAAGCGGTCTACAACAGGACACACCTACTCTCCTCAGCAGGCCGGTCCCAGGCAGCTGGGCAATTCACACACGGTCTCTCCATCCCATTTCCGTACTAATTCACGGCGGCGAGGGGAGGTCGCAGTTCCTGGAGTGACCTGCAGTGCCATGTGAGGTCGACCCCTGCCTGACGATACAATATCACCCACTGCTCACAGCTCTGTGAAGCTGAGGCCTCTCCAGCCTTCGATCTTGTAACTCAGAGCTGCCAGGAAACAGCAGGGTCAGGGGGTGAGCAGAGCTATTTACTGTGCTTGGGGAGACATGGGCTTCTCTCTCGACAAAAGCGAATTTGCTTTACTTGTACAAATGCATTAGCTGAAAATCAACACGCGCCTATTTCAGTAATAATGTGACAACTGCAAAATTGCTGAGAATCGACACCGTCATGAAAACCAGTTTTGGGAAACAAACAGCAACGCGACTGAAGAGTCCAAATTGTATGGCCTGAAACTGCAAAAAGAAGGAAGAAGCACAATTCTTTTCCCCCTGAAGCTAGAAAGCGGTCTACAACAGGACACACCTACTCTCCTCAGCAGGCCGGTCCCAGGCAGCTGGGCAATTCACACACGGTCTCTCCATCCCATTTCCGTACTAATTCACGGCGGCGAGGGGAGGTCGCAGTTCCTGGAGTGACCTGCAGTGCCATGTGAGGTCGACCCCTGCCTGACGATACAATATCACCCACTGCTCACAGCTCTGTGAAGCTGAGGCCTCTCCAGCCTTCGATCTTGTAACTCAGAGCTGCCAGGAAACAGCAGGGTCAGGGGGTGAGCAGAGCTATTTACTGTGCTTGGGGAGACATGGGCTTCTCTCTTGGTCCCAGCTGGCCTGCAGAGAACAGGACGGCTGTCTACACTTGCACAGAGCTAAGCCTGCGTGAGTGAGGCCATGCACTGTCTGTCAATGGGAGAGCACGGCTCGGCTCGCAGGGAGGTATGGACCTGTTTTCACTGCCAACATCCTCACCTGACTCTTGGCCCTGCTAGCTACGCCCTCCACCTTTTGAAGTTTATTCATTGATGTCTTCAGAGAGCGAGAACAAGGGACAGATGGACACAGCTCTTCTGCACGCCACGATCCATCGCCAGCCTCGGCCAGTCCGATCACAGCACGTGTGTGCACCCCGTCACACAGGGAAGCTCTGGGATATGAACCCGGGACCTTCCTGTGTCCGTCCAGCAGTAGAGAGCATTGTGCTAGCACTACACTCTACCATCTGACCTTACATGTGCCCTTTCCAGCTGAGCAGGAGACAGTCGCTTTTACAAAGCTGGGTGTCGCAGCGGCTGGAGGCCCCCAGGTGGAGCACGCACAGGAAGCACTGCACTGCTGGCCGGGGGGACGCGTCTAGGACTGAGACTGCCAGGCAAACACACAGGCCTCGGACGTGTGGCCACTGGCCGGCCACCACGCTGGTGTAAATCATGGATAATGTGGCAGGGCACATGCTACCACACGTTGGTATCAGTTGCTTCCTAAACTTCTAATAGGCTTTCTTTTATTAAAAGGCATAGAGCAGCTAGTGTGGTGGTTAAGGAGCAGGATCTCATATGGCTGACTCTGTGGTTCGAGTCTCAGACCCGGAGCCTTGAGAAGCACGCCAGGCATGTGGGTGAACATGCCCAAAATCCCAAGAGAAGAGTGGAGAAAAAGGGACTGCAGCATGGCCATCCCCCTGGTGGAGGGGTGGGGGAGTGTTGATTTCCCATTTCCCCCTCTCTCCGTCTCTCTCCAGCGAGTGCATATGCCCTATGGAAAAAAATCTTAAAAAGAAAAAAGGCATAAACCTCCAAAGATAATAACAGGACAGGAGACAACAGCAGTGAAGGTTGAGAAGCTAGAAGGCAAACGGACAAGCAGGCAAGGGGTTCAACACATCCAAGAAAATGGAATTCTAAACCGCCAGCGAAGGTGGGCGTTTACTCTACGCCCCACATAATCCTGGGAATTTGAGGCAGCCCTGGAAGTTGGGGTGAGGCAGGGAAGGACTGATTAGAAGTGTGTTTATGAAGCAAATTCCAAGGACTCTTGTGATAGGCAGCACTCCACCTTGGGCTGCAATGACCTCCTCCCTCCCCCGGATGTTCCACCTGTTTCGAACTCCTCTCCCTGGGTCTGGGGATCTGCTTCTAGCCAGCGGAGTATGGCAAGGTTGATGGGCAGGCAATCCCTGGACCAAGGGACCTTTCATGGCTACTTGTCACTTAATGACCAACCTGTTTAACTACAACTCAGACTTACTGCCGGGTCTCCAGCGAGGGGAACCCCCTTTCTCAGTCTCGGTGCGTCTTGGGGATCCCCTCCCGGGGTGTCTCATTTCCGCAGTCAATCAGTACTCAGAACACGAGGTGTCTGCATTCATGCAAGACTACACATTTTGTTTACAGATGTGTACTTTACTGTGCACCCGCAGTAATATTCAGGACAAATTTAAAAAAAAAAAACAACTTACGCTAAATTTGTATTGAGGAATGCCTGTATCCAAAGAAGACTCAATCTTAAACTAATTAGACTCCTGCTAGCCTTGAAGACCCAACTTGTTATGATGTAAACTGTCTAAGGAGAGAGCCAGGGCCCGGTAAGCACCCGCCAGCCCTTCACCTGCAAGGAACGGCCTTCTGCCAACAACTCTCTGAGCTTGGAAGAGCTACAGATGAGGACTCCAGCCAGCCAACTCCTTGACAGAAGCCCCGGGAAACTGAGCACAGGACTTCACTGGGCTGTGCCTGGGACCCTGGCCCACCTGACACTGAGGTCGAACTGTAAGGATTGCTTTGAGCCGCTAAATTTGCAGTGCCAGCAGAAACCCTGCCAGACAAAGGTGTGCTGTCTTTGAAGGTTAAAACAGAGGGTCTCTGCACCAGGGGTCATTAACATAGGTGAAGGCAGAGGGACTGTACTGAAAATGAGCTCACGCATGGGCGACAGGAAGAGCCCCCTTCCCTCCCAGTTCTCCTCCTCCACTCTGCTCCTAGAACACAGCCTGGCCTTCGCTCTCCCGGGCAGGCCAGAGGCAAGACTTCATCTACTGACATGGTTCCTTTCTAACACGAATAACAGAGATCAAAACAGAAATAGAAGACAGCTAACTAGAGAAAAAAGAAATGAAAGAAAAACGCAAGATACACTTAGCACCATCCAGAGATATAGACACTGCATTGAAGACACAAGAAAAGACCTAAAGAAAGCATTCCGATACGAAAAAGTAGTAAAAACAAACAAATAAAACAATGGAAAAAGGGAAAAAGTTTTTTATAATTAAAAATGAAAGCAAATAAAAAAGATTTCATAACTCAATGAAGGCTAAACTTAAATTTCCTAAGAAAGCAGAACCAAAAACGAGCAGAAAACAGGAGAGAGGAGGGATAAACTGGGCATGCACGCACACACGCCCAGCATGAGTTTCAAGCCACGAGGTCCTGGACTTGAACCGTGGTCATCGACGTGGGATTCCAGCACCTTAGCCACACCACCTGCTGGCCAGAGACAGGCAACTCTTAACAGCAGGGATCCCATCAGAGAAATTCGTCCTCGGGAGATTTCGTGATGGGTGAATACCAGAGGTATCTCCATAGCTCTGCGTGTATGGCCTACACACCTGGGCTACACAGCAGACCCGGCATGCTCCTCACCGGATGCAGCCCACCGCTGACCGAAACATCGTTTATGCAAACATGACTCTAATTGAGGAAAACCTTCCGGGGCCAGCAGGTGGTGTGGAGGTGAAGGCACTGGACTCCCACGTGGGTGACCATGGTTTAAGTCCCACATCTGGCAGCTTGCTTTCTCACTCTCCCTCTCTCTCTAGCGAATCAAAATAATAATAATAGTAGTAATAAATAAGTAGAAGTTAAATAATTTATTAAAAAATTAAAAAAGAAAGAAATTTCCCCAGGTTATGAGTTTCTAGATTGAAAAGAAACAGTACATTGAGAAAAACAGGTCTACACGAGGCACATGGAGTTCCCGGGGAGAGGATGAGAGGGATGCATGTGTGAGGGATGGAGAATGAGCTGGCCTTAGGTTCCACGGCAGTCACAGAGTGAGGTGCCACCGCAGCCGTGTCTGCAAGATGATGTCCAACACAAACTCCACACTCCCAGACCAGCTACCGATCAGGTGTGTGTGGGGCGGGGAGGACAGACATCTTTCCAAACATTTGACGTTCTAAAAGCTTATCTTCCATGGGACCAGTGGGTGGCGTGGTGGTTGAGGTGCTGGACACTCCCACATGGCCGACCATGGTTCAAGTCCCGGACCTGGTGGCTTGCTTCTCTCTCTCTCTCTCTCTCTCTCTCTCTCTGTCTTTCTGGTCAAATTAAAATTAAATAAATGAATAAAGTTAAATAAATAATTCTAAAAAAGAATTATCTTCCGTAATTCTCTACCAGGAAGTGACTGGGGGTGTACTCTATGAAAGAAGGGTGTAGACAAGAAAAAGATTTTAAAATTCCAATGGAAAGCAGTAACGAGAATCCCCAAAAACACGCCAACCAGAGAGCTCAGTGGACAGCTGTGTACAGGACTAGCAGGCTGTCCACACCAGAACAGGTCAGAAAGCTCTAGAAGCTTCCTCAGGAACGATAAAAGGATAAAATGCGTGGAAAACCCCTTGCATCGGAGTCTTTGGAGAGGGTGCAGACAATTGTGAAGCCACCTGGGGCTGGTGGTTTCACGTGCAGAGAATACTGTAAGCTGAGGACGGAGGCAGAAGGGAGGGAGAAAAGGAGAAAAGGTGAGAGACAGTAATTAACTTCAGAGGGGAAGAAGTGACACAGGCCGGAAAAGTCGTCGTTGGCTACACGTGAGTGCTCACATATAAAGCGAACACTGATCTAAAGAAAACAGATCAAAGGGGGATGTGACATCATCCACATTGAAGACTCAAGCCTTACTGACAAAAATGGGGACATCAGGGGCCGGCAGGTGGCATGGTGGTTGGGGGCGCTGGGCTCCCACAGGGCCTGGACCTGGCAACTTGCTTTCTGGCTCCCCCCACCCCCCCCCCTCTCTCTGTCCCTCTCTGGTCAAATTAAACTAAATGAATGAATAAAGCTAAATAAAACATTTTTTTTTTAAATGTTAACATCAGTAACAGGGAGGTAAACAGCAGAACTTCTCCTAGTATGTGAGCATTGCCCTCGGAAGCAAAATACGCAAGGCTGCCAGAAGCAGTTCCTTTTTGTCACAAAACTTAAAAAAAAAAAAAAAATAGTGGGTTGTCAGAAACGTCCTGATGTGTTGTTTTGCCTTTTTTTTTTTTTTAAGTGCAAAATGCATCACGACATTTCTGACAACCCAAGAGTTAAAGATGGGACTGGAAAAAAACAGAGGTGTTTTTGTTTGTTTTGCCATAGGCTGAGCACACTCATGGAGGTGGGAGAGGGAGTGAGAAATCACCCCACAGCACGTATGGCCATGCCACAATCCCTTCTCCTCCTGGGATTCTGGGCACTCATGCACACGCACCTGTCATGCTGTTTAAGCTGCCAGGTCCAGGACTTGAACCGCTGTTGGCTGTGTGGGAGTCTAGCAACTGACCCACCATGCCACCTACCGGCCCCACTCAGGGAACCTTACATGTCAACTAAGCAACTTAGATTTTAACCGTTTCACATTGCCTACAAGAGTCAAGTCACAAAAAACAGTCACTGTCTTAAGAAGTGGAAACTCCTACACACCAAAAACGTCACTATTTGTAAATAAGCCACACGGAGCCTCCGGTGAAGCAGCAGAGCCTGATGACGAGGCTGTGGTACCGGCCCTGGAGCCCAGCCGCTAAGCACCGTGCAGGGGAAGCCAGCTCTCACGGGGCTGACCAGGGCTGAAGTCCTGGCCCTGTGGGGCTTGGAAATCACACCACATACGTGCTTGAATGCCAGGATCCTGACAGGATGAAGAATAGGAGGAAAGAAATGAACATGCTAGGCTCTCTTTCTCACCTGCACTCTGGCATTTAAAAGGCAGAGGAGAGGCTACAGTTCCAGCGACCTGGCTGGCCTAGGGCAGTGGCCGTGCAAACAACACGGTCCTGGGGAAACCCTAAGTACTCCATGCTGACAGTCCTAAAGACTTAACCTGGAAACCAAAGGTCCTCTGACCATAAAATATACACAAATAAGACACATATGTTCAATACCAAAAGAGCAGAATGGGGGGCCGGCAGGTGGCGCGGTGGTTAAGGGCACTGGACTCCCAGATGGAGGATCTCCGGTTCCATTCCTGGACCCGGCGGTGGCTTGCTTTCTTGATTTCTCTCTCTCAAATAAATAAACAAATAAAATACTTATTTTCAAAATACATAGAGTTTCAAAAAGAAAAAAATAAAAGAGCAGAAAGGACCCTACCCTGCCTCTTCCTGGTCTACCCAGCGGTACATACTGCTAACCAGACATCCAAGTATCATTCTAAGCACCACCACTTAGTTGAGCCAATATTTGCTAAATAAATAAAATATAACTCTATGTACACAACCTTGACCAATATATCAACATTTCAAAATTAAGTCAAACCATGTACTGATTTTAGTTCAGAAAAAAATTCTCCAACAGTGACATGCTTAATTGGTTTATTTTGCTGTTATAAGCTATAGTTAAAAAATCTAGCATACACATTATTTGTATTGCCTAGTTTTACTTGGAGGGACAAGAAAATCAGGTTTAATATTATTTTACTAACACTATTTAAATGAGTTTTCGGTTCATATCAAATAAAGGGATAACTGTACTGGAAGAAAATACATTGAAGCCAAACAAGGACTTTTAATCAGTTCATCTGGGAAACTGGCTGGGCTGTGTGTGTCTCTCTCTTTTTAAAAATTATTTATTTAATCCCATTTGTTATTATTATTTTTAATTTGACCAAAGACAGACAGAGCAAGAAAGATAAAGTGAGAAAGCAAGCTGCCAGGTGGTGGCTTGCTTTCTCGGTTCCCCCCCACATCCCCGTGTCTTTCTCTGCTAAAATTAAGAATAAATGAATAAATAAATAAAATTAAGTAAAAAAGTAATTATTAAAAAAAAAAAAGAACTAGAGTTCACAAGTTTAAAACCCCAGGAAGAGCACACGAGCACGTGTTGGGAAGATAAATACCAGCACAAACTCACAGGATAGCA
>NW_006208475.1:884328-886089 GCF_000334495.1 Tupaia belangeri chinensis
CTGCCCCCCCCCCCCCCCCCCCCTCTCTCTGTCCCTCTCTGGTCAAATTAAACTAAATGAATGAATAAAGCTAAATAAAACATTTTTTTTTTAAATGTTAACATCAGTAACAGGGAGGTAAACAGCAGAACTTCTCCTAGTATGTGAGCATTGCCCTCGGAAGCAAAATACGCAAGGCTGCCAGAAGCAGTTCCTTTTTGTCACAAAACTTAAAAAAAAAAAAAAAATAGTGGGTTGTCAGAAACGTCCTGATGTGTTGTTTTGCCTTTTTTTTTTTTTTAAGTGCAAAATGCATCACGACATTTCTGACAACCCAAGAGTTAAAGATGGGACTGGAAAAAAACAGAGGTGTTTTTGTTTGTTTTGCCATAGGCTGAGCACACTCATGGAGGTGGGAGAGGGAGTGAGAAATCACCCCACAGCACGTATGGCCATGCCACAATCCCTTCTCCTCCTGGGATTCTGGGCACTCATGCACACGCACCTGTCATGCTGTTTAAGCTGCCAGGTCCAGGACTTGAACCGCTGTTGGCTGTGTGGGAGTCTAGCAACTGACCCACCATGCCACCTACCGGCCCCACTCAGGGAACCTTACATGTCAACTAAGCAACTTAGATTTTAACCGTTTCACATTGCCTACAAGAGTCAAGTCACAAAAAACAGTCACTGTCTTAAGAAGTGGAAACTCCTACACACCAAAAACGTCACTATTTGTAAATAAGCCACACGGAGCCTCCGGTGAAGCAGCAGAGCCTGATGACGAGGCTGTGGTACCGGCCCTGGAGCCCAGCCGCTAAGCACCGTGCAGGGGAAGCCAGCTCTCACGGGGCTGACCAGGGCTGAAGTCCTGGCCCTGTGGGGCTTGGAAATCACACCACATACGTGCTTGAATGCCAGGATCCTGACAGGATGAAGAATAGGAGGAAAGAAATGAACATGCTAGGCTCTCTTTCTCACCTGCACTCTGGCATTTAAAAGGCAGAGGAGAGGCTACAGTTCCAGCGACCTGGCTGGCCTAGGGCAGTGGCCGTGCAAACAACACGGTCCTGGGGAAACCCTAAGTACTCCATGCTGACAGTCCTAAAGACTTAACCTGGAAACCAAAGGTCCTCTGACCATAAAATATACACAAATAAGACACATATGTTCAATACCAAAAGAGCAGAATGGGGGGCCGGCAGGTGGCGCGGTGGTTAAGGGCACTGGACTCCCAGATGGAGGATCTCCGGTTCCATTCCTGGACCCGGCGGTGGCTTGCTTTCTTGATTTCTCTCTCTCAAATAAATAAACAAATAAAATACTTATTTTCAAAATACATAGAGTTTCAAAAAGAAAAAAATAAAAGAGCAGAAAGGACCCTACCCTGCCTCTTCCTGGTCTACCCAGCGGTACATACTGCTAACCAGACATCCAAGTATCATTCTAAGCACCACCACTTAGTTGAGCCAATATTTGCTAAATAAATAAAATATAACTCTATGTACACAACCTTGACCAATATATCAACATTTCAAAATTAAGTCAAACCATGTACTGATTTTAGTTCAGAAAAAAATTCTCCAACAGTGACATGCTTAATTGGTTTATTTTGCTGTTATAAGCTATAGTTAAAAAATCTAGCATACACATTATTTGTATTGCCTAGTTTTACTTGGAGGGACAAGAAAATCAGGTTTAATATTATTTTACTAACACTATTTAAATGAGTTTTCGGTTCATATCAAATAAAGGGATAACTGTACTTGAAGAAAATACATTGAT
>NW_006208475.1:886395-890172 GCF_000334495.1 Tupaia belangeri chinensis
GGGGTGCTGGACCCTCCCACATGGCAGACCACGGTTCAAGTCCTGGGCCTGGTGGCTTGCTTTCTCGGTTCCCCCCCCCATCCCCGTGTCTTTCTCTGCTAAAATTAAGAATAAATGAATAAATAAATAAAATTAAGTAAAAAAGTAATTATTAAAAAAAAAAAAGAACTAGAGTTCACAAGTTTAAAACCCCAGGAAGAGCACACGAGCACGTGTTGGGAAGATAAATACCAGCACAAACTCACAGGATAGCCACTAAAATGCAGTGCATTTATGAAGGCTAACCATATCTCTCCCAGAACTTTGCTCAACTAAAGGCGTTGTCAGAAGTTGGCCATGTTGGTGTTTATTAACGTGCACTCGGCATTAACGAGTGCCACACGAAGCAGGCCAACGCAGACACTACTGAAAAATACAGTCCGAGCACCGAGGGTGTGCTTCGCCAGCAGCTCAGGGAGTGCGGTGCAGTCACGGGCCCTGGAGGAACAGCAGCTGCAGCGCTGTCTCGGCCCCACAGAAACCTGATCAGGGGACAGGACCTTCATCTGCAGCCGCTGGCCAAGGTGAAAGCACGAGGCGGAGACAGCTGGGCTGGCAGGCTGGCAAAGAGGAGCCTGTGAGTTTCGGGCTGCAGCAAAAAACAGGAATGTCAGCCAGAGTGAATGTCAGCTCCGCTTCAAGGCGCTCTGACACCTCACTGTGTGCAAAGCCCCCACGTGCAGAGGACAGAGCTCGGGACTGCCCTGGGACGGAAGGGACACCTCAGTAGCTCTGCAGCCGGGCCGCTATGGAACAGGGAGGGTAGGAGACACATCCTGACGTGTCTCAGGACAGGACACTAAACCTGTAAAGACGTCTCATTCCGGCCAGCCCCAGAGTGCAGGGATTCAGCACTGTGCACTGAGAAGCGGATCCCACGTGTCTGACCACATTCTGAATCCCTGCCCCAGAGGCTTGAGAAACAGGGGGGGTGGGGAACCAACCAGCAGTTGGCATAATGGCTAGGTTGCTGGACTCCCATGTAGTCAACCACGGTTCACATCCTGGACCCAGTGGCTTAAACTCACGCTGGTGCATGTGCGTGCATGCCCAGGATCCTGAGAGGAGAATGGAGAAGGGATTGCCGCATGGCCATCCCCCCTGGAGGGTGATTTCTCGCTTTCTGTCTCTCTGTCTCTCTCTGTCTTTCTGGTGAGCGCACGTGTCCTATAGTAAAAACCTCTCCAAAAAAAGGAAAAGAAAAAGAAAAACACCCCGGCCTGTGTATGTGTGCCCCACATCCTGTCAGGATGGAGAAACGGAGGAAAAAAGGGCTGCAGTGAGACCACACCCCACTGGGGTGGGGGGCGCTCTTTCTCTGGGAAGCGCATGGGTCTCTGGCCATTAGAAAAAGTAAAAAGAAAGGATCCCTGAGACCTTCATACTTGTGCAATATTATGCTAGGCACCAAAGAAGCCTGCCTGGGGGACAGCCAGGCTGCCAGGCTTAGGCCAATTCATCACGAGCCTTAACAACCAGGAGAGAAGTCTACACTCGATGTATTGGGCAAGGCAAAGCAGGGTCTTTGAAATACCAGTTTGAAGAGAAAGCGTCTCCCTGCTTTGCAGTAGAGGAAACGGAAGCCCAGAGACTGAGTGATGAAGCTTACCCTAAGGTCACTCACCTACCGACTGGCACAGGCTGGAGTCAATCTCTAGATGCCAAAGCCTGCTCTCAAATGAATGACCAACTGTCCATCGGGTGAGTGCAGTTTCATGTGGGGCCAATGTCTTGGGGTGGAGAACCTGCTAAGGACAGACAGGGACGGGTCGCAGGCATGGACAGTGAAGTCCCAGGATGGGGAGGGGACTGAGAGCCAGCCAGCCTGTGCTCAGGTGCAGGAACAACGGTGGCACTGCCAGAAGGGGTCATTCCCATGCCTCATGCTTTCCTAAGGAGCAAAAGAAAGCAAGGATTTCACGCGTGGGACGAACCTGCAGGCAGGGGACTCTCCGGGAAGAGATGAGAAGTAGGTTAAGAAACATCACTTCCTCTCCGCCAACCAGACTTCCCAGGGCAGGACAAAAGGGCCTGGCCTCCGGCAAGCCAGGCTGAGCTGGGGCTGGTTCGGGGTAGTGTTTGGCAGAAGGGTTCAGTGAGGTGACTGGTGCTAGGTTCAGATGAGGATTCGGCTTCACCACACACCATTTCACACCTCTGGTAAGATTATAAGGCACACAAAAACGGTAAAAAAGCTAGTGCCTACTCTCATGAGACAACCAGCTAAGAAGGGATCCAACACGATTAACTTCGAAGTCAAATGTTAGGGGACGGGTGAAGGAAAAGTGGAGTGGATGTGAGTTCAACAGGAGGCTTGGAAATGGGCTTAATAGCGTAATAGCTACGTTGCTGGACTCCACGTGGTCGACCCTGGTTTGAGTCCCAGACCTGGTGGCTTGAAACATGCCAGGTGCATATGCATGTCTGTCCAAGAGAAGAGTGGAGGAGAAGGAATTGCAGGTGGCCATCACCCCGCAGGGATGATTGCTCTCCGTCTGTCTCTACAGTCAGCGCACGTGCCCTATAGCAAAAATCTCTCTCTCATCAGGTGGCAAAAAATTGGGGGTCATCAGGTGGCGTGATGGCTGACCGTGGTTTGAGTCCTGGACCTGGTAGCTTGCTTTTTAGCTTTCCCTTTCTCTGTCTTGCTGTGGTCAAATGAAAACATAATGATAACAAATGAAATGAAACACACAAATAATTCTTTAACAATAAAAGTTCACGTGACCGACTGCCCCCCACTCGTGCACACAGCATGCCAGCACGTCGATCCCAAGAAACGCTCCCCCTCTTTTACTTGGCTTAGAAGTGGGGAGGAGGGAGGGCCGACGTTGAGAACACGGTTCCCCAAGGCGGACAGCCTCGGTGCTACAGGTCAGGGGTTGCCACATGCACGCGTGGTCAGGGCAAAGGGAAAGGGATAGAGCGCGGCGTTTCTCCCGTAAATGTTCATTTACTCGCTGTAGAGGCTGGTCGGCTTTGACACCAGGTTGCACGTACTCTGTGATACAAGGCCAACTCCCCCGTGAAAGATGCCGATGACAGCAAATGCTGCCTTTTCTCTATGTCCTTGTAAGACCTTGCAGCCCTGCAGCAGCCTCTGCACTCGACTTCCCTAAGAGGTCCAGGCTTTCCAGGCCAGCAGCTCTCAACGCGGTCCTCAGGCTCGGCCTCTCAGGAGAGCGAGCCTGGGTCAGGTACCGCTGTCCCCTCCCAGCCCGCGGCACCTGGATGGCTCAGACTCACTCCGGAGAGAAGCACGCCCTGGTCGTGGTCTGGGCGAGCACGGCAGGGCCCACGAGGCGGAGCACAGCTCCCGAAGCCGCCCTCCAGGGCTCCCAAACCACAGGCCAGTCCTGCTGGCCAGCCTGACGCACACCAGGCCGCACACACCTGGCAGGGCTGCGCAGCCTGTGTGTTCCCAGCCACTGCCTAAGTACATTCGGCAGCGTTTGACTTGGCGGGGACACAACCTCCAGTCTGATCGCGACCAAAGGAGAAGGTTTTATAAATAACACCCTCAAGTATGAAACGTGAAACCAAACAAAGCCTGAAACAATATTCCTAAATGCCTCTGCCCCTTCGAGCGACTGGGCCACTTTCTGCTGCTTCTCCCTAGACACACGGACCTCGGACACGTGTTTCCATCGTACCAAGTGGTCAGGAAAGTCTCCCGACAAGCCGACACTTTCCCCAACACACTATGGCTAACCAGACTCTTCCAAGTCACCTACGCAC
>NW_006208475.1:890198-908429 GCF_000334495.1 Tupaia belangeri chinensis
TGTCTAAAAATTAAATGACATTGGGTCCGGCAGGTGGCGTGGTGGCTAAGACAGCCGGATTCCCACATGGTTGACTGCAGTTTGCGTCCCAGACCCGGCAGTCTGCTTTCTCACTTTCCCTCTCTGGTCAACTTTTAAAAAAAGTAAAATAAAATAATCACAATGAATAAAATAAATTAAATGACATTTCTCATTTTCTTCATCAGCCTTTTATGCCAAGGAATTGGCTAGTCTTCCTTCTTGAAATGCACTTTATGGGCGCAACAGAATTTTCTCATTCTCCTCTTACCTCTGACCTCCCCCTCACAGTCTGCAGCCCTTGCCCTGCAAGTCTGTCAGAGCTCAGAGAAGTCCTTCAGGGGCTGGTTTGGGTATGTGAGGGCCAGAGTGGCTTCACCAGGCGTTGACGGAAGGAGTACGGGAGAAGGTAAAGTCCGAATCTGGGACAGTGGGAAACCCTAGCCTGCTGGATTACCAGTGACTGGGCCTTGGCCACACAGGAGGCCAGCGATGCTTTACTACAGCACAACACGATGGAGTCCAACCGCACCCCAGATGGGGAGGGAGGGTGCTAAGATGTAAGAAGTCAGGCTTCCTTGAAATCTGTTTTTAGAAAGGGTTACACCATTGCTGCAAGTCTCAAAAGTACATTTCATATAGGGACCGGCAGGTGGCGTGATGGTTAAGGGTGCTGGATTCCCACATGGCTGACCAAGGTTCAAGTCCTGGATCTGGCGGTTTGCTTCCTCATTTTCCCTCTCTCTCTCTGGTTCTCACTTTCGCTCTGTCCCTCTCTGGTCAGATTAAAGATAAATAAATAAACCAAGTTAATAAACTAAATTAAATAAAATAATTCTTTTAAAAAAATATATTTAACATGTAGTATAAGTAACCACACAAGAAACTTGAAAATTAGAACCAGCGGTAAAATCCAGTTCAGCCCTCCAGTTTCCGCGTCTGGAAAATACGGCTAAGGATATCCTACATCACACCTCCCTGAGCCTTCTGGGGAACTAAAAAGGAAGCACTACATAAAGTATCCCTAAACCCTCAAGCGCCGTTTATATGCATGCTGTTCAGCAAGTATTCATTCTTCCACAGAAATAATAACTAAGTAACTAGGTAACAGCTGGCACAAAAATCTAAACCCGTATTTTCCCTTCCTAATAATCAATTAATCATTTAATCGCACACTTTAGAGGTCAAAATTAATACAGCAAAATTCCATATAACGAATGAGGGTATTATAATGGAACCAAACAGTATGAAATTAATTTAGATCACAGCAATTATTAGACACACTAATTTAATAAAATGTAAAATTAAATTAAAAACTAGCAAGAATGATAGAAGCAGGTAAGCAGCAGAAAGTTGGATATCTGAGCCCTTTTGTTAACCAAAGAAGAGAAGAAAACATTTTCAAGACCTAGCTAGTTAAGCCGACACTGCTTTAAGCATGCTTCAATTTCACCACTACACAATGAACTCTATATGTTAACATTAAACACATGCATGAAATAACGATTTTGTAAATGTGCAAGTTGTAAAGTATTTCTCACTTTAACTTCAAAGACATAATCTCAGAAAATAATTCCGACTTTAAAGGATAATAATTCACTTGAAAATTCTAGCCTGTCAGGGACAATCTGCCTTCATAAAAGTAAAGCTTCTATATGCATTTAATATTCCCATAAAATACTATTAAGAAACTGTTCGAATGAATAATTAACCCGTATACCCATTAAAAGCAGACATTTAAAGGTACACTTCTTAGTAAATTCTCATTTAACCTTGAGACTTAAATCCAGTCTTCTATGGAAGCAATACCATAATCCTAGATACTTATAATTTTTTAGCTCCTATAAAAGCCACAAGATTGGGTGAGCCTTGAGGCCTTGAAGGAAGATGGATCCCATATGGCTATCCACAGTTCAAATCTTGGCTCCAGCAGCTTGAGAAACACATGTGTGCGTGCTCAAAATCCTGATGGGACAGAGATATAGAGAAGTGATTGCAGCGTGACCAAGCCCCACTGAGAGTTATACTTTCTCCGCTCTCCAATACGTCTCTAGCAAACACACATGCCCTCTAGCAATTTTTACATATGTATGTATATATGCACAAATGTGTATGTGTGTACATTACACACACACACACACCACAAGGAACTGTTTGTTTCCGTAACACACATAAGTTATTGGTCCTTTTCTGCCTATTAGTAACACAGACCTTGGGCCAGCAGGTGGTATGGTACTGAGATGCAGGACTCCCATATAGCTGACCATGGTTCGAGTCCCAGACCTGGTGGCTTCCTTTTCCCACTTTCTCTCGCTCTCTCTCTCTAGTAAGCACACATGCTCTATAGCAAATTTAAGATGATAATAATAAAAATTATAAATAAATCTTTTCATTTTAAAAAGATTTTTGCTATTGGGAGTGTGTTCTTGCAGAGAGAAAGAGGAAAATCACCCACCCCCCTCGAAGGGGGATGGCCATGCTGCAATTCCTTCTCTTCTATTCTCCTCTTGGGATTTTTGGCGCACACACACATGTGCCCATTATGAGTTTTAAGCCACTGGGTCCGGGACTCAAACCTCAGTTGATTACATGAGACCCAGCAACATAAGCATTACGCCATCTGCGGGTCCCAAAATTAAATAAATTTTTTTAAAGAGGTTTTTGCTACAGGGCGCATGTGCTCGCCAGAAAGACAGGGAGAAACAGAGAGACAGAAAGTGAGAAATCACCCTCTAGGGGGCATGACCACACTGCGATCCCTTCTCCTCCATTCTCCTCTCAGGATCTTGGGAACACATGCACATGTGCCCAGCATGAGTCGAAGCCACTGGGTCCGGGACTCGAACCGCGGTCGACTACATGGGAGTCCAGCGACATAGCAATAGGCCCACTGCTGGTCCCTGATAACTCAAATTTTAAAATGAGCAAAAGACCCAAAAAGACATGTCCTCAATGAAGATCATACAGATGATCGATAAGAACATGAAAAGATGCTCGAGACCATTAGCTGTTAGAAAAATGCAAAGGAGAGCCACACTGAGACAGCACTTCCACTGTGATACAAATACAAACTCAGCCCCATGGCCTGGTGGTTAAGGTCAGGCCAGACCCCACAGGGCAAACGAGGCTTGAATCGCAGCCCCGGTGGCTTGAAAACATGATGAGTGCTTGTACTTGTGCCCCAAACCCTGACGGGATGAAGAAATGAAGACAGGACTGTGGTGTGACCATGCCCCACTGGTGGGTGCTTTCTTCCTCTCTGGTGAGCACACACACTCACTGACCAAAAAAAAAAAAAGTCCAGAGATAATGACAAGCATCGACGAGATGAGAACGTAAAATAAGGCGGCCCCTTTGGAGAAGTTTCACAGTTCCTCCAAATGCTAAACAGTCATGATTTAATCCAGCAATTCCACTCCACATATAAATACAAGAGAAAAAACATGTCTACATGAGATTGTGCGTGTGAAAGATGATCGCAACACCATTCAAATCTGTCAAAGGTAAAAAAAAACAACCACCCAGATGTCTATCATATGATAAATGAAAGCATAAAGTGTTATGTATGACTTCAAGGATCAAAACTGATTATTTAAAAAAAAATCTAAAAACACACTTGTAACTTTGTAGTAATGACATTTCATGTCACAGAACAGCACTGTTCAGTGTTGACACAGAAATATATGTAAGAAGGGACTTGGACTTACTTTCTCAAACTCCGATTTCAGTTTACACAACAAAAGTCAACATCTTGAACAAAACATGGTATATCCCCACAGTGTAATACCACCGAGCCATAAGATCAAATCCTAGAGAAGAAAAAGAAACCAAGTACTGACAGATGGCACAACTTGGATGAGCCTGGAGGACACTGCGTTTAGTAACAGCGGTCCTTCACAAAAGACCTACATGGGCACCCTCAGCACCCACACACTAGAACCTTCAGCACACCAACACCCCCACCCCGCCTTGGACTCCAGTCAGGACCATGGCGTCAGGAACTGCATACCCTGTGGCAAACAAGACTGGTATCAACCTCCTGCTCACACAGACTAAGTCACCGTATTTGGTAGCAACCTCTCCTCTGTCCCTTTGTCCCCACCAAAACCTAGGTTTTAGAGGAAAGACAGTATCCCAAAGAAAGTCCATTTAGATTGGGAAAAATCTGAAAACACGGTGTCTTTAAACTATGCTTCTGCCAGAAAAGTAGCTTTATAACAAATATGCATACTCTGTATACCACGATACATACTTTTACATGTAAATAACATATATCATACATGTACTATGATAGGTACAGTAGCGTATGGGATAGATGATAGTGGAAAAGTTACACCAAGGAAGCTCCAGGTAGGTTCGCATCCCCAGCTCGCCCTGAAAATGTGCCGGGTGCACACGGGTGCCCAAGATCCTGAGGAGCCGGGAAAGGGGCTGTGGTGTGACAAGACTCTGACAGGGGTGCTTCTCTGGTTCTCTCTCTCACTCTCGATTATTAAAAAGCAACAGCAACAATAACACCCAACTTTCCTAATCATATTACTCCTAAGGCTCTTTATTCAAATAATACAAGCCACTGTCCTCAGAGAGACGTCTTATTTATCAGACACGAGGTTTGAAAAACTTGAGCTTTCAAGCGTCTATTCCAGAAGAGTCTATTCCATTTAGCGATCTATAAGGAAGACCCTTCAATCCTTCAAAAAGCGGTATGCTTTCCATGATCAAAATTTTACTTAATATAAGTCTTTAAAAAACACACTTGTAACTTATAGTAATGAGATTTCAAGTCACAAAACATGCTGTTCAGTTTTGACACGGAAGTGCATGTGAGAAGGGACTTGGACTTACATTCTCAAACCCTGAATTCACTTCACGCAGCAAAAGCCAACATCTTAAAAGTATTCTGCCTGCATTCTCAGGACGAGGTAGCTTAGTAATATTTAAAGTAAATACAAAATACTGAAATGAAGAGATGTGTTTTAAAAACAAAACAAAGCAAAAAGGAAACTTACTCAGTGGCCCACGAAACAGATCACAGGTGCCTGATTCTAACACAGCGCCGGTTAAACCTGACATTTCCCATCCACTACAGTCAAACCAAACCAAAAGTTTTCTATTTGCTTCTACCTAGTTACATAATCAATGTTTTAAGGGAAGTGCATTTTCTGATCTAGTGTAACAATCATTAATATAAAGCATAAAATCATGTGCTTAATTTTTTTAAAAAGAG
The DNA here is from genome assembly GCF_000334495.1 of Tupaia belangeri chinensis. NCBI lineage: Eukaryota > Metazoa > Chordata > Mammalia > Scandentia > Tupaiidae > Tupaia > Tupaia belangeri. The sequence continues at coordinate 895,444 of NW_006208475.1, forward strand.
ACACTCCTATTTTGCCTTTTAACAGCAGTTAGGCCCTCATGGCCCACCCTCAATCTGTAAAGGAACTCCGAAATACACTTTCACAAGAAGACCTATACAGAGGGGTCATATCGAAACTCTCACTAAAGGCTGGCCCCACAGCCTAGTGATTAAAGGAGCGAGATCCTATCCTTTTGGCTGACCAAAGTTCAAATCCTGGCCCAGATGGCTTGAAAAGCCTGCTGGGCACGTGTGCAAGTGTACCCCAAATCTTGACATAACGGACACATAGAGAATAAGAGATGGTGGCATAACAACACCGCATGGGGTTGGGGGAGGCAGGTACTTCCGCCCTCCTTCTCTCCCCTCTCTCTCTCTGGTGAGTGCATGCGCCCTCTGGAAACTAAAACTAAAACAAAAACAAAAACAAGGTACTTCTGCCCTCCTTCCCTCCCCTCTCTCTGGTGAGTGCATGCGCCCTCTGGAAACAAAAACAAAAACAAAAACAAAAACGACTTGACTATCAGCTGCATGTGGCTCTTTCACTCATCAGCCCACAGGACCAATGTTTTGTGTCAGAACAGTGTAAGGACGGCACTGAACTCGAAAGTGGCAGTCATGGAGGGTGTTGTGTGTATGGGGAGGTAGTTAACGGTGACTACAAATGTGATTCCAGAACCCCAGAACTGTGAGTGGCACTAACAGGTGACAAAGTGTAAGAGACGAACAGATGGCGTTGTACGTCTTCCCTCTACTGCACTCAATTCACTGGCGAACCCAAAGGACTTCTTGGCAACGGAAATGGAATCTCCACAGGTTAGCCTTGTAGCCTAGTGTGGAAAAGGGAGACATGGCCAACCTACATGGCCAACCATGTCAAATCCTGGCTCTGGTAGCTTGGAATTCATGCCAGGCACATGTACGTGCATGCTCAAAATTCCAACAGGAAGGAGAAATGAAGACGGGGTTAGGAGGTGACTACCTCTCACTGGTAAGTGCTTTCTCGCTCGCTCTCTTTTTCTCTGGTGAGTTTATAAGCCCTTTGACCCGCCTCCCCCGAAAGAAATGTAATCTCCCAAGAACATGGCATTATACATCTTAGCACAGGCCCAGCCAGAGTGGCAGGCCAGTGGTTAAGGGGTGGACAGGCTGGAAGCCACATGGCGGGCATGGGTTCCATTCCTTGGCTACCCTGAACATGCTAGGCACCTATCTTCTTATTTCCTCCTAACCCATAAAGGAAAAAATTATATAGTAATAACTTATTTCCTCTTGTAATATTCGTAGTCAGAAAACCAATGCCTATTTCCTTCTCCATGAGTCTCACTCCCACACACACACTGACCCCGCCATAATCACACCTACATCTCTGTGATGTGGCTTGACCTGTAATCATAGCAGAAATAAAACGTTCTCAGAGCACACCTAATCCTAAGAGAGTAAGGGAAAATATCAATAGTTTATGCAAAAAAAAAAAAACCTGGAACGATGAAAAGTTCTAATTGCAAAGTACAGTTGAAATGGCCCGGAACAGTACCGGTCTCCAAATGTCAAGATGAATTTCAAATAAAAACTAGATCTTATCTATTAATTGATTGGGAAAGTCATGACATATTTTCCTCTGTTTTTCTATGCAAAAATATGTCATGACTCTCCCGATGACCCCAATAACTACAGCAGATAAAACCTGAGAAAAAAGCCAATTTAGGAAAAGTTTAATTTTTTTTACCTCACTTATTTCAACTTTTCAACAGTTCAGCCATATTTCTAAAAGTAAATGTTATTATTATAAATATATAAAACCTAAAGTGTTTTTTAAAGAATTATTTTATTTAACTTTATCTATTATTATTATTTTAATATTGAGAGAGAGAAAGTGAGAAAGCAAGACTCCAGGTCCGGGCCTTGAGCCATGGTCAGCCATGTGGGAGTCCAGTGCCTCAACTACCACACCACCTGCTGGCCCCAAAACCTAAAAATGTTAAAATGTCATACATCTTGGCCTTGGGATTCGCCATAGGGTGTGCCCGGTGTGGGCCAGTGAGGAAATCCTGGGCCTGTGGAGTGGCAAATCCCGAGAAGAGAGGCCTGCAGCGGGAGGGAGGAAGCTGGTTCTGGTGGGCACTGCTGTCCTTCAGGCCAGGGTGTGCTGGGGGCTCAGGGCGACCCCCAGGTGAGGGCAGCAGCTCTGCCTGGGGGTCCCGCCTCGGTAGAACGGGGCAGATGCCGAGTGGGGAAGGAGGCTGCCCCCACTGCTCCCCAGGAACATCCTGAACGGTTACAGCAGCAAACACAGCACCTGCCAAGGAGGCGGGGGAGCTGTTGGTAAAGTCGCCCAACACCTCTTCCTCCATACGTTCGAGCTGACGAAGCCAGACAACACCTCTTCCTCCATACGTTCGAGCTGACGAAGCCAGAGAACACCTCTTCCTCCATACGTTCGAGCTGACGAAGCCAGAGAACAGAGCTCTTCGTTGGAATCTTGGAGCTCTTCTCCACCCGAATAGGAGATTTATGGGAAAACATGCCGGGTGCTCTTTCTTAGAGAACTGGAGACAGCTGATTCGACCCTTGGTGGGCTTCTACCTGGTGTCCACAGTGGCTGTGGTTCCCCTGGGTGTATAGGAGCTGCAGAAACTGGAGGTTGGAGTACATGCCAAGACTTGGTTTATTGCTAGAATCTTCTTGCTGTGGACTGTACCTGTATCGCTGTGGGTGATCCTACAACACTTGGTACATCACACACAACCGGAACTGCAAAAACCAGTAAGGAGGGTTCTTTGGATGGTACCCATACACAGTTTAGACAGTTGGGTGGCTTCAAAATATCCCCGCATTGCAATGAATGTGGACACCTGCAGAGAACACTATGAAGCGTAGGTCATTTACAACTTGATGGTATTTCTTACCAATTATCTAACTAACCGGTATCCAAATGCGGTGTTAATCCTGGAAGCCAAAGACCAGCAGAAACATTTCCCTCCATGCTCTGTCCACCGTGGGCTACAGGAGAAGGGTTGCTGTTTGGGTGCAAAGTGGGTGTTCTGCAGTGTACAGCGGTGAGAGCATTCACCACCACCGCTGCTTCAATCTGCGAGCTACTCGTGTATGTGAGGGAGCTCCGGCTTTGCAAATGCTAGGATTGACTTGGCTGTAATGAACAATATGTCGCAATTGTTTGCCGTTTATTGTCTCCTGCTATTTTATAAAGCTCTAATGGAAGAACTGAGTCCAATCCAACCTGTTGGCAAACTTCTTTGCGTAAAACTGGTGGTTTCTGTTTCTTTTTGGCAAGCAGAAGTGATTACTTTGCTGGTTGAAGTTGGAGTCATCTCAGAAAATCATATATGGGAATGGCAAATCGTGGAAGCAGTGGCTCCAGGACCCCGGGATGTCATGATCCGTATCGAGAGGTTCCTGGCTGCTACTGCTCATCACTGCGCTTCCTGATATAAACGTGTGTCCAAGACGCAGGAGGAGGCTCATGCTCTGATTCTTTTCTTGCCATGGGGGATGTTTCAGATACCAGAGGTGATATTCCTGAGCAAGAAAGGCATGTTGGATGGACAGTCAGAGGACATCACAGGAAGAAAATGTCTCCCCGAGGAACAGGAGCGAAACGAACATGCAGGTTTGCTGTCATCGGCATCACAAGATCCGGTCTACACTGCCTCTACTAAGCCACCTCCACCCATGGTTCACTACCAGGGCTGTGGACACACTGTGACTCCCTGACTACACCCTACAGCTAAGATACCGGACTACACCCTACAGCTAAGACACCCGACTACACCCTACAGCTAAGATACCGGGCTACACCCTACAGCTAAGACACCCAACTACTACACACTACAGCTAAGACACCTGACTACACCCTACAGCTAAGATACTGGACTATACCTCCTAGCTAAGACACCTGACTACACCCTACAGCTAAGACACCTGACTACACCCTACAGCTAAGACACCTGACTACACCCTACAGCTAAGACACCTGACTACACCCTACAGCTAAGACACCTGACTACACCCTACAGCTAAGACACCTGACTACACCCTACAGCTAAGATACCCACAGCTAAGCTCCCGGACTACACCCTACAGCTAAGATACCGGACTACACCCTACAGCTAAGATACCCGACTACACCTCCTACAGCTAAGATACTGGACTATACCTCCTACAGCTAAGATACAGGACTAAACTTCAGATAAGTCCATGGGCTCCTGAACAGACTGTAGAAGCAGAATGTTTTGCCACTACTGTGATAATCAATTACCTGGGATCCCCTGGCTCAGGATTTCGTGCTTAGGGCAAGCCATACATGTTAGAAAGTTTCAACTTACGGATAGGGGAAAGCCAGAAGAAATACTTGACTTGAAAACACACACACACACACACACACACACACACACACACACACACGTATTACATATAGTATTATTATACATAAGCTGTCCAGATTTCTTAGACATAGACTCGATTCCTTAAACTAGAGCATCACATACTCGAATGATAGAAAACGACTCCAGCTAAGTGTTCCTGCCACTGCACTGCTCTACCAAGAGGAGGGGTATAAAAATCAGTGCTTCTGGGACCAGCAGTTAGCGTAATGGCTGTGTCGTTGGACTCCCACGTAGTCAACTGCGGTTGGAATCCTGGACCTGGCAGCTTAAACTCACGCCGGGCGCGTGGGCATGACTGCCCAAGATCCTGAGAGGAGAATGGAGGAGAAGGGGTTGTGGTGTGGCCATCCCCCCTGGAGGGGTGATTTCTCACTTTCTGCCTCTCTGTCTCTCTCTTTCTGGCAAGCCACACGCCCTACAGCAAAAAACGTCCCCCCCCCTCAAAAAAAATAAAGCTAGCAAATGCTTCAAGAACAGTAGAACTTGGCGAAAGCAGAGAACGGGAAATGACAGGCAGACACAGAAGAGCCACGCTACAGGTGTCAGAAGCAGACAAGAAGGGTTTAAGTGAGAAAGCGAAACCATCAGACGTGTTTTAGAAAAACGGCCCTCCATGGTGACAATTCTTGTCCTCTGAGGACCGGGACAAGGGTGATTAGCCCCAGTGTATAGGTGAGAAAATAAAGCTGCAAGGTGTGAGGTGATCTGCCCAATATGACGGAGCCAACGAGAGGCCGAGTTCAGACCTGCGTTCACTTATGAGATTGGAAATCGAGCTTTTATGATAGCACAGAAAGTCGTCAGACTGTAAGACAGCTAAGCCACATGTGACTCGTAATTACGCTGTAAAAGGTCTCACCCATAGAATTTTTTTTTTTTAATTTTGCTACCAGGTGTATGTGCTCACTGGAGAGAGACAGAGAGAGAGAGAGAGAGAGAGAGAGAGAGAAAGCAAAGCACTCTTAGGACAGCAGTCAACTTGTAGTTGATAGCAGTTCGAGTCCCGGACCTGGTGGCTTAAACTCACGGCGGGCATGTGTGCATGCATGCTCAAGATCCCAAGAGGAGAATGGAGGAGAAGGGATTGTGGCATGACCATCCCTCAGGGGATGATTTCTCGCTTTCTATCTGTCTCTATCTTTCTGGCGAGTGCACACGCCCTATAGCAAAACCTTTTCCCCAAAAAGAGCACCCTACAGGGGAGATGGCAATGCCACATCCCTTCTCCATTCTCCTCTCGGGATTGTAGGCACACATTCACATGCAACATGGTTTTCAAACCCTGGGTCCGGGATCCGAACCGCTCAGCTAGCTATTTGGGATCCAACCGCTTGAACCACCATGCCTCTCACTGGGTGGTCGGCCCATAGACATTCTTTTTTTTCTTTTTTTCTTTTGGAGAGATTTTCACTATAGGGCGCGTGCACTCGCCAGACAGACAGAGACAGAGAGACAGAAAGCGAGAAATCAACCCCAGGGGCGATGGTCACGCCGCAATCCCTTCTCCTCCATTCTCTTCTTGGGATCTTGGTCACACACGCACACGCGCCCGGCATGAGCTTTAAGCCACCGGGTCCAGGACATGAACCGCGGTTGACTACGTGGGAGTCCAGCGACATAGCCATTATGCTAACTGCTGGTTCCCGGTCCATAGACATTCTTAAAAAACCGTTCTGAATGATGAATCAAGAGTTATTAACCTGCTAATCTATCAAAAGTTGAAGTTTCCTGAAATAAAATTTTAGGCATCTTAAATCGACCTCGTTTTTTCACAAATGCCTACAGTTTTCTTCACACGGACAATAAAATTACCTGTAAAACACAAGAAATTACCCTCCCTCTAGCTTTGCTAACCTTGCCAGGGCTTTCCAACATCTTTCTCAACCAGATTAAATTTAATACTTTGTTTAACTACTGCTTCAGAATGGCTTTCAGGCCTCCTGTGGCTTTCAGAACCAGTGTTTATTTGTATCTTTCCAGCCTGACTCAGTATTAATTTTCTAAAAACGGAAGGAAACAATGTATCTAAAATAATAAGCCAAATAAAATTAATTGATGTAGCTACTTACAAAGGTACCTCAGAAACCAATGTTTCTCATTTTTTTCCTTAAAGAATTATTTTATTTATTTATTTAAATTTGACCAGAGAGGAAGACCGAAAGAAACAGAGAGAGAGAGAGAGAGAGAGAAGAGAGAGAGTAAGAAACAGAGAGAGAGAGAGAGAGAGAGAGAGAAAGTAAGCGAGAGGGCAAGTGGGCAAGCCACCAGGTCCGGGACTCAAACTGCGGTCAGCCACGTGGGAGTCCAGTGTCCTCAGCCACCACCCACCTGCCAGCCCGAGTCTATTAAAATCTTACTCTTGTAGATATGACCATCAAACAGTTCACTCCTTTCTTCAGTTAGAAACAAGCAACACAACACTCGTATTTTAAAAAATACCAACTATTTCCATTTTGTAATCTGCCATGAAAGATAAGGAGTTACGGAGAATAAAGACGACACAGGAGCCAGAGTATTACAAGATACAATTAAGTATGTTCTGTTCGTCCTTATAGATCCCCCCCCCTCCACCCCAGGGAAAATGCAGTCCCTTCTCCCTTGCTAAAAATCAAAGTTCTATTCCAACAAACCAACTGCTTGTATCTAAGCCGCTGCCTGGACAATGATCAGACACTGACTTCTGGCTCAGCTCGGGTGCCGCAGGTGGAGACAAACCACTCTGCAACGCAGGAGGCCACAGGGAGGACCAGGGTCCGCGTCCGCCTGGCCATGCGGGGCGTGCACGCACCAGGGAGCCTGGCTATATGTAAATACGGGGGAGCAGCACAATGTGAAATCCTGGAGGGTGGGCCCTTACCCGTCTCTCGCTCAGAGAGAAGACAGAAAGAAAAACCTTGAATTGGACCGTCATTTCTTTTCAAGGAAAATCCCTCCTTTATTTCTCCTTTTATTCCCAGCGGACATCTGAGCAGTGGCGGCTGTGCTAGGGGCTGTCGCTGGTCCTCGGAGCTGAGGGTGCTGAACTCACTCCGCAGCCAGGCACTAAGAGCTAAGTACTATGCTTTCTTCCTTTAGAAGCAAGTTGTCATCCTCTTAAATTAGCTACCGATCGCAGCGTCATCTGGATCGCATCGCTCTACCTACCAAAATACCTAACTGGTCCAGAAGTCAATCAAGCTGGCCTCACTGGCTCCTCACCCAGGAGCGGTAGAACTGGCAAAGAAAAAAAAAGTGTCCCTGTGTGTGCCGTCTGCGGTCACTCCCGTTCCAGCTGGGCCAGTCACACGAGCACCCGGGAGGCAGGAACGGGAGCTGGAGAGACTCCTGGCTCCTGTTTCTGACATCCCGAACGATTCGGTTCTGGGATTAGCAGACACTGCTCGCCTACCCCTGTAATAACACCTCTTTATCGGAGTCAGACAGCTGTTCATCGCGACGTGAAGTCTTCGCTGGTGACAGAGGTGGCGTCAGGCTCACAACTGCCCCCGGGGACATCGAAGTCAGGCTGCCTGGATTCTCCCGGCTCCTACACCTACAGCCAGAAGCCGTAGGCCTCGATCTCATCATCTGTAGACTGGGGTTCCGCTGACACCCGCAGGGAGGGCTGACGTTTAAGTGAGTGCTGACGGTCAGTGGCCACGGAGCAAGACGCAGTGACCACGCAACACGACCTCGCTGTGGCTGCTTCTGTTTACTACGGCCACCACCTCCAGGGAGAGCTATGCTGGCTGACACACGGCTGCTGACCTTCCCCTGGAGAGACGCTGTCCCCACTGCGTGACACCGGGGCCAGGGCGGGGTACTCACGGGGCACATCCCAGAGAACGGTAACAGCGCAGCTGGGGTCTCCCCAGCCTCGTGCGCAGCGGTGTTCCCCCACAACCAGAATCCCGAGCCTGCCCCCACTTCAACATGTAACCACTGGGTGCCGTGGGTTTTGTAAATTAAGGGGTTTTACACATTTGGAGATCCAACAGCTAGCTTGAGCTTGCAAGAAAAATCACTCCTGACTAGCTTAACGCCTACAGTCCTTCAGCATTTGTGATCGCAAGTTCTGTGTGTGACCACAGGAGGAGGCGAGAGAAGGCGGCTACGGACACTCGTGAACTTGGTTATTCGTAACACCCAACAAGTGGGACTCCGCTCGCGCTGTGCTTCTGTGAGGGGACCCGGGAAGGCTTGAGGTAAAGGGCTTAAAATCCATTTGCACACAACCCTGAGAGGCTGTGTAACTAGGAGTGAGCATGGCCCAGAGATCAAGCACCTGCTTTTAAGAACTGCTGGGTTCCAAATGGCCAGGACGTAATTAAAAATTGAAACCGTATTTGCATGACTTTTCCCAAAGAAATTTTCTTGGCAAAAAAATATACTTAAAAAAAAAAAAAAAAGACCAGAGAGTATATGTGCTCACGGGGGAGAGAAAGACAGAAACTGAGAAAGCACTTCTACCCCACCCCCTTGGGAGACGGGCAATCGATCCCTCACTTCTCCTGTGGGGACTTTAGGGACGTGTGCACACATGGCCTGGCATGTTTTTCAAACTGTTGGGTCTGGGACTTGAACGACATGGTTGGTCATATGACATCCAGCCCCTTAACCACTATGCTACCTGGCGGCCCAGCAAAACTCTTTTTAATGATCTTAGAGCCAAAACCGCAGGTTGACTGACACCAGGCGGGTTAACATGGCAGAGTGCGGGTGGAGGGGAGAAGTGTGCGGCGTGCCCACATCCTGACGGAGCCAAGGGCAGGCCTGCAGGAGCTCAGAGGTAACCGCAAACTCCAAGGATCCTCCAGCTGGCACCCTGGGCCAACAGAGCCCGTCGATCCGTGCTCATTAGCTCACACACTCTCTGAGGGCTTCTTTTCTTTTTTCACCTGTTTCAGACGGCTCTCATCTGTCCAAATAGCAAACTAAGCCTAGGGGGGAACAGGTAAGAGCCATTTCTCACCTGTCTTCCACATCCCTTTCTCTTCTTTTAAGTTTTTTTTTTTTTTTTTTGTGGTAATTTAACTTTATTTATAATTTTAATTTAACCAGAAAAGGACAGAGGGAGAGGGAAACCAAGAAAGCAAGCCACCAGGTCTGAGACTTGAACCTCGGTCAGCCACATAGGAGTCCAGTGCCCTTAACCACCATGCCACCCCCGGTGGTCCCGACATCCCTTTATTCTCTTTGTTCCTTTTTTCCTTCACCTCGTATTAACTCAGCTTAGCTCTCTCAAAGGCTTCTAACTTCCCCTCCTATTCCGTAAACCTGTAAACACCCCCACTTCAGCACGTCTGTCCATCCCCACTTCCCCACAGGGAAGAAGAGGGGCAAGGACTGCCCTCCTCTGCAAACAGCTCTTACTTCCGGCTGTCAGCATCCCTTGGGGGCTCCCATACCTCCCCCCAGTTTACTAACCTCTTCTCCCTCCACCCCCGTTACTGCAAGTAAGTGGCCCCCTCACTTCCTGGTGGGTATCTCCCCACTGCTCGGTGAGCACAGGAGACCACGAGGCTGAGGGGAGACGCAGCTAAGGAGCGGCTGGGGTCACAGCTAGACGCTTTCGATGAAAGAGGATGATGACAAAGACGACAATTTTATACCCTCGGTCACTAACGAGCCTTAACGCAGTGACTTGTTCACTAGCTTTTTTTGTTTGTTTTTAAGAGAGATTTTTGCTAGAGGGTGCATGCACTCACTGGAGAGACAGAGAGACAGAAAGTGAGAAATCACCCCCCAGGGGAGATGGCCATGCCACTGTCCCTTCTCCTCCATTCTCCTGTCCGGATCTTGGGCACGCATGCACATGCGCCCGGTGTGAGTTTAAGCTGCTGAGTCCGGGACTCAAACAGAGATCGACTACATGGGAGTCCAGCGACGTGGCCATTACGCCATCTGCTGGTCCCTCCACGAGCTCTTGAATGTCTGTTTTCTGATGAAAGCAGCTCACGCCTGCATCTCCGCAGGCTCTAGCTCAGTGCTGTACACTGCAGACACACATAAGCGTCCAGCGTGTCCTTGAGTCAAACAAGGCTCTTCAAGTCGTCTGATGATGGCCGCTCCCCTCGTGTTTTATTGTAAAAAGTAGCGTACGCCGATGACGCACTGAACACTGGTGTCTTTACCAGGACCTGCTTATCCACGCAATGACCCCCGTTTCTCATATACTAAAGCTGATCTAAGCTCACCGGTCGGCCGTACACACGTCCTCAAACTAAACTACGTTTACGATGTTACGGGTAACTCCATTTTCACGAAATTGTAGAACTGATTTTCAAGAAAGGCAACTTAAAACTATTTATGCTTTCATTTCTTCAAGCTAACTGTAACATTTCTCTGATGGATCACATTTACATAAATAAGTTGCTAACATTTACACAGCTACCTCCAAACCATTCAAATTTTATAGGCATCTTCTGGTGTTAGGGCCAAGAAATAAAAAAAAAACTATCAGGGTTTTTTTTTTTTTTTTTTTTTGAGGGTGGGGAGAGGATGGGGAGATTTTTTCTTTTTCTTTTTTTGGAGAGGTTTTTTGCTATAGGGTGCATGCGCTCGTCAGAAGGACAGAGAGACAGAAAGAGAGAAATCACCCCCCAGGGGGGATGGCCACGCCGCAATCCCTTCTCCTCTTGGGATCTTGGGCGCGCACACACACGCGCCTGGCGTGAGTTTAAGCCACCAGGTCCAGGACTTGAACCGTGGTCGACTACATGGGAGTCCAGCAACATAGTCATTACGCCACCTGCTGGCCCCGGGAGATTTTTACAATAGGGTACATGTGCTCACTGGAGAAAGAGACAGACAGAAAGTGAGAAGCCACCCCCCCACCCAGCCCTGGGAAATGGGCACACCACGACCCCTTCTTCATTCTCCGTTCAGGGTTTTGAGCATGCACACACACGCGCCCAGTGAGATTTTTAAGCCACCAGTTGGCCTTGCCAGTTAACCATTTTATGCTTCTCTTGCTTCATTTGACATACTTCATAAGGCTGGCTGCTATCATTATTTGAATTTTATTCTATTTTTAGAATCTCCACAGCACAGAGTAGGAAGCAAAAAGAAGCTAAGCTAAAATATGAACGGTAAGTCCAAAGAGTTGTCCAGAAATATCGTAAGTCGGGCTTTCTACTGTTCAGGCATTATTGTGTTTAAGGTCAATACGCCAGATTACTGGACAAATTCATTCACTCATTCGTACCATTCTGAAATAACTAAAATGCATTTCAAAGTCAAACATAAATTCATCGGCTTTTTGTATGTTGGTTATTTTTCCAATTATTATTACTGATGTTGAATCCCTATGCCAAAGAGTCATGTTATGTTTGCCTTGAAATGTTGTCCCATTAAGAATTTTGAACATGTGTAAACTTTCTATAATAAGCAGAAAAAGAAAAACCTTTCCTAAATGCCCTTTCTTAACTGTTTATTAGCTCAGGGAGGAAAAAAAAATCATGCGAAACTGGTCCCTCAACTAAAATATGACCTTTCTAAAAGAAGTGATGTAATTTCTTATCCATACAACCCCAAAACCTCCTGGCAACAGTTTGTTTAAGGTACACAGAAATTACCTTTCATGTTTAAACTCATTTCTCTATAGTTCTGTTTTTGTTTTCTTTTAATTTGCTAGGGGGTATATGCACTTGCTGGAGACAGAGAGAGACGAGAGAGAGAGAGAGAGAAAGCACCCCCAGGGGGAGGGCCACAGCACAATCCCCTTCTACATCCTCCTCTTGGGGTTTTGGGCATGCACGCATATGCACCTGGTGTGATTTTCAAGCTGCCGGGTCTGGGACTAGAACTGTGCAGTCTGCCTTGTGAGATCCAGCCGCCTTAACCATTATGCCACTGGCTGGCCCACCTGCTTTTGACAAATAGATAGAACACACCAAAATATTCTAGCAGCACCTGCCAGTGCATGACGGTTAAGGCGCCTGAGGTCTACGTGGCCAACTACGTAGTTCAAGCCCTGGACCTGGAGGCTTGAAACACACGCTGGCAGTGAGTTCGTGCGTGCCCAGAATCCCAGCGGAGGGTGGAGAGGAAAGGATCATTGTGGCATGGCAATCTCCCCTGGGGGAGCTTTCGCACTTTCCTTCTCTCTCCCTGTCTGTCTCTGGCAAGCACAAGCACCCTAAAGCAAAACTAGCAAAGAAAAAATTCAGCACCCTAAGTGTCAAATACACTTAAGAATAATTATGGAACTACTCCAAATCGTCACCGAGCCTTCTCACTCCTATGTAGACCACTTCTGGAGATCAAAGAGCACAGTCACCCTAGCCAAGACTACAGGAAATGATCACTCCACAGAAGCACCATCCAATTCAAGGATATGGAAGCATCTTCTCTCCAGTTTTCCCGCAGAAATTTAGGTCCAAAGATACCACAGGGACCCCAGCGGGCATGGTGGGAGTTCCACCAAACTGCCTGCCAAGTTCCTGAGGTCCCCGGGTGCACCCACGCTGCTGCACTCCCCCACTCTCCCTGCCGCCTCATCTGCTGTTCCTGCTAGGAAGAGGCAGAAGGCCCAACTCCTTACCCTTCCCTACTTGGCTTCAAGTGGCTAGCTAGCACCAGCCAAGCAGCTACAAGGACGACCAAGAAGCTATTTCTGTT
>NW_006208475.1:908474-913290 GCF_000334495.1 Tupaia belangeri chinensis
ACCATTCTGTCTAGACGAGCTGAGTACTGCGACACCTCCCTTTTGGGGCTGAGACGCACATTTTTCGTTTTATACACATACACACACACACACACACACTTTTTTTTAAAAATAGAATTTCTAGGGACCAGGAGTTGGCGTAATGGCTATGTCGCTGGACTCCCACATAGTCGACTGCGGTTCGAGTTCCGGACCCGGTGGCTTAAACTCACACCGGGTGCGTGTGCGTGCGTGCCCAAGATCCCGAGAGGAGAAGGGATTGCGGAGTGACCATCCCGCCTGGGGAGTGACTTCTCGCTTTCTGTCTCTCTGTCTCTCTGGTGAGCGCATGTGCTCTATAGCAAAAAACTCTCGGGTCTGGGACTCAAACCAGGTCAATTACGGGGCAGTCCATTGACATAACCACTACGTCATCTGCTGGTCCCCCCAAATTAAATTTTTATGTAAACTGAGGAAATAAAAGAAATGCATGAGTACGTGTGTTTCCTTTCAACACAATGTAGGATTTTCTTTTTTTTTTTTTTCTCTTTTTTTGGAGAAGTTTTTGCTATAGGGCGTGTGCGCTTGCCAGACAGATAGACTATCCCCACTGATAGTCATGCAATATCTAGTTTACAATAAATAGTTTAAACAGAAGTCCATAAGGAAAAACAGCTATAAATTTACCTTCAGTCAATAGCCCAGTAATATTTTCCTCCCAACTCAAGATTCTGCACACAGAGGCTGTTCCTGGGAGCCAGACAGCTTAGGTAATGAGGGAGTTAAGAGAATAACTAACTGCTTGCAGCTTTAAATAGACAATAATTTTCTGTTTGCCTCTTAGTGGGCTAATAGTTGTGTCTAGAAGACATGTAGTTCCCAAAAAGGTACCATTTCTGATTTATTATCTATTTATTATCTATAACCTTTGGAAACTAATCACAAGCAACTACAATAAAATTAGCAAGTGTCTTGTAATCTGCATATAAAACATAAATAAATTACCTCTAATTTCAAACTGTCATTTATCCATGTACCACTCCATCGTTAAAAAGAAAAAAAAAATGACTCCAAAGACAGTCTTATACCATTCTTCCAAAAGGAAACGGCTCCCTTCTACTTGACGACCACCCCGCACTCCAAAAAGCACATTATTTAACTGTCTTGGCCATGGCCACATGCAAGAGGAGATTTCCCACTTTGCTCCCACAGCTTCCGGTGGGCAGAAGACCCCTGCTCTCCTGGGTTGGAGGAGTTTGGTCTCGCTGATGTTGGTGTAGCTCTTCCACTATTCTTCATCCTCACCTTTGCTGGTGGAGGTATTTCTTCTGGTTCAATTTCTTTTAAGTATTATTTTATTTAACTTTATTTAATTTGACCAGAGAGAGAGAGAGAAAGTGAAAAGACAAACCGCCAGGTCCAGGACTAGAACCACAGTCAGCCATGTGAGAGTCCAGCACCTTAACCACCATGCCACGTGCCAGCCCCTCTTCCGGCTAAATTTTTATCTTCATTAAAAGCTGCTTCCACTGAGTGGATTTTTGGAACAAGAGTTGGAATCGTTTCCTCAGGCGTCCTTGATCCAAGTTTGGTGGACATGGTCGAGGCTCCCTCTGTGGCCTGACTACCTGCGGCAAATCCAGACCTAAGAGATCTCTGTGGGCTTTCTGCGGAGATCCACAGCCTCTTCTTCATCTGGTCGCTTCCCATGCTACAACTGAAACTCCCCCCTGCATGACGGCCCAAGCCTGCTACAGCTTCTCAGGATCCTCTCCCACCATTGGCCACTTTCCCACCACCCAGGTCCTCACTCCTTCTCACTCCGCCTAATACATTCTCGACTCCGACCAGAGCACAAGAGGTCTATGCAAATCCGAGCATGCAAAACATGTTTAAGGGCGGCAGCGGCAACTTAAGGATTTTCCATGTACGCTCTGCCCCGTATTTTCACACTAAGTTTTGCAAAAGGGATTCATTAAGATGTAATACATGGGGGCCAGCAGGTGGCATGGTGGTTAAAGGCACTGGACTCCCATATGGCTGACCATGGTTCAAGTCCTGGCCCCGGTGGCTTGCTTTCTCATTCTCCTCTCTCTCTCTGTATCTCTGTCTGTGTCTGGTCAAATTAGAAACAAATAGTAATGATGATAATAAGTAAAATTGAATTAAAAAAAAGAGGTAATATATGAATTGGGCACTATAGGCATATCTCAGAGATCCCAACGGGTTTGGTTCCAGATCACTACGATAAAGCTACTACCACAATAAAGCAAGTCACCCCAATTTTTTATTCCTCAGTACATATGAAAATGACATTCACACTACACTGTAGTCTATTAGATGTGCAATCACACTCTATCTGGAAAAAACAAAAGTATGCACTTTAATGAAAAAATGCTTCATTACTAAACATGCTAACCATCATCTGGGCCTTCAACAAGCCATAAGGTTTTTGCTAGTGGAGGATCTGGCCTCTGTGTGAATGGCTGCTGACTGATCATGGCGCTGGCTGCTGAAGGCTGAGGTGGCTTTCTTAAAATAAGATGACAGGGACCAATGGGTGGCATGGTGGTTAAGGCGCTGGACACTCCCATAGGGCCGACCATAGTTCAAGTCCCGGACCTGGTGGCTTGCTTTCTCACTCCCAGCCCCCCCATCAAATTAGATGAATAAATAAAATTAAATAAATAGATTCTTTTTAAAAATAAAATAGGACGACAATGAAGTCTGCCGCACCAATACTGACTTTTCCTTTCCCCAGAGATGTCTGCAGCATGGAATGCTAGCATCTTATCCACAGAACCTTACCCAGAATTGGAGTCGGGCCTCTCAACCCCGCCACTGCGTTATCAACCAAGTTTATGTGAGATTCCAAATCCTGTGCTTTCACTTCAGCAATATTCATACCCTCTCCAGTAGACTCCACCTCAAGAAATCACATTGTCTACTCACCTCTAAGAAGCACCTCCTCATCTGTTAAGGCTGACTCAGACCACAGTAGGCCATGTGGGAATCCAGCACCCTTAGCCACCACGCCACCTGTCACCAGCCCCTTCCCTCAGCACAATGCGTAAGGGCCCTAGGATTTTCAGAATGATAAAGGAGCGATGTCTTTAACCTAAAGCCACCACTGCGTTGCTCCTAACAGGACACCGACTCCTCCTCTCTACCTATGAAAGCCCTCGGCAGCCGCTTCTTCCACAGACCACCGGGTCTGTCTTGAACATCCAGGAGCCACGTTCCTGATTCATCTTAGCTAGACCTTCGGGATCACTCACTGTGGCTTGTGTAGGAGCACCCGCTGCTTCCATGTTTTAGAAAACTAAAAACCATGTGACTCTGCTTCTTGCCTCACGCCTCATGAACCAACCTCTGCTGGCCTCAAAGGTTGTCTTCTGCAGCTCCCTCACCTTGCTCAGCCTTCACAGAACTGAAGGGAGCCAGGGCCTTGCTCTGAACGAGGCCTTGGCTTATGGGGATGCTGGGACTGATCTGATCGTCCACCCAGACCTAGACCTGGCCCCCATCGGCAACAGAGCTGCTCTGCTTCCTTTCCATTCACGTGATCACTGAAGTGGGGCCTTCAATCTCCTTCAAGAATACTTTCTTCGCATTTACAACTTGGCCGTTTGGCTAACAGGCCAAGCTTTTAGCCTCTCTGGGTTTCTGACATGCCTTCCTCACTAAGTTGAATCATGTCAAGTTTCAGATTTAAGTGTGAGACGTGTGACTCACTGGAACAACTCAGAGGCCACTGTAGGGTTATTAACTGGCTTAACTCAATACGGTTGTCTCAGGGACTAGAAAGGCCTTGGGACCAGCGGTTGGCATGAACGGTCACATTGCTGGACTCCCACAGTCATCCGTGGTTCAAGTCTCTGTCCCGGTGGCTTAAAACTCACGTCAGGTGAGTGCATGTGCGTGTGCCCAAAATCCCAAGAGGAGACTGGAGGAGAAGGGATTGCGGCATGGCCATCCCCTCCGCCCCGGGGGTGATTTCTTGCTTTCTTTCTGTCTCTCTGGTAAGCACATGAGCCCTATAATAAAAACCTTTCCAAAGAAAAGAAAGAAAGAAAAAAAGAAAGAAATTCTGCCCTAAGTGAAATGCAAAACTGAGTTCATATCATACCAAACCACTTTTGTGATTACAATGAAGTCTTTGAGCCGAAAGAGTCACACAACATTCTTTTCCCTCTTGAAAGGCCTTCCCTCTTCCCGTGACCTCCCCTACACGGGCCCAGCTCTTGTGAGATGTCCTCTGGAAGGCGACCGACAAACCCGAAGCTGGAAAGTGGGAAGTGAGGTTGCTGGTCCTCCTTTCCCGCCTCACGGCCTCACTTCAGCCGTGCCGCGCACTCTGCCTCCAACACTCCCCATCGACGTCCATACCGCACTCCCGGACTCCTCTCTGTCTCCTCTACTGGCTTCGCCTCGACCTGCGGGTGCCCAGGCCTCCATCCGGGGCCTGCTCTCACCACACCTTTCCCTTCCAGGAGAACTAAAGGCATCCCTGAGACGTTCAGGGGTCTCTGTATGCTGAAGTCTCCCAAGTGTGTGTCACACGCTAGAATGCGACGTGAGAAATAAAATCTAGTTTCTGCTCGACACCTTGATTTGGGTCTCTCATGGAGTCCTAGCTCAAACCTAAATAAATATCCCAAAAGGAGTCATTTCTACCTGATCCGCACATTCCTGGGCCCTATTCCAGGCTCCCCCATCAGTAAAGCATCGCCATCCCTAGCCAATGATGAAACCCACCGAAACTTGGAGCCATTCTTGTCCCTTCCCCTCACCTCCCATTCTCCTCTCGGGATCTTGGGCATGCACACACACACAC
>NW_006208475.1:915538-915769 GCF_000334495.1 Tupaia belangeri chinensis
CACGGTGGCTTGTGTAGGAGCACCCGCTGCTTCCATGTTTTAGAAAACTAAAAACCATGTGACTCTGCTTCTTGCCTCACGCCTCATGAACCAACCTCTGCTGGCCTCAAAGGTTGTCTTCTGCAGCTCCCTCACCTTGCTCAGCCTTCACAGAACTGAAGGGAGCCAGGGCCTTGCTCTGAACGAGGCCTTGGCTTATGGGGAGGCTGGGACTGATCTGATCGTCCACAC
>NW_006208475.1:916189-925483 GCF_000334495.1 Tupaia belangeri chinensis
CCAAAATCCCAAGAGGAGACTGGAGGAGAAGGGATTGCGGCATGGCCATCCCCTCCGCCCCGGGGGTGATTTCTTGCTTTCTTTCTGTCTCTCTGGTAAGCACATGAGCCCTATAATAAAAACCTTTCCAAAGAAAAGAAAGAAAGAAAAAAAGAAAGAAATTCTGCCCTAAGTGAAATGCAAAACTGAGTTCATATCATACCAAACCACTTTTGTGATTACAATGAAGTCTTTGAGCCGAAAGAGTCACACAACATTCTTTTCCCTCTTGAAAGGCCTTCCCTCTTCCCGTGACCTCCCCTACACGGGCCCAGCTCTTGTGAGATGTCCTCTGGAAGGCGACCGACAAACCCGAAGCTGGAAAGTGGGAAGTGAGGTTGCTGGTCCTCCTTTCCCGCCTCACGGCCTCACTTCAGCCGTGCCGCGCACTCTGCCTCCAACACTCCCCATCGACGTCCATACCGCACTCCCGGACTCCTCTCTGTCTCCTCTACTGGCTTCGCCTCGACCTGCGGGTGCCCAGGCCTCCATCCGGGGCCTGCTCTCACCACACCTTTCCCTTCCAGGAGAACTAAAGGCATCCCTGAGACGTTCAGGGGTCTCTGTATGCTGAAGTCTCCCAAGTGTGTGTCACACGCTAGAATGCGACGTGAGAAATAAAATCTAGTTTCTGCTCGACACCTTGATTTGGGTCTCTCATGGAGTCCTAGCTCAAACCTAAATAAATATCCCAAAAGGAGTCATTTCTACCTGATCCGCACATTCCTGGGCCCTATTCCAGGCTCCCCCATCAGTAAAGCATCGCCATCCCTAGCCAATGATGAAACCCACCGAAACTTGGAGCCATTCTTGTCCCTTCCCCTCACCTCCCATTCTCCTCTCGGGATCTTGGGCATGCACACACACACACACGCCCAGCATGGGATTAAGCCACTGGGTCGGGGACTCGAACCGCGGTCGATGACATGGGAGTCCAGAGACATAGCCATGACGCTAAAGCCCAAAAGGAAAATGTCCTGGCCTTGCCCAGGCCTGCGGCAATGACTCGCTCTCCTCCTCGGCCTTCCTCCAGGTCCCCCTCGTCTCCCCTGCTTCATTTGCAGACACCCCTCAGAACACTGTCCTCGACCCCACGCTTCCCCTTGGCGACCTCATGCACTGGACCAGCACCCAGGCATTCGGATCTCCTGCGGCCTCCCCAAACCATCCCGGCGTCTGCAGCGCTGCCAGCCCAGCCCGCCTCAGGCTGAACGCACACACACCTGGACGCAGGGACTCAGCATGACGCCTGCGGCCTCCTTTCACACGGCCCATAAGATAAATGTAAAGTCAGCTAAAGCAGGATGATGAATTTTACTTATTATTTCTTTTAGATTTTTGCTATAGAGCACATGTGCTCACAGAGAGACAGAGAGGAAAGTGAGAGATCACACCAAGTGGAAGGTCACAGCGCAATCCCTCCTCCACCATTTCCGCACACATGCCGAGCATGTTTTCCAAGCTGCCAGGTCTGGGACTCGAACCACAGAGTTAGTCATGTAGGAGCCAGAGCTTTAAACCACCATACCACCCACACTGGCCCAACATGGTGAAATACTTCTTATTTTAAATTTAACTTTATTTATCTGTTTATTATGTATTTTATTTTGACCAGAAAGGGACAGAGAGAGTGCAGCGCCCTCAACCACCACGCCACTTGCCGGCCCCAACACAGCGAAGACTCAGACTATGTAGGAGCCCATGGGGGATCCAGCTGCCTTAACCACCTCTCCACCGGCTGCCCCAATTCGTTCAGCCTTCAGTCACTCTGAAAACTTGAAAACTAATACAGTTGGGAAAATATGTAAGGCCAGAATCAGACAGAAACCGCTGTCCCTGCCATTTAGGGTTTTATAATCTCTTTACTTTTTCAACTAATCTAAAAGTAGGTCAGAGATCTGAGAGTTCAATAACGGACTAACAATAAACTTATTATGTAATCTAACTACAATCATTTACTGAAGGCCTACTAAGGGGCAGCAACGTGCCAAGCATTGCATATGATTAACAAAGAAAGTAATTATTCTTACTTTTTCTTTTAAGAAAGAGATTTTTTTTGCTATGGGGGCGTGCACTCACTGGAAAAAACAGAGACAGAGAGACAGAAAGCGAGAAATCACCCCCCAGGTGTGTCCACACCGCAACCCCTTCTTCTCCATTCTTCTCTCAGGACTTTGGGCATGCACGCACATGCATCTGGTGTGAGTTTTAAGCCACCAGGTCCAGGACTCAAACTGCAGTCGACTATGTGGGAGTCCAGCGACCTAATCATTATGCCATCTGGTGGTCCCCAAAATAATTACTTAAATAGTTTTAACTTTGAGAAAAGAATCACTCTTTTTTTTAAAAAAAAAAATTATTATTTAATTTTATTTATTCATTCATTTATTTTATTTTGACCAGAGAGAGAAAGAGTGAGAAAGCAAGCTGCCAGGTCTGGGACTTGAACCACGGTCAGCCATGTGGGAATGTCCAGCACCTTAACCACCACGCCACCTGCTGGTCCCAAGAATCACTCCTTTGTCTCTCTCAAGCGGGGTCACCTTTCTGCTTTATCTACCTTGGTTAGTGACATCGCCGTCATCGCCAACAGCCGAAGATCCTGGCTCCTTTCAATGTCCTTCACAGCTTTTTCCCCAATTGCCAGGGTGTTCGAACGAATGCTTGCCAGAGACAGAGAGGGGAGGAGAAAGCAGCCCCGGGGGGCTTGGCTCTGCTGCGGTCCCTTCCCCATCTCTCCACCCTGGTGGGATTTGGGGCACGTGTGCCCGAAGTGTTTTTCCAAGCTACAAAGGCCAGGGCTCAAAATGCGTGGTCAGCCACGCGAGATTCAGCTCATTTAACCACCAGGTCCCCAGGCCATCCCAAAGCCCCCAGTATCTATCAGGTCATCGGCAAAGTTGTGACCCGTTTCTCTACGCAAACATGCATCGTGACTTTCCTGACAACCCGATCACTGAGGGGCCGCATCCTCTGGATTCTTCTGCCCCCTTCCTCTCGTCCCCACCGCGATGGCCACCGCTGTTCCCTCCTGGCCTGTGGCCTGCACTGCGCCCGTGTCCGGGTCTCTGGCTTCCCTACCGGGCTGCACTGGTCCCGCCCTGCTGTCCACCCAGACACTCAGCTCGGAGTGACAGCCCCGCTCAAAGGGTTCCCACGACCCTCCAGTACCGAGAGAGGAAATTCCGAGTCTTACCCTGATGCTGAGGAACCCAGTTTCATCCTCCTCCGCTCCCTCCCACTGGTTGCTCTCTCCAGACGCAGGTTTATTCCGCCCAGTCGCTCCTCTGTCTTCCCTGATGTCTCTGCTTACCCTTTTCCTCCACTCCACGGCACCTCCTCCATGAAACCCTCCCAGACCACCAAGTGCTCCAGCCACACCCCCTCATCCCCAGGCCACAGCAATCTCTTTTTCTGAGCCTCTACCATGCGTTTCCAGCAACCTTCCCGTTTCCAGGCGTTATTCAAGACCTGCACGTGCAGCCCCGACCACCCTTACCAGAGCACAACTCCTTGAGGCAGGGCCTTTTCACGTGTAACAGACATTCACGGGTTGAGGCAGGAACTTCTTAATAATATCAGGATCCTTTACAAAAATCCTTAAACACTGTGCGTCTTGCCTTGTACGCGACAAGCATTTTTCCCAAAATGCTGATAATACTTTAAAAGCGATATAGTCTTAAATGTGTTAAAATATATATATATATATATATATATATATATATATATACACACACATATATCATAAGGGGCTGGCAGGTGGCATGGTGGTTAGGGGTGCTGGACTCCCACATGGCTGTTTGCAGTTCTAGTCCCAGACCTGGTGGCTTGCTTTCTCACTTCCCCTCTCTCTCACTCTGTCCCTCTCTGGCCAAATGAAAATAACTAAATAAAGTGAAATAAGGTAATTCTTTAAGAAAAATACGTAAGATAAAATTACCATGTTAGTCATTTTTAAGTCGACAACTCTGTGGCGTTAATTACGTTTACAATTACTCCCTAGCCCCCCAGATTTCCTCACCCCAGAGAGAACGTGTGTACCCATGAAAAAGCACCTCCTGGGACCGGCAGAGGGCATAATGATTACATCGCTGGATGCACACGTAGTCGATTGTGGTTCAAGTCCCAGACCCGGCAGCTTAACACTCACGCCAGGCACACGAGCATGCGTGCCCAAAATCCCAATTAAACAATGGAGAAGAATGGATTGCGGCGTGGCCCCCCTCCTGGGAAGTGATTTCTCGCTTTCTCTCTCTGTGTCTTTCCGGCAAGCACATGTGCCCTAGAGCAAAAGTCTCTCTCTTTAAAACAAAGCAACTCCTGATTCTCCAGCCCCTTCAGCTCTCTAGCCTGCTTTTTGTCCCTATGAGTTTTTGCCTGTTCTAGATGGTTTGTCTAAGTACAATCATATAATATCGGGCCTTCTATGTTTGGCTTATTTCACTTAGTGTGGTTTTTTTTCTCCCCCCCCCCCAGAGGTTTTGCCTCAGGGCATGTGCACTCACCAGAGAGAGAAGACAGACACAGTGAGAGGGCAAGTGAGAAATCAGTCCCTGGTGGGGATGGCCACACCGCAATCCCTTCTCCTCCATTCTCCTCCCAGAATCTTGGGCACGCACGCATACGCGCCTGGTGTGATTTTGAAGCCACCAGGTCTGGGACTTGAACTGCAATCGGCCATGTGGGAGTCTAGTAACGTAACCGCTATGCCACCTGCTGGTCCCTTCGTGTAACATTTTTAAGGTTCATCCACATCGCAGCCACGTCTCAGAACTTCATTCCTTTAATGGCTGAATACTCTGGTTTTCGACATACGTACTCTTCTTTTTATCTACTCATCTGTTCACAGACACTCAGGATGTTTCCACTCTTCGGCTACTATGAGTAATACAGCCTTGAACACCGGCATCCGAGTATCTATTAGGGCCTGCTTTCAATTATCCCGGGCACATACCTAGGAGCAGAACCGCTGGGTCACGTGGTAATTCTGTTGGGCGTTCTATAGTCTAGATACGGTCTCTTAGTAAACTCGACAGCCACAGAGTCCTCCTCATTTGGAAAGGGATTCGTTTCTGGACAGTTTCCTTTCCTTCCAAGTCACTCGGGCCCCAGAGGATGATGTCACCTCCAGGACCTTCGCTCCGGTTCGGGTGCTGTTTTGAATGTGTTGATCCTCCAGTCCCTGGGTTCTCACTATTTCTCAACATCGCTTTTACACACGTAAAGGTATGCACGCTCCACGGGTCGCATGCCAAATGACAACTGTAACACCCAAACATCACCCAGATGTTTCAGCCCATTCCTACCCAGTGCGTTTAGTCCTGGCACAAATCAAAGGGATTAAATGAAGGAGTATTTTGTGCATATAAGATGATACAGGGTTTTTAAAAAGGCTGACTTCTTTAAGACAGAGACAGACAGAGAGACAGAAAGTGAGAAATCACCCCCCCAGGGAGGGATGGCCACACCATAATCCCTTCTCCTCCATTCTCCTCTCGGGATCTTGGACGCACACGCACATGCTCTAGGCGTGAGTTTAAGCCACTGGGTCCAGGACTCGAACCGGTCAACTACATGGGAGTCCAGCGACATCAGCCATCTGCTGATCCCAAGGCTGACTTCTGCTGAACTCATTTAAAACATGCTGAACTATGGGGACCAGCAGGTGGCATGGTGGTTAAGGTGCTGGACATTCCCACATGGCCGACCACGCTTCAAGTCCTGGATCTGGTGGCTTGCTTTCTCACTTCTTCGTCTTTCTCTGGTCAAACTGAAATAAATGAGTGAATTAACAAAATTAAATAATTATTTAAAAAATAAATAAAAATAAAACATGCTGACTTTAGATGAAGTATTTAAGCCTACTACGGCAAAGAGAGGAGATCCTTTCATCCTAAACCGCGGTGAGCAGCCTGGGACTGGCATCTCACGACCACTCCCAGCAACCGCAGGCTTTGCGAGGTGAGAAAACTACAACGGAAACTCACAGGCACCATCAGGACAGGCATACACGGGAGGCTACCTCGGAGGAGGATCAGAGGAGGTCACGCCACAGGCTTCCACATCCGAATTTTTCAAAATACGAACTGTTAGTGTGCAAGGGCGTAACACTGTACTTAAAATGTACGCCATGGAGAGGCAGTGTCAGAGAGAGCCATACAGACCACCACGTCACGTACCGAAAACTCCTCTCGACTGCACTTCACTTGAGGGAGCTAAAACTGGTATTAGCCACTTTTTAGTGGACAAGAGGGTTGTGAAAATTCAACCTGACACAACTGCATTCAATTTTTTAAAATGTATTACTATTATTTTTATTTTTAGGGCACATGTGCTCACCAGAGAGAGAGAGAGAAAGCAATCCACCAGGTCCAGGACTCAAACCAAGGTCAGCCAGGTTAGGAGTCCAGCGCCTTACCACCATGCCACCTGCAGGTCCCATACACTAAGATTTTAAAAAATGCTCTCTTTTGCCTTTAAATCATCTTCAAAAAAGTATGATTTAACTTTAAAACTAAATGCATCTGATTACATAATATAGTTCTCTCAAAAAAAAAAAAAGCATTGATTTAGGTTCATACGCTCAGGGAAAGAAAACGAATGGTCAAAATGTAATAAAGTTATATAAAAATGTTTATCTTATTACGCTCCTCTAGACTTGAAAATGTTTAATGACTACTCAAAGATATTTTAACCTAAAATAGCATCCCCTCCAAATCTGAATGTTTAAGTTTCAAGCCACTATACGATAAAGCTTATTCATAATACGAATGTATCCATTAAATAAAATCTGAAGTTTGAAAGGACTCGGGCCAATATGCCACTAGTTAGGTTCAGAGTACTATCCACCTACACTATGTCTACGGGCTAGTTACATCGGTGACTAGTCAATTCAGCCAAGTCTGAGCCCTGGGCTCTAACAGCCACCAAACAGACTCCAGTGGCCCGGATTCCCCTTCTGGTTATCTACAAGGCATAATTTTACAACCCAAGATAAGGCAAGCTTTAGGGAATCATTATAGCAGTTAGGGTGACATTTTTTCCCCCCAAATAGAGCAAAATGGTGGGAGGGAAATGCAGTGTTCGGCTAGGGAGACCGTTTCATCTGTGTGTGTGTCTGTGTGTGTGTCTGTGTGTGTGTTGTATCCAAGTAGAGCAGAAATACTAAACATAACAATTGATGGGATAATACAAGGCAACTTAACTATATTCAGTTAAAACACTTTTGACCCTGTCACTGAAGGTAATCTGCACCTTATTCTTAAAAAAAAATCTACTGAGCATCATACATGACGTCAAGGCTTTAACTTTTTGCTTTTACAAGTTACAACATATTTAGCAATGACATTTCACACATACTTGGATGTTCAGTAACTTCAAATCCAAATATTTTTGCCAAGCGCTAAGATCAGGGACCACCATTGCGCACCTTCGAGAGAAGCCAATCTTCTACGGATTTGCAACAATCGAAAAGTACCAGGCAACTGCAAAACTTGAAAAGCAACTCTATCTACTTCTATCATACAATTCTCCTAGAATAAAAAGCATCGAGCTGAACTCCACGCTACACGCTGAATACTGACTGAAGCAAAGAAGTTCTACTAAGGGCAAAAAACATAATGTTCATTAACAACCAATGATTTGATTCATTCAAAATGTAATTTAGAGTTGATGAAATGACAATTTCTTTTTACAATTATTTATTTATTTTAAAGTCGGCTATAGGCTACATGTGCTCCCCAGAGAGAGGAAGGGACAGAGAGAGGAAGAGACAGAGAGAAAGCAAGTTACCAGGTCCAGGACTTCAACCGCACTCGGCCACGTGGGAGTCCAGCACCTTAACCACCACACCTGCTGGTCCCCAAATTACCATTTCTTTTTTTTTTCTTTCCCCTGAAGTTTTTACTATATGGCATGCGTGCTCACCAGAGACAGAAAGACAGTGAGAGGGAATGAGAAACCACCCCTCAGAGGCAATGGCCACACCACAATCTGTCCTCCACTCTCCTCCTGGGGTTTCAGGCACGCGCGCACATGTGCCCAGCCTAAGTTGCAAGCCACCAGGCCTGGTACTCAAACCACGGTTGCTCATGTGGGAATCTGGTACCAGCCATCAAGTACTTGTGCTGACAAATTTTTTCATTACACAAAACAGAAATAAAAATTTAAAAAACCCAAACATGCATGCATTTAATATATCATTTGAAACACACGGTGTAATTAAAAGCTAACTTCAAAAAGCATACTCAAACTGACATCCATTTCTTCTCCAACTAAATAAAGCACATTAAAATATCAAATAATTAAATACCACTAGGTACCAGCCTAAAACTTAAAACCAAACTTTTAATTTAAGAGAGCGGAGGGGCCAACAGGTAGCGCAGTAGTTAATGTGCTGGACTCCTATATGGCCAATTATGGTTTGAGTCCCGGCCGGGAGGCCTGAAAGTCAGGCATGTCTGTATGCATGCCCCAAAGAATCCCAGGAGGGCAGGCAGGTGGTGTGGTGGTTAAGGGCGCTGGACTCCCACATGACCGACCGTAGTTCAAGTCCCAGGCCTGGCGGCTTGCTCACATGCAAAAATATAATCCCAGGAGGAGAATTACTGGGACTACCATATAACGTTTAGAAAATAATACTAGTAAGCCAAACAAAAGTAGACTTTTAATCCACTTTATTTAAATGACCCCACTGGAGGATGTCTTTAGAAAATAAGACAGTCATGGGGCTGGCAGGTGGCGTGGTGGATAAGGTGCTGGACTCCCACATGGCCAACCATGGTTTAAGTCCTGGACCTGGCAGCTTGCATTTTCACGCTCTCTTTCTCTCTTGTCAAACTGAATAATAATAATAATAAATTATTTTATTTTTTTTGAAAAAGAAAAGAATGCAGTCTTTATTTTCACGTTTAGCTTTAGCTTTAGCTATAGGTATAGGTCACGTGCGCTTGTCAAACAGAGACAGAGGTGGAAGGTGAGAAATCGCTCCCAGGGAGATGGCCGCAATTCCTCCTCCTCTAGTCTCCTCTCTGGGTTTGGGCACGCACATGCCGGGGGGCAAGCCAGAGCCAGCCATGGGAGGGTCCGCGCCTTAACCTCCATGTCATGCTGGCTGGCCCCCGCAGTACTGACCTTTAAAAGACAACATACTGGGGGACCAACAGTTAGCATAATGGCTACATCACTGGACTCCCATGTAGTCGACCGCGGTTCAAGTCCCGGACCTGATGGCTTAAACTCATGCTGGGTGTGCGC
>NW_006208475.1:925515-928778 GCF_000334495.1 Tupaia belangeri chinensis
GTGCCCCCCCCCTCCGGGGGGGGGGGGTGATTTCTCACTTTCGGACTCTCTGTCTTTCTGGTGAGTGCATGCGGTCTATAGTAAAACCTCTCCAAAAAAATTTTTAAAAAACACAACCGACTGCGGTCAGTGGCATGTTGGTTAAGGCAGTCGGACCCTACACAGTGGACCACTTGATTTGAGTTCCAGACCCCGAAGTTTGAAAAACATGCCAGGAGCATGTGCGTGCATGCCCAAAATTGCAAGAGGAGAATGCAGGAGAAGGGACCGCAGCGTGGCCATTGCCTGAGGGGGTGCTTTTCCATTTTCTCCGGCTCTCCAGCCAGCATGCACGTCCTACGGCAGTCTTTTTTTAAGATAACATATTCTAATGACAATAATAATAAATAAAATTAAAATAAAATAATTATTTAAAAAAAAAGAAGATAACATATTCTCTTGAAAATAAACATGCTGAAAGCAGAGTCGTTTTTCTCAAAATGTTTAAGGGGGGCTGGCAGGTGGCATGGTGGTTAAGGGCACTGCACGGCCACATGGTCGGCCGCAGTTCAAGTCCCGGACCTGGCGGCTTGCTTTCTCACTCCCCTGCCCCCTTGCTCATTCTCTCTCACTCTGTCCCTCTCTGGTCAAATTGAAATAAATAAATAAATAAAATGAAGTGAAATAAAATAGTTATTAAATAAAAGAAAGTCTAATAAAGTCTGTCTCATGGGACTAGTGGGTGGCATGGTGGTTAAGGCGCTGGACACTCCCACATGGCCAACTGCGGTTCGAATACTGAATCTGGTGGCTTGCTTTCTCACTTTCCCTCTCTCTCTGTGTGTCTCGCTCTGGTCAAATTAAAATAAATGAATGAATAAATAAAATTAAAATAAATAATTTAAAATAAAATAAAGTCTGTCTCACCATCAACCACTCATAAGCAATCTAGTTTGGTACCTTCTCTGACAAAGATGCCACCTTAAAGGGCATCAGGAGAGTTTTCCAAAGATACAAAGTTCCACGTGGGCTCAGCAACACACACCCTGACCTGTGAACTCAGCTACAGGGAGGTGAAATGTATATGTAATTATCCTATTTTTTAAAACAATGAAAATCCCCAAATTGTTTACAATTTTAAATTTGATCGCACTTATGCACAAGAAGGCCATTCACTATATTTCAATAAACGTTAATTGTTCTGAAAATGTGCTTTAAAAACATGTTAAAATCTGACCAGCTAGAAGCTGTCTGACCTCAGGAAAGACATGCAGGAGGCAGACACCAGACCAGACCAGACCAGACCGGACCAGTAGTGACCACGCAGATCCACAGACCCACTGTGGAGACGTCATGGATTCCACACAGACAACCGTGGGCAGCCACAGGCTCCCATTTGAACCATCTTTCCATTAAAGTAAACGAGGAAAACATCCCGGGCCTAGCTCTTCCCATTCTCCACTTTCTCAACTGTCTGAAAAGATTCTTAATAGCCATAAAATAAAATCCTGCAGACTGATGAAGTGGTCCAGTTACCAACGAAAGCCTGAAAGCACTTCGAACTCAAAGTGACTTTTCCTTGCAAAACCAGACAAAATGTCAGACGGCACCCATGCCTGACTGACATCAAAAACAGGGACCCAAAACTGACGAGACTAAAGCTTGCATTTAGTCTCCTGAACAGGGTCCAGGACGTTCAATGTTGATAGGCAAAACACTGCATTCGACTTTTGACCTGAGCATTCATTCCCACACGTTGTCTCGAATCCTGTGCATGGCCACTAAATACCTCCTCCTACCGGTGAGTTTACAGCCCTTCTGAAATCTCACTTCCCATTCTAATGTCTACCCTGAGAAATGAGAATCGGGCTCAACGACCTCATTTTTAACCTATGCGGGTTAGAACCGCAAATCCCCTCCACTTAAATAAGTGGCTCTCTTTTAACATGCAGTTCTAATCCTTCCTCGCTCCACTGTTGACTGGCTGAAATCATCTTCCACCTTGACTCAAAAGGGGCAGAATGGCTGTCCGAACTCAAGCTAAGTGACCAACACGCCCTTTGAAAGCGGGTTTCAAATTGAAACAGAAACACACGTTTGTCCAAATAAACAACATCGAGGAAAAACACCCCTGTGAAAGAATGTACAAGCCAGAGCTTAAAACGAAACCTTTATGTCAAATCACAAATGATTTCCTGAATCGCTCTGCCAAAAGTCCAACACAAAATTCACGTGCAAGGAAAGTCTGAGGAACTCTCTTCTGATTAAATGCGATGCTCTAACAGCTCAGGAAAGCTTCAATAAGAGATTCTCATAGCAAAGCAGTTCTCTCCTCCCCGGGTGCCCCGGCATCTAAAAGGTTTCCCATCAGCCCTCAGGACAGACCAAAGATCCGGATTACGCAAAGGTACACCTTTAAATTTACCTTAGTTTCCTTTCACATGCACAAAAAGTGTCCACTTCGGATAAACCCATTCATTCTCGTAACACAACACTAAGTCCGAAAGAACCAAAACGTTACACTCCAGTTAATAAATTTCAGCTCTTAGTGGCTGTGAGCACCAAAACAAGCACTAGCCGAAGAAGAAAGGCCAAAACGTCTCCAAGAATGGGGGAAGACAAAAATAAATAAATAAACACCAAACCGAGGCGGATGTCAGAATTGGAAACAGGCCAACATCTGATCGGCCACTCACCTGCAGTTGGGTGGAGGGTCTAAAGTGATGTCCGCCAGCTCCTTCTGAATCCTGCAGGCAGGAGAAGCGGGAAGAGAAGACAGGCCGTTAGGAAGCTGCGCAGGGGTGCGGGAACCTCCGGCCGAGGCACCTGCTACGACCAGGCCTGCACCCCCGCGCCAGGCGTGGGACCCCCGCGCAGGGTGAGGCTTTTGTCACAGAGGCGGGGATCGGGTCTCTCCTCCTCAACTAGAGTGTCCGGGTTCCAATCCTGCCTCGCACACCCAGGCGTTCTAGTTCTCGGCGGTTTCCGTTTAGGAAATAATGTCCAAGTTTGTCACTTGAGAACCAGTTTGCGAACCCTCCCCTGGCACCTCCTCCCCAGGTCAGAGGGATCAAAGCCAGGGGTAGGGGCGGTGGGAGGGACAGTCTGCGGCGGCGGGAGGGAGGGGCCCACCGGGATCTCCCCTTGGCCCCTCCAGATGCCCCGCGCCCACCCCGGCAGGGCGCCCCCAGCCCGCGGGTCCCAGATCGGCGACACCGGCCTCCCAGGGCTGTCCCGAGTCCTCGGCGGGGAAGCCAACATGGCCGCCCCCCGCGGCCCCCCCC
>NW_006208475.1:928938-929430 GCF_000334495.1 Tupaia belangeri chinensis
CGCTCGCTGCCCAGACGCTCGGCCCACCCGGGCCAACCGGCGTCCCTGGGCGTCCTCTAACTTCCTCGGGTCTCCCCTGGCTTGCACCCCAGCTCACAGTGGGGTCGGGCACCGGCCCCCAGCCTCCGTGTTCTCCCCCGCTCCCCCGCACCGAGCCTGAGCCTCGACTTCACAAAGGGCCCCATCCCCCACCCGCAGGCCGAAGCCACCGCAGTTCACACCAGCCCTGGCCTTTGTCTTCTGCTTACCTAGGCGCCCAGAGCATCAATTACAGACCACAAAGTTTGGGGCCTTTCCGCTCCTTCCTCCTCCTAACCGGTGCCTCTGTTTATAAGCTCTCCCCGGCATATATAGAGCCCTATGGGGCTATGTTACAGCTGAAAAATCTCACCCAGACTGCACTGTAGTTAAAAAAAAAAAAAAACCACACTCGGCAATTTGAATTACAATGGATGCTTGTGTCTCTCCAAAGGTTTTTTGAGGGTAGGGAAA
>NW_006208475.1:929444-930916 GCF_000334495.1 Tupaia belangeri chinensis
GAAAGAGGCTAGCTACAATGCAGGCCATGAAGAATGGGTTTTAGGAGGCATTGTTTTTTCCATGTTATAAGTAAAAACAACAATTAGGGTGACGATTGGGGAAGTTCTTTAAACCTTCCTAGGGGAGGACGCTTCCTGTCCCTCACAAATCTGGTCACCTTCTGAAAAGCGTGTGTTCATAATCTCTATTGACACCTATTTATCAGTGCCTTGCTAAATGTTGCTACCAATAAGCATTTCAGTTCTGAGACGTTGGTGCCCCGGCTGTTTGACTCATCACTGCTACGTTAGAAAAAAAGTTTACAACCTGGTTTCCTGGTGCTTCACCTGCAAGGCAGAGACTGTATTTTAATACCTAGGTACATCAGGCCAACACTCTGCTACCCTGAGCCCAACGCACATAAAAATACACGCTGACTTCACTTCTCCTTGCCAACCCTACTTCTACTATCAAACAGTCAGTGAAAAAGGCTTCTTTAATAACTAAAAAGTGTAATACCAGACAGGTTTATCCAATTCGTCTTGACAGCCAGCACTGACACCATTTCCAGAGGATTCACATCTTTTGCAAGAGTAATTCTTGTTCGGACCATTCTCAGCGGGGGCTTTCCTCTACCCGCGGTTTAGAAACACTTCCCAGTAATGGTTAGTAACCAGTCTGTCCCCAGTTCAGGCTTCTTTCACCCCCATCTCCTGGTAAATGTGTCCCTTCCCATCCTATGGGCAATCCCTACCTTCCAAATGAATGGATTTCACAAAGCAGCCGCTGTCGTGTCCACTCAACTGAATTTTCCTCTCTTACTCTCCCAAATCCACCGTCCCTCTCGGTATTCATCTTCTGCGATTAACCTCAGCCTTCCCTAAAACTAGTAGCCATTCTTACAGCAAGAGCTGACAACCAACCAACCAACCTCTGACGCCAACTTACAGATAAAAATACTATTTGTAGTTCCCACCTTTCATTGTCTGCTACCATCTCCTTCCCAGCCATTTCCAAACAAGTGTTGAACTTCCTCAGGACATAAATGGACAAATTATGAATCTAGCTAGTGAAAACTCCCCACTCTGTAATTCGCTGACACAAATGAGATTATATTTTATCCTTGAGGCCTGTGCCTCTACCCCCCATGTATTCCTGTACACTCCGGATATCCAACAAAACATAAAGTACTAATAGCCTAAAGTAAATATCCTATTGGGGGCAGGTCATGTCAAAAGCTGAGTGAGGCTCAGGGAGCCCATAGGCTTGGAGACAGTAAGGGAGGGCCCATCCCAAATGGCAAAGTAGATGCCAGCTTCTGGGGAGTTCCCACAGAGGGTTAGTCACTGAGGGCCTATTGAGACCTCTGGGAAGCTAAGATACAGCAAAATCAACCCTCTGAATCTTATGGGAATCCTGTCCCTGAACAGAAGACCTCCACATTATTATTATTTGCGGGGGGGGGGGGGGGGGGGGAGATATAGGGGAGAGT
>NW_006208475.1:931084-932985 GCF_000334495.1 Tupaia belangeri chinensis
GAGCGAAAACCCCCCCCCCCCCCCCCCCCCCCCCCCCCGGGGGAGATGGCCACGCCGCAATCCCTTCTCCTCCATTCTCCTCTCGGGATCTTGGGCAAGCACGCGCACGTGCCTGGCTGAGTTTAAGCCACTGGATCTGGGACTTGAACCATGGCTGACTACATAGGAGTCCAGCGACATAGCCATTACACCAACTGCTGGTCCCGACCTCCACGTTACTGAAAGTAAGCTAAAGTCACTCCTTCATCCCAGTATCGAATTCTGAAACTTCACTTCAGGTAAAATGACAGAACAGCCTCTGCAGATACGAAGCTCAGAGGCGAGATCTAAAAACTCACGTTCCGCTTTATTTAAATTATTTTAAGAAAGGTTTCCCTCTCTACTCCACCATTTGGATTCCTTAATAGCGTCCTGGTTTGCCACTTGCAAGTTTAACAACTGTCTGAGAGCAGGAGGGTTTATGAAAGGGTGTCTGGGAGTTCCCAGAATCGGCCAGAGATGATTTAAGGGTCATGGATCTCAGAGGGTATTACTGGAGAGTGACGATGGTAAAAAGTTAACGAACTCAGCGACGTAACAGGAATATAGAAAAAGGGCCCCGTACTTGGACTAGGTTGGGAAAAAAGGTGAAATAACATTTTACAGCAGCAGAAGAGAACAAATAGCATGAAAAAAATGAGTGTCCTGGCAAGTGGGTAAACTGAAGTTCTTAAAACGAGGCAATCTCCCAAATCACCTAGCATAATGTCACTATCATTCACTCATTCGCGTCAACTCTCCAAAGAGATTTCCTCTTAAAATTCCAGCAGAAAACAACTGTCTTCACCTACTCCATTTCTCCCCTGTTAATATGAGTGACTTATTCTTTATGTAACTTGTGGAGAAAGCTCTATTCAAAATGGATCGTCAATGCAACAGGTGAACAGAAAAGGTGGACGCAGAATTCATTTTGCTACAAGCTGTCTGGGCAGGTATTAGTCATGGAGAAGTAAGAGGCCGGCCTTCTGGAGAATCATAGATTAGTGATTAAAAAAAAACAAACTCAAATCAGAATTGGGGGTCAGGAAGAAAACTACTGAGGATTCTTCCAAACTTCAGCCAGAAACAGGGAGGCAAGGCACAGCAGTTGCAGGTGGTAAAGGCCCTGGAGAAAATGACCCTTCTTGCATTTTTAAGGACGCCTAGACCATGAGGAGCATCTCAGCTCCCCTCACTGGGAGGCCCACAAATGCAGCGAGAGGCAGAGGCAGTTTGGAAAGTAGGAAGCCTACGGAAAAGGGAATTCCGTACCTCTTGGCGCTGGTGGAGAGGAGTTTGGAGTTTTTGCTCATGCTGACTTTACCCTCCTTCTTCTTAGGGGTGTTTGTTTCCTTCTCGGTTTGCTGGTTGGAGGACGAAGATGAGGAGGAGCTGGTGCTGGCCCTCGAATCGTCATCCGACATAGCGAACCCCCCGCCCCACCCCGCAAACAGCCCCTGCAGCGGGAGGGAAACAAAACAGAAACACACGAACCATGCGGGCGCCGTGCAGGACAGCTCCGTGCTGTCAGGAGGGCACTGCCCCGGGGTGCACCCAGCCGCCCACCGCCCCCACTGTCTTTCCAAAGTCTCCAGGACCACTGGGGGTTTGCAAATTGGACCCGGCTTGTTTATTTTTGGCCCCTGGTGAAGGCCGCTCTAGGAAAACCGTCTGGGGCCCAGCGAGCCGCCCCTCCCTGGCCCCCCAAGGCTCCCTCCCGGCAGGGGGGCCGAAGCCCAGGCAGGAAGGGGGCAGGGTGGGGGCGCAGGGTGCCTCGGCTGGGCAAGAGGGCAGGTCCCAGCGGCCAGCTGGCCTCCAACTGTTTTTGTCCCTCTCTGGGGGTCGCGGGGGGCCGGTGGCCCAGGCGACACCGCGAGGGGCAC
>NW_006208475.1:933704-945549 GCF_000334495.1 Tupaia belangeri chinensis
CCGCCCGCTCCCCTCCCCCCGCCACACCTCGGGGGGGCGCGAGCTGGACCCCGGGAACCCCGGAAAACCCCGCGCCCTCCCCACCCGCACCCCCACGCCAGCGCCTCCTCGGGACGCCCGGCAAGGGTGAGGGGTGTCAGTTTCCTGCTAAGTGCTTTGGGGACCTGGATTCTGGGCAGGAGAGAGGAAGCCGGTGAAGATGGGGGGTGCTGGGAGCGACTGCAACCAGGTCGAATAGGGGGGTCACGGGAGGAAGTTTTTTCCAATGGGAGAGAGGGAGTTGGCAGGTGGGTGGAAAAGGTGCTGCGAGGTCTCCTGCTCGTCCTCGTCCTCGTCCTCGTCCTCGGCCTGATCCCTTTAAAGGGGGAAAGGGATCCCCGACTGGGCTGGGCTCTGCTTTGCACCGACCCTCAGCTCCTCCTGGCAGTGTACCTGCTCCGAGCAGAGGTCAGCTCAGGCACCCGGGTGCCTACGAGAAAAGCCAGGGCACTGGACGTGTGCAATGTGACTTTAGACGCTTCCAGTCGCTTTTTATGGAAAGTGATAGGGTTTTATAAAAGTGATACAAAGGATGTTGTGACAGGTAAAACGGACGGGAAACCGACTTGCCCATGTGAGAAAAAGCCAGATACTGCTGAATTAGACTGGGTTGAGCCTTTTTGGCTGTCAGCTTACATTAATAGAAATTTTGATTTGGGGAATTGGGATGGAAACTTCTGGGGACCCCTGTTCCTTAACTCCAATATTAAAGGTTATGCAAATAATATTTTTAGAAGGATCACTCTACTAGTCTTCCAATTCGTCCCGAATTTAGCATCTTTACCAATATTCTTTTTCGATATTAAGCCATCAAATGATGATTTAGTCATGTCTAGGTCATTTCAGCGGACGGGAACTGAAGGGACCTGCGCCACGCAAAGACTGCAGTGCACACTTACAGGGAGATGTCCAGTGAGGAGGCGGCAGCCCAGTCCGACTTCCATGGGCCCTCCAAGTTACCTCATTCACCTGGCCACCATTCTCCCTGGCCACAGTGGCCTCGGTCACCGCAGGATGACATATAGTCCGCGGCATGTCCAGTAACCAGGAACGCTAGCATTCTCACTTCCCAGTTAAACCCTTCGAGCCCAACCTGAAGCTCCAACTTTATCAACACTCATAAAGTAATCGTGCATGCTTCCTGCTCAGTCTTACCAGGAAACCTGTGTCTACTAGGACCTGCCGTGGAATCCAGGAGTTCGAAAGCTGGAAGAAACCTTAGAGGTCACCCTTTCACCTTTCTGTCTCTGTCACTCAAAGGCATGGAGATTTCAAAAATATTCCCAGACATAATTTTTCTTAGTGTTTGTTCGGTTTCAAGAGTTCTAATAAAGCATATGAAAATGATGACATTCCCTGCTCCATGACAGGGAAAGAAAAAAAAGAAAACCAACTCCTTAAAAACTGGGGTTGTAGGGGCTGGCAGGTGGCATGGTGGTTAAGGTGGCTGGACTCCCATGTGGTTGACCACAGTTCAAATCCCGGACCAGGCAGCTTACTTTGTCGCTTTTGTTCTTCCTCTCTGTATCTCTCTGGTCAACTTCAAATTAATTAACTAATTAATTAATTAATGACAATGAATTAAAAAATTAAATAATTAAAAAAAAAAAAACTGGTTGTGGGGCTGGCAGGTGTCGTGGTGGTTAAGGGCACTGGACTCCCACAGGGCTGACTGCAGTTCAAGTCCTGGGCCTGGTGACTTGCTCTCTCCCTCTCTCATACACACACAGACATGCATATGCACGCACTGTCCCTCTCTGGTCAAATTAAAATAAAGTTAAATAAGAAAATTCTTACAAAAACAACTGGTTTTTTTTTTTTTTAAGAATTATTTAACTATTTTATTTACTTATTTTAATTAGACCAGAGGGCGGGGGGGGGGGGGAGAGAGAAAGAGAGAGAGAGAGAAAGTGAGAAAGCAAGCCACCAGGTCTGGGACTTGAACCATGGTCGGAACGCTAGCATTCTCACTTCCCAGTTAAACCCTTCGAGCCCAACCTGAAGCTCCAACTTTATCAACACTCATAAAGTAATCGTGCATGCTTCCTGCTCAGTCTTACCAGGAAACCTGTGTCTACTAGGACCTGCCGTGGAATCCAGGAGTTCGAAAGCTGGAAGAAACCTTAGAGGTCACCCTTTCACCTTTCTGTCTCTGTCACTCAAAGGCATGGAGATTTCAAAAATATTCCCAGACATAATTTTTCTTAGTGTTTGTTCGGTTTCAAGAGTTCTAATAAAGCATATGAAAATGATGACATTCCCTGCTCCATGACAGGGAAAGAAAAAAAAGAAAACCAACTCCTTAAAAACTGGGGTTGTAGGGGCTGGCAGGTGGCATGGTGGTTAAGGTGGCTGGACTCCCATGTGGTTGACCACAGTTCAAATCCCGGACCAGGCAGCTTACTTTGTCGCTTTTGTTCTTCCTCTCTGTATCTCTCTGGTCAACTTCAAATTAATTAACTAATTAATTAATTAATGACAATGAATTAAAAAATTAAATAATTAAAAAAAAAAAAACTGGTTGTGGGGCTGGCAGGTGTCGTGGTGGTTAAGGGCACTGGACTCCCACAGGGCTGACTGCAGTTCAAGTCCTGGGCCTGGTGACTTGCTCTCTCCCTCTCTCATACACACACAGACATGCATATGCACGCACTGTCCCTCTCTGGTCAAATTAAAATAAAGTTAAATAAGAAAATTCTTACAAAAACAACTGGTTTTTTTTTTTTTTAAGAATTATTTAACTATTTTATTTACTTATTTTAATTAGACCAGAGGGCGGGGGGAAAAAAAAAGGAGAGAGAGAAAGAGAGAGAGAGAGAAAGTGAGAAAGCAAGCCACCAGGTCTGGGACTTGAACCATGGTCAGCCATGTGGGAGTCCAACGCCCTCAACCACCATGCCACCTGCCTGCCCCAAAACAATTGGTTTTATACTTTTTGTATTTCTGCTGAAAAAGACAAATTTGAGAGAAAACGATAAGCAAACAGGAAATAAGCTCAGAATGAGGAAAATAACGGAAAGAACGTTATTTCAATGGAGAATCCCTCTAATGAAAATTTGGATTTCTGATGACTAAATGGGTATACTCGGGCCTGGCAGGTGGTGTGGTGGTTGGGGTGCTAGACTCCCACATGGCCAACTGAGGTTCAAGTCTTGGACCTAGTGGCTTGCTTTCTCACTCTAACTCTCTCTCCCTCTCTGGTCAAATTAAATAATAAATAAAATTAAATAATTCTTTTAAAATATAAATAAATAAATACCTATACTATGGGTACAACCAGCAAATAAAAACTAGATACATATAAAGACAGGGGCTGGCAGAGACCACAGGAAAAGAGAAGGCTTGATTTACTGAAGTAGCCAAAAGGGTGGGTGGATTTCTTCTTTAATAGGGGCTTCATATTTTGCATATTTGGATGCTAACTATAATATTTTTTTTTTTACTTGTGTTTTTGTGTTTCACTATTGTAGTTCAGGTTGGCCTGGCCCCTGGGGTAATAAACCATGAAATCTAAAGCTTCTTCCGATATAAGGAGGTGCTTTCCTGGCCCCCTGTCTGGAAATAAGCATCTATCTTACTCTTCTTTTGTATATTATTCTAATTTCCTTTTATTTATTTATTTTTTAATTCATGGTAAATCATGTATGTGTATGAGAGACAGAGAGAGAGAGAGACACCCTCCCCAGGGTCTGGTCACACCATGATCCCCTTCTTCCTGTCTTCCTGCTTGTGAGGTCCTGGGCACTAGTGTGTGTGACTGGTGTGCGTCACGCTTACCGGACTGGGGATTCGAACAGGGATAGCTGTGTGGAATACTGGCTTCTCTTGAGGAGCGCATCGTGCTGCAGAGCCTGTCCTGTTCCTTCTAATTCTTAATCCATACCAGATCAGGTAAGTGCTTCATGTTTTGGGACTCACCTGCTAAAGGAGAAAAAAAAAAAATAGAGGAAAAAATCACTTTAGGCATTTAGCTCTTCTACTTATTAACTACAAGGCCTGCGGAGCTAAATTGACCTTCTTGAACTTCAGTTCCCTCATCCACAAAGGACAAGAATACCTGCGGTGTACGACTGGCAGGGTCAAATGTGTGGTTTTTGTTTTTGTTTTTTGGGGCTTTTTTGAGAGGTTTTTGCTATAGGGTGCGTGCGCTCGCCAGACAGACAGAGAGAGACAGAGAGATAGAAAGCGAGAAATCACCCCCCAGGGGGGATGGCCACGCCACAATCCCTTCTCCTCCATTCTCCTCTCGGGATCTTGGGCACGCACGCACACGCGCCCAGCGTGAGTTTAAGCCACCGGGTCCGGGACTCGAACCGCGGTCGACTACGTGGGAGTCTAGCGACATAGCCATTACGCTAACTGCTGGTCCCTCAAATGTGTATCTTTAATGAAGGTGGTTTATTAACTGTTATTGAAAGTGTGTGTTTATGTGTCTGTGTGTGAAAATATATATACACACACATACATATACAAATGTACATACATACATATATATATATTCTTTTTTTTTTTTCCTTTAAGGGCTTTGCCACAGGGTGTACACACTCACTGGAGAGAGAAGGTGAGAAATCGCCCCTTCCCCCAAGGTGGGATGGCCATGCCACATTTTCTTCTCAATTCACCTCTCAGTATTTTGGGTTTGCACACACATGCCCAGTGTGATTTTTCAATCCACCAGGTCCGGGATTCAAACCACAGTAGGCCATGTGGGAGTCCAATGCCTTACCCACCATGCCATCTGCTGCCCTCAGATGTATATTATTTAGGTTTTTCTTTTTTTTTTTAAGATTTTTTTTTCCATAGGGCACATGCACTCACCAGAGAGAAACCTGCTGCCCCTCTTCCTGAAAATATATTATTAATAATCCTTCTCCATCCTATTTCCAGTAACTGTGTTAGGACTAGGGCCTGGTATCTTTTTGACTTAGAATTGCTGACACATGAAATGGTATGAAATGATCTAGAGAAAAATAGAGTCAAAGAAGCATGGGATTTGATTGCTCGAAGGGCCTAGATATCTTGCTCACACACCTCATATTACAGATGAAGGAATGAAGGCAAAGAAAGGCAGCAGGTCTTCCCCAAGGTCATGCCGCCGATCAGTGGCAAAACCATCATAATGACCCAAGCTGTCCACAGACGATCTTGTCAATTCTCGTCAACTGGGAAGGGGGAAGGACCTCAATTACGTAGGAGAAAAATAGATTAAATATGAAAGAACTCTGGTGATATTTTCAAGAACATGTTACCAGCCAAGACATAGTGTGGAAAATGAAAAGTTGGAAGCGAGCTCAGGGGGTCACTGCATTTGTAACAGTGACTTGAACAAACTACTGTCTGCTCTGGTAGTTCCCCAGCTTCCATCCTGAGAATAATCCTCATGATTTATTTATTTTGCATTTACAGATATATTTTAAGTAAGTAATACTTAACATTTTTTAAAAATATAGGGTGTGTGTGCTCCTGGAGAGAAAAAAAAAAAAGAGAGAGAGAGAGAGAAAAAGCACTCTCTAGAGGGGATGACCATGCTCCAATCCCTTCTCCATTTCTCTTCTCTGGATTTTGGGCATGCACCACACATGCAGCCAGCATATACTTTTTAAAGAGTTATTTTATTTAACTTTATTTATTTTAATTTGACCAGAGAGAGACAGAGTGAGAGATAGAGAGAGAGGAAAAAAAAAGAGAGAGGGAAAGTGAGAAAGCAAGCCGCCAGGTCCAGGACTCGAACCGTGGTTGACATATGGGAGTCCAGCGCCCTTAACTACCATGCCATATGCCAGCCCTGCAACCAGCATATTTTTACAGTCACCAGATCCGGGACTCAAACTGCGCAGTCAGCCATGTAGGATCTGGCCGCCTTAGCTGCCATGCTACCTGCCAGCCTGGTAATACATTTGCGTGCTCTGTCACTTTAAAGAAAATAGCTTGTGCCAGAAGAATACCCTTCTGCCGCGATGTCCTTCCAAGGGTAAGTGTTCTGATGTAGTTTAAACCCCTGCAAACAAATGCACACGTGTACATCGCTTGGATAGGAATGTTGAATTTACACTTTTTTTCTAAAACAGCTGATAATCAATTTCTTAAAAGAGTTGACTTAAGCATCTGCAAGGGCGACTTTAACCTTAACTCCTGGTTCAACCTGATGGAATAATCTGTTCGACAATCTCAGAAGGACGGTACAAATCAACGAGTGGCTTGCGGATTCTCACCTGGAAACAACCCAG
Source organism: Tupaia belangeri chinensis (assembly GCF_000334495.1). Lineage (NCBI taxonomy): Eukaryota > Metazoa > Chordata > Mammalia > Scandentia > Tupaiidae > Tupaia > Tupaia belangeri. The sequence goes on from NW_006208475.1 coordinate 939,971, forward strand.
GTCTTAGAATCTTCACCACGAGGGTTTTTCTTTTTGTTTTTTTTTTTTTGGGGGGGGGTGTTTTTTTCAGAATTATTTTATTTTAACTTTATTCATTCATTTATTTATTTATTTTAATTTGACCAGAGAAGGGTAGAGAGAGAGAAAGTGAGAAAGCAAGCTACTAGGTCTAGAACTTGAACTGCAGTCGGCCATGTGGGAGTCCAACGCCCTTAACCACCACTCCACCTGCCCCCCTTAATTTACACTTTAAAAAGTTCTGTCCACTCTGTGAAACCCTCGGGGCACAGTACGGTGACATTTCATGGGCTTCGAGACAGGGGGCTCCAGTACGCACTTTCTGATTTGCAGAAAGATCCAGCTTGCCTTTTTGTTTTTTCTTTCTTTCTTTCTTTTTTTTTTTTTTTAAGGTTTTTGCTATAGGGCACGTGCACTCACTGGAGAGAGACAGAGAGAGGGAAAGTGAGAAATCCCCCCTAGGAGAATGGCCATGCCACAGTCCCTTCTCCTTCATTCTCCTCTTGGGATATCTTGGGCATGCACGCACATATGCCTGCATGATTTTCAAGCTACTGGGTCCAGGACTCAAGCTGGGGTTGGCAACTCTCTCTCAAGTTATCTTTAGCGCATCAAGTACCCTTAAATAGAAGCGATTGAATATCAAGATCCTAGCTGATCCCAGGGAGGCGATATGATACAATTGATTCAAAAGTCTAACTTTTGAATATCCCTACGTTTTGTTGTTGCTTATGCTGAAATTCTAGTGTCTCATAAAGATGACCATTCTCATCAGCCAATTTCACATCCAAAGAGTTACCAAGCAAATTAAGATTCATTAATACATTTTTTTAAGACTTACTTTATGGCTGAATAAAAGAATTTCCTTCTTCTGTCAGAAGGAAAAGCAATCTTTGGGACCAGCAGTTGGCATAATGGCTATGTCATTGGACTCCCATGTAGTCGACTGCAGTTTGAGTCCTGGATCCAGTGGCTTAAACTCACGCTGGGCACATGTGTGTGCGTGCCCAAGATCCCGAGAGGAGAATGGAGGAGAAGTGATTGAGGAGTGGTCATCCTCCCTAGGTGGGTGCTTTCTTGCTTTCTGTCTCTATGTCCCTGTCTTTCTGGTGAGTGCACACGCCCTATAGCAAAAAACAAAAAACAAACAAAAACAAAACAAAACAAAAAAACACCTCTCTAAAAACAAAAACAAAAAAAGCAATCTTTTGTTGGAATTTAAAAAGAGTTTCTATAAAGTCTTTTAGAAAAAAATGGACTCACTCCGGATTTCACTCCATTTGTTTCATTTTCTAATGCTCCTTTGGCTGAAAATTCCATTCCTCAAACAGACTTAGATAAGGAAGGTTGAAGAGTCAATTCCATGAAACCTAAGGGGGTCTGGGGCTTTTATCTTCTGTTCAGACATTTTTCCACAGGCCTTTTTTTTAAAAAAAATAAAAACAGAAAACAAAAACAAAGCCTGATCCTATTGAAGGGGCCCACTGTCCGACGTCACCGTCACCGGCTGTGAGAGGTGCAGCCTCAGGAAGCCAGGACAGAGCTAAGTTATTGTCTCTACCACATGGAGGCACTGAACAACCACGTGATTTTCAAGATCTAACAAAGCTCGATAAGACTCGAATGCTCTCTCTGGCAAGGGCGAAAAGGCTTATTTGATGTTCACAAATGAGTAGTGTCTAGTATGAACACATTCTGCTCAACTTCTACCAAAGCACCTCCTCTGTAGGACCTATATGCTAAGCAAATTACCCTTCAGCCTGCTCTACACTGACCACATACAGACTGACTATATTTGAATATATTGGATTATATTGGGGCATTGGAAAAGTCATGACGCATTTTTGCATTAAAAAAAAAAACAGAAAAAATAAGTAAAATAAGTTATAACTTTCCCGATGACCCTATAGTTGGAGCAGTTAAATTCGTTATTTTCTAAAACCTCTTTTTTTTTTTTGAGAGGTTTTTGCTACAGGGCATGTGCATTCGCTAGAAAGACAGAGAGAGACAGAGAGAGAGAAAGTGAGAAATCACCCTCCAGGGGGGACGGCCACGCCACAATCCCTTCTCTTCCATTCTCCTCTCAGGATCTTGGGCATGCACGCACATGCACCCGGCATGAGTTTAAGCCACCGGGTCCAGGACTTGAACCGTGGTCAACTACATGGGAGTCGACTATATGGGAGTCCAGCCGCATAGCCATTATACCAACTACTGGTCCCAGTTTCTGAAACTTTTTCTTGAATTTAACATTTTTACAGTTTACTATAATTTGGGAGAATGAAATAATAGGGGAAACATTTTTTTAAAGAATGATTTTATTTAACTTTATTTATTTTTTAAAAATTTGACCAGAAAGAGAGAGGGAGAAAGGGAAAAAGAAAGAAAGCAAGCCACAGTTCCAGAACTTGAACCACAGTCAGCCATGTGAAAGTCCAGCGCCCTTAACCACCACACCACCTGCCAGTCCCAGGAGAAAATATTTTTATTTCATGCTTTTTCATTTTTAGAATTATTTTTATTTAGCTTTATTTATTATTGTTTTCCATTTTGATCAGAGAGAGAGAGAAAAAGAGAGAGAGGGAAAGTGAGAAAACAAGCCACCAGGTCTGGGATTTGAACCCCAGCTGGCCACGTGGGAGTCCAGCACCCTTAACCACCACGCCACCTGCCGGCTCCAATCTCATGCTCTTAATGATCTATTTTGAAACTCTTTTTTAAATATTGACTTTCCCACACTTCCATGGTGTAGCAAATGTACAGTTAGGGATTCAGTTTTGAATCCAAAATTGACCTCCCTAACTACAAACCACAGAAGCTATCAAGAGCAAAGGTACCAATCTTGACTTGCTAATCATACATGACAAGGGTTGTGTGTGTGTGTGTGTGTGTGTGTGTGTGTGTGTCCACAGATAGTACTCATGTCTGAGCCTCCAATCAATTAGTTAACGAATTGAAAACAGATTTATCATAGCGTATGTAATGTAAAGAAAGCATCCTCGGCAGGGTCTCGGCACGCCACGATCCCCTCACCCCAGTTTTCTAGTTCCTCAGGATCTTGGGGACTCCAACTGTGCATTTTCTTTTCTTTCTCTCTCTCTCTCTCTCTTTTTTTCTGTTAAGAGAGTTTTTTGCTATAGGGCATGTGCGCTCACTGGAAAGACAGGGAGACAGAAAGCGAGAAATCACCCCACGGCGGGGATGGCCACGCTGCAATCCCTTCTCCATTCTCCTCTCGGGATCTTGGGCACGCACACACATACATCCAGTGTGAGTTTTAAGCCTCTGGATTCAAGAACCGAATCACAGTCGACTACTTGGGAGTCTAGTGACGTAACCATTACGCCCTCTGCTGGTCCCTGCACTGTGGGCTTTCAAGCTGACCAGTGACTCCAACCTGAGGTCCACCACATGGCTTCCAGCTTTGCAGGGCATTTATGCTCCGGCTGCACTATGGCAGCCGGGCCATCATTGACTGGCATTTTTTGTTAAGGTTTTTGCCTTAGAGTGTGTGAACTTACTGGAAAAAGGCAGTGAGAGGGAAAGTGAGAAATCATCCCCACAGACACCCCAGGGGGATGGCCATGCCACAATCCCTTCTCCTCTGTTCTCCTGAGATTTTGAGTACATACACAAGCACCTGGTGTGATTTTCAAGCTTTAAGGTCCAGGACTCAAGCCAAGGTTGGCCATGTGGGAGTCCAGCGCCTCAACCACTATGCTACCTGCTGGCCCCAGCAATAAATATTAACGAGCCTGTGTGGGCTAAGGACAGGGCCGGGTGTCACGACAGAAAGAAAATCTAAGAGGTATCCTCTGGCCTTCAGGAAGAGTTAGGAAAGAAGGGATTAGAATCAAGCCTGAAAGGATTAAGAGGACTTGGGAAGATGCAGAGGCATTCCCGGGTGCTAAAATGATATTGAAAGAGACATGGAGGGACCAGCAGATGGTGTAATGATTACGTCACCGAACTCACCTATAGCAACTGCGGTTCGAGTCCTGGACCCAGTGGCTTGGAATTCATGCCGGGCGCATGTGCATGTGTGTCCAAGTCCAGAGAGGAGCACTGAGGAGAAGGGATTGCGACATGGCCATCCCCACTGGGGAGTGATTTTGCGTTTTCGGTTTCTCTGTCTTTTCCTGTCCTTCCAGTGAGCGCATGCACCCTATCACGAAATTTTCTCTCTAAAAAGGAGAGGAACATTTTAAAACAGCAGACGGACCTAAAACATTTTATTATTAAAGTAGAAAATGCTGTATATAAACTATACAATAGGAAATGTTTTATTATTAAAATAATATTTTATTTAAAATGGAAAGAAATGAGTGGGGCTTTATTCTTTTAAAGTGTCACTGGCAGGAAAGAAAAAGAGAAATGTAGATTCCGGATTAAAGGAGTCTAAAATGGCACCGTAAGTACATACAGCGGGGTCTTGGACCAGATTCGGTATCAGAGAGAAAAAAATATGATAGGCGGTAGAATGGGGTCCATTTAGAAAACTAGAAATTGAAAGTTAAATTAGACAAAATATTGTAATTGATGTTACCTTTCCTAAAGTTGACAACTACATCGAGGCTGTTCTTAGCAAATACACCCTGAAATATTAAGGGATAAAGGGTCGTGATGTCTACAAACCCTATCAAATAGTTAAGAAAAATAGGTAACAATATGAGTGTGTGTGTGTAAAGAGAAAGCGAGGATCATAAAAACAAAGATTGCAGGGGCCAGCAGGTGGCGTGGTTAAGGGCACTGGACTCCCACATGGCTGATCACGGTTTGAGTCCTGGACCTGGCAGCTTGCTTTCTTACTTTTCCTCTCTCTCTGGACATATTAAATAATAATAATAATAATAATAATAATAATAGTTACAATAATCCTTTCAAAAAACCAAACATTGCAAAATGTTATAAATTTGTGAATCTGAGTAAAGGATATGCAGATAGTCTCTGTATTTCTGTGACTTTCCTTTAATTTTGAAATTTCAAAATTTAAAAAGAAATAAAAAATTTATATGTATATATGTATGAACATGTGTGTGTGTGTGTGCGTGTGTGTGTTTGTGTGTGTGTCCCAGAGGGAATGAAATGGAAAAGAATAAAGGAGAGATTGCTAACTTATTACATATTTTGGTATTGTTTAATTTCTCTTTTTTTAGAATTATTTATTTAATTTTATTTATGGATTCATTTCATTAATTTATTTGTTTTAATTTGAACAGAAAGATAGAGAGTGAGAGAGGGAAAGTGAGAAAGCAAGCCACCAGGTCTGAGACTCGAACCGTGGTCGGCCATGTGGGAGTCCAACGCCCTTATCCACCACGCCACCTGCCGGCCCTGGTATTGTTTCATTTCTTAAAAATGTACCTGAATTACTTTACTACTCTTTGACAATCCAACAACCAAATTTTTTAAAGGAATTATTTTATTTAACTTTATTTATTTATTTATTTATTTTTAATTTCACCAGAGAGAGATAGAGAGAGGGATAGAGAGAGAGGGAGAGAGAGGGAAAGTGAGAAAGCAAGCCACCAGGGCTAGGACTTGAACCACCATTGGCCATG
>NW_006208475.1:948209-962055 GCF_000334495.1 Tupaia belangeri chinensis
TTTTTATTTCATGCTTTTTCATTTTTAGAATTATTTTTATTTAGCTTTATTTATTATTGTTTTCCATTTTGATCAGAGAGAGAGAGAAAAAGAGAGAGAGGGAAAGTGAGAAAACAAGCCACCAGGTCTGGGATTTGAACCCCAGCTGGCCACGTGGGAGTCCAGCACCCTTAACCACCACGCCACCTGCCGGCTCCAATCTCATGCTCTTAATGATCTATTTTGAAACTCTTTTTTAAATATTGACTTTCCCACACTTCCATGGTGTAGCAAATGTACAGTTAGGGATTCAGTTTTGAATCCAAAATTGACCTCCCTAACTACAAACCACAGAAGCTATCAAGAGCAAAGGTACCAATCTTGACTTGCTAATCATACATGACAAGGGTTGTGTGTGTGTGTGTGTGTGTGTGTGTGTGTGTGTCCACAGATAGTACTCATGTCTGAGCCTCCAATCAATTAGTTAACGAATTGAAAACAGATTTATCATAGCGTATGTAATGTAAAGAAAGCATCCTCGGCAGGGTCTCGGCACGCCACGATCCCCTCACCCCAGTTTTCTAGTTCCTCAGGATCTTGGGGACTCCAACTGTGCATTTTCTTTTCTTTCTCTCTCTCTCTCTCTCTTTTTTTCTGTTAAGAGAGTTTTTTGCTATAGGGCATGTGCGCTCACTGGAAAGACAGGGAGACAGAAAGCGAGAAATCACCCCACGGCGGGGAAAGCCCAGCTGCTAGCCATTCTCCAATCTTCTGATCTTGGGCACGCACACACATACATCCAGTGTGAGTTTTAAGCCTCTGGATTCAAGAACCGAATCACAGTCGACTACTTGGGAGTCTAGTGACGTAACCATTACGCCCTCTGCTGGTCCCTGCACTGTGGGCTTTCAAGCTGACCAGTGACTCCAACCTGAGGTCCACCACATGGCTTCCAGCTTTGCAGGGCATTTATGCTCCGGCTGCACTATGGCAGCCGGGCCATCATTGACTGGCATTTTTTGTTAAGGTTTTTGCCTTAGAGTGTGTGAACTTACTGGAAAAAGGCAGTGAGAGGGAAAGTGAGAAATCATCCCCACAGACACCCCAGGGGGATGGCCATGCCACAATCCCTTCTCCTCTGTTCTCCTGAGATTTTGAGTACATACACAAGCACCTGGTGTGATTTTCAAGCTTTAAGGTCCAGGACTCAAGCCAAGGTTGGCCATGTGGGAGTCCAGCGCCTCAACCACTATGCTACCTGCTGGCCCCAGCAATAAATATTAACGAGCCTGTGTGGGCTAAGGACAGGGCCGGGTGTCACGACAGAAAGAAAATCTAAGAGGTATCCTCTGGCCTTCAGGAAGAGTTAGGAAAGAAGGGATTAGAATCAAGCCTGAAAGGATTAAGAGGACTTGGGAAGATGCAGAGGCATTCCCGGGTGCTAAAATGATATTGAAAGAGACATGGAGGGACCAGCAGATGGTGTAATGATTACGTCACCGAACTCACCTATAGCAACTGCGGTTCGAGTCCTGGACCCAGTGGCTTGGAATTCATGCCGGGCGCATGTGCATGTGTGTCCAAGTCCAGAGAGGAGCACTGAGGAGAAGGGATTGCGACATGGCCATCCCCACTGGGGAGTGATTTTGCGTTTTCGGTTTCTCTGTCTTTTCCTGTCCTTCCAGTGAGCGCATGCACCCTATCACGAAATTTTCTCTCTAAAAAGGAGAGGAACATTTTAAAACAGCAGACGGACCTAAAACATTTTATTATTAAAGTAGAAAATGCTGTATATAAACTATACAATAGGAAATGTTTTATTATTAAAATAATATTTTATTTAAAATGGAAAGAAATGAGTGGGGCTTTATTCTTTTAAAGTGTCACTGGCAGGAAAGAAAAAGAGAAATGTAGATTCCGGATTAAAGGAGTCTAAAATGGCACCGTAAGTACATACAGCGGGGTCTTGGACCAGATTCGGTATCAGAGAGAAAAAAATATGATAGGCGGTAGAATGGGGTCCATTTAGAAAACTAGAAATTGAAAGTTAAATTAGACAAAATATTGTAATTGATGTTACCTTTCCTAAAGTTGACAACTACATCGAGGCTGTTCTTAGCAAATACACCCTGAAATATTAAGGGATAAAGGGTCGTGATGTCTACAAACCCTATCAAATAGTTAAGAAAAATAGGTAACAATATGAGTGTGTGTGTGTAAAGAGAAAGCGAGGATCATAAAAACAAAGATTGCAGGGGCCAGCAGGTGGCGTGGTTAAGGGCACTGGACTCCCACATGGCTGATCACGGTTTGAGTCCTGGACCTGGCAGCTTGCTTTCTTACTTTTCCTCTCTCTCTGGACATATTAAATAATAATAATAATAATAATAATAATAATAGTTACAATAATCCTTTCAAAAAACCAAACATTGCAAAATGTTATAAATTTGTGAATCTGAGTAAAGGATATGCAGATAGTCTCTGTATTTCTGTGACTTTCCTTTAATTTTGAAATTTCAAAATTTAAAAAGAAATAAAAAATTTATATGTATATATGTATGAACATGTGTGTGTGTGTGTGCGTGTGTGTGTTTGTGTGTGTGTCCCAGAGGGAATGAAATGGAAAAGAATAAAGGAGAGATTGCTAACTTATTACATATTTTGGTATTGTTTAATTTCTCTTTTTTTAGAATTATTTATTTAATTTTATTTATGGATTCATTTCATTAATTTATTTGTTTTAATTTGAACAGAAAGATAGAGAGTGAGAGAGGAAAAGTGAGAAAGCAAGCCACCAGGTCTGAGACTCGAACCGTGGTCGGCCATGTGGGAGTCCAACGCCCTTATCCACCACGCCACCTGCCGGCCCTGGTATTGTTTCATTTCTTAAAAATGTACCTGAATTACTTTACTACTCTTTGACAATCCAACAACCAAATTTTTTAAAGGAATTATTTTATTTAACTTTATTTATTTATTTATTTATTTTTAATTTCACCAGAGAGAGATAGAGAGAGGGATAGAGAGAGAGGGAGAGAGAGGGAAAGTGAGAAAGCAAGCCACCAGGTCTAGGACTTGAACCACCATTGGCCATGTGGGAGTCCAGCGCCTTTTTACCACCACACCGCCCGCTAGGCCCCACCAGCAACTAAATTTTTAAAGAAAAAAATATATATGGGAGCAGAAAACGCAGCAAGTGACTGGAGAGGACATGAATAAAGTAGGTTGGTTGGAAGACCCAGAAAAGCGAGTAATGGTTAGAAGGCAGGAGGAGGCGCAGGTAGAGAGCTTGTGGAGGGTCTCGCTGTGCGCACAGAAATCTGGATTTCATTACAGGATAAAAGGCGCAAAGGGAAGACATTAGAGGCATTTTAGCCTATGGGCACTTTAAGAAGATTAGTTTGGTAGAAAAGCCAGAAAAGAGTTAAGGAAACCAGGGAGGAAGCCCTTGAAGAAGCCCAGGCTTAGAGAAGCAGCCCCTAAGTCCTAATTCTCCATGCTTATTTTAATTAATCACTGGGCTAACGCCCTGGGAATCTAAATCCCGGGATAGCCGAGAGGTCGTCTGCTTGGAACTGATTTAGAATGGGCTTGGTGCTTAGTAGGCATGCAATAAAAAATGAACGAAGGAAGGAATAAAAGCTACCCTTGTCTTTTTTTTTTTAAATTTAAGATTATTTTATTTTGGGACTGGCAAGTGGCATGGTTGTTAAAGGTGCTGGACTCCCACATGGCCAACCATGGTTCGAGTCCTGGAACTGGCAGTTTGCTTTCTCTCTCTCTGTCTCTCTCTCCTAACCTGGTCAAATTAAAATAAATAAAGTTAAATAAAATAATTATTTTTAATTAATTTATTTATTTATTTAAATTTGATGAGAGAGAGAAAGTGAGAAAGCAAGCTGCCAGGTCCGGGACTCAAACTGCAGTCAGTCATGTGGAAGTCCAGCACCCTTAACCACCACGCCACCTGCCAGCCCCAGCCATCCTTGTCTTTGGTGACACTATTTTTCCATCTCCTCTAAGGTTCCGTCATTCACACACATGGCGTTGAGAAGTGTGTTGTTCCCTGAGGGAGAACGGGCAAGGATAAGGCCTGGAATCCCCACCAGCCCCCAACACGGAAGACAAGCCTAGGCTTGACATCAGCCACAGAATTCCCACCCAGAAGAGCTCTCGAGACTAGCAAATGTGTTCATCTCTCATAGTATTGACGGCCAAGGAAGCTGATCTGCAGAAGGGGAATGAGCTTTTCTTTTCTTTAAAAGATTTATTTATTTTACTTCATTTTGTTTGTTATTATCATTTATTTTTAATTTTATCACAGAGAGAAAGGGAAAGTGAGGAAGCAAGCTGCCAGGTTCAGGACTTGAACCATGGTCAACCATGTGGGAGTCCAGCGCCCTTAACCTCCATGCCACCTGCCGGCCCCATCCATTTATTATTATTTTTTAATTTGACCAGAGAGATAGAGAAAGGGAGAAAACAAGCTGCCAGGTCTGTGACTTGAACCGTGGTCGGCATGTGGGAATCCAGCGCCTTTAACCACCATGCCACCTACCAGCCCCTGTACAGGAAAGTTTTCAAATCTTCCTGAACCTTTCTTGCTACTTATATAAAACCAGGATGATAAAACTCACTTCCATCTGAGACCAACAGATGGTGTAATGGTTACGTTGCTGGACTCCCATGTAGTTGACCGTGGTTCGCATCCAGAACTGGTGGCTTAAAACTCACATGTGGAGTGTGAGTGTGAGTGTGTGTGTGTGTGTGTGTGTGGGGGGGGCACTCACATGTTCATGTGCCCAAAATCCCGAGAGGAGAATGGAGGAGAAGGGATTGTAGCATGGCCATCCCCCCTGGGAGGTGATTTCTCGCTTTCTCTCTGTCTCTGCTGTGAGCACACACACCCTGCAGCAAAAATCTCTAAATATAAATAAAATAATAATAAAATAGTGCTAAGGAAAACCTCACCGCATAAGGTTTTATGAAGGTTAAACGGGAAGTATCTGTAATGCCCAGCTCAGCCGAAGTGCCCAATAAATACTAGCCAGGCAGTTGAGTCTAACAACGTGTCCTGGCCCCACACAGTTTTTCACGTCTCAGTTGAGTGACCTTGGACTTTCTTCATGCCAGAGTCCATAAATTAAAAGAAGACACATATTCAAACCTCATTTAAATATGATTTTCTTTTGCTTCCCGTTGGTTGAGAAACCCAGCAAGGGAAGGGAGGACCCCGGCCCTAATTCAGCCCTCGTCCATTACTGAGTTCTTGCCAGGGCCTGAGTTGATCAATCCTCACAGAGGCAAGAGCTTCTGAAAGGGCCGACTGGGAAGTCAGAAAACATCTGGGTATTGCCCCAGAATGTTCCTCTCTAAATGAGCAAGTCAGAGTGGCCAGAGTAAGTGATGTTTCTGCTTAAATTGTTTGGAAAACTGTCAGGTAAAGGAGATTTCCAGAGGATGTGTGCCAACTACCTGGAATTAATTATCTTTTTTTTTTTTTTTTTTTTGTTGTAGGTGAAAATATAGTTCATCCTTCTGGAAGTTTAAAATAAAGAGATTTCAAAGGTAATGGGCTATGGGCAAGTTGGGATTTTTTACTTTTCTTTTTTTTTGTTTTTTAAAGAATGATTTGTTTAACTTTATTTGTTTATTTATTTTAATTTGACCAGAGAGGGACATGGAGAGAGAGAGAGAGAAGGTCCAGGACTTGAACTGTGGTTGACATGTGGGAGTCCAGCGCCCTTAACCACCACGCCACCTGCTGACCCCAAGTAGGAATTTTTAAAAGTTGAAAACACAAGAAATTGTGTCACTCACAAGATGGGCAAATACGGAAAATGTTGGTGAAAGGATTAGGTTCTTTCAAATAGTTTTTGTCCCTATAAGATTTGTACACTGGAGGGACCAGCAGATGGTGTCATGGTTACATCATGGACTCCCATGTAGTTGACCAGTTCGAATCCCAGACTGGGCGGCTTAAAACTCACACTGGGCGCTTGTGCGTGTGAGCCTAAAATCCCTGGAGGAGAAGAGAGAAGGGACTGTAGCGTGGCCATCCCCTCCAGGGGGTGATTTCTCACTTTATGTCTCTCGAAGAGCGTACATGCCTTATAGCAAAAAATCTCTCTAAAATTATTTTAAAATTAAAAAAACAAAGATTTGCACATTGGATTCCTAGGAACAATAAACTGATCATAATTAGCATTTTTTTGTTTCAGAAGTCTGTTTCCTGAGCTTCTTCAGTTATGTCTAATTCGGGGGAAGGATTTAGAACATAACTTAGAGTAGTATTTGTCCTCGTCTTAGTATTCTAAATGTTTATTATATTGCGGGGTTAAGAGCTAAAGCTGGGTTTTTTTTTAGATAATAGATTTTTTTCCTATAATTATAAAAAGTAAAGATTTATGTTTGGAAACCCTCAAATAGTAAAAGAGTGTTATCTGCAGCGTTTGGTCATTCCTTGGCACTCCATGTCCTTGGCTGTAATAGGCGGGTAGATTAGAAGCATCTTTTCTTACAATGAGATTTATGTTGCAATGCTGAGAGTGAATTTAGTTCCAGTTATGTCTTAGCTTAAAATAAATCCTTGGGGTAGTAGGTTGGTCTGAGAAGTATATATTTAATATGTTATTTTTGGAAACTGCTAGAGAATGAAATGAAAACTTGTGATTTTCCTTGAACTTGGCTTGAAAGTAAAATGAAGATTTTATGAACTTGGAGGAGAATACATTTACTCTCTTCAAACTTTCTCACTTGTAAGTCAGGGGCTCAGTGCAGAGTCCAAAGTGGGGATGCGAATCCTACAGATTTTTTTCGTACTTCTATCCTGTTTTGTGGACCAATCCCTACCCAAATCATGAACTATTCTCTAATTTAAAAAAGAAAAACACTTACCAATCCAATATGTTTACATTATTAACATGTATTATTATTATTTCATTGTAATTAATTAATTTTTTTAGAGAGATTTTTGAGTGTGTGTGCTCTCCAGAGCGAGACAGAGAGACAGAAAGTGAGAAATCAACCCCCAGGGGGGATGGCCACACTGCAATCGCTTCTCTTCCATTCTCCTCTTGGGATTTTGGAATGCACGCACACATGCCTGGCATGAGTTTTAAGCCACCAGGTCCACGACTCAAACCATGCCGACTGGGAGTCCAGAGACATAACCATTATACCACCTGCTGGTCCTGACTACGTATTATCATCATTATAGATTCCACCCATCATTTATTTATTGCACCTCTAAATGCTACAAAGCCCCCCAAAACCAGATCACTTAGGTTTGGCCATTCATTGGAGTGGCTAAGAGAGATTTCCTTGGAACTGTAAGGTATTGAAATGTTTTCTTAAATATAAAGTTTTTGTGTCCTCATGAAATAAACAGAAAACTTGCAAGCGTGTTACGTTGGAAGGCAGTGCTGCATGGCGTGTCACCACCATGGGCTAGACATGTCACCTTGTTAGGTCACATCTTGACCAGCCTTGGTGCACAGCGTCTGCTTTCAAAAAGGTCCTGTTTTGTTTATTTTTCATTAAGAAAAATTTCAAATATTTATTAAAGTAGGAAAAATAGTACAAGTTCCCACATATAACCACCCTACCACATTCAAGAATTGAGGGCTGGCCCTGTGACCTGCTAGTTATGGGAGCTGGATCCCACATGGCCAACTGTGTGATTCAAAGCCCATTCATCCCCAAAGTCTTGAAAAACATATTGGGCTGGGACAAGCAGATGGCATAATGGTTACGTCGCTGGACTCCCATGGAGTCAACTGCACTTCGAGTCCTGGACCCGCTGGGCGAGTGTGTGTGCATGTCACAGATTCTGAGAGGAAAATGGAGGAGAAGGGATTGCAGTGTGGCCATCCCCCCAGGGAGGTGATTTCTAGCTTTCTGTCTGTCTGTCTGTCTGTCTGTCTCTGTCTCTATGCTGAGCACACATGCCCTCTACCAAAAATCTCTCTTAAAAAAAAAAAAAAAGAAAGAGGGGCCAGCAGATGGTGTGGTGGATAAGGGCGCTGGATTCCCACATGGCCAACCATGGTTCAAGTCCTGGACCTGATGGCTTGCTTTCTCACTTTCCCTTTCTTGCTCTCTCTCTCTCTCTCATCAAATAAAGAAAAAAAATAACAATAACAAATGGAAATAAATAAATAAATAATTCTTTTAAAAATTATTAAAAGAAAAAAAAGAAAGAAAGAAAGAAAAGAAAAGAAAAACACATTGGGTTTATTTGTGTATGTGCCCCAAATTCCAACAGGATGGAGAAATGAAGAAGGAATTGCAGTGTGGTTATACCTCATTGTGGGGTACTTTGTCCCTCTCCTTTTCTGCCTGTCTGTCTCTCTTTTAAAAATTTACACCAATTTAATTTATTTATTTAAGATTTTTGCCATAGAGCACATGTACTCACTGGGGAGAGAAAGAGAGATGGTAAGAGGAAAAATGAGAAATCACTCACCCCCCCCAAGTAGGGATGGCCATGCCATAGTCCCTTGTCCTCCATTCTCCTGGAACTTTGGGCACACATACAAATGCACCCAGCAGGATTTTCCAGCTGCCAGGTCTGGGACTCAAACTATGGCCAGCCATGTGGGAATCCAGTACCTTAACCATCATGCCACCTGGTGGCCCATTTCTCTGTCTCACTTGTCTCTCTCAGGGGATGCATTCACCCTATAGACAGACAGAAAAAAAAAAATGTAAAAAAAGAGAGAATTGGGAACCAGCAGTTAGCGTGATAGCTATGTCACTGGACTCCCACGTAGTCGACCGCGGTTCGCATCTCGGACCCGGTGGCTTAAACTCACGCCGGGTGCATGTGCGTGCGTGCCCAAGATCCCGAGAGGAGAATGGAGGAGAAGGGATTGCGGTGTGGTCATCCCCCCTGGGGGGTGATTTCTCGCTTTCTGTCTCTATGTCTTTCTCTGGCGAGCGCACGCGCCCTATAGCGAAAATCTCTCCAAAAAAAAAAAAGAGAGAGAGAATTGATCATATTTTGTCATATTTGCTTTATCTTTTTCTTTTTAGCTAAATCATTTTAAAGTAAAGTACCGACGTCAAGACAAGGTCTTCAATAAAGAACCACACAACAATGACATCTGACAATCCAGCAACAGTCCCCTAGACATGCCTGCACATCCTGCCCGTGTTCTACTCCCTTATTTGTTTGTTTAGGTTTAGATCAGTACTCTAACAACCATGCACATTGCTTTTGTTCGCTGCGCCTCCTTTCATCTTGGACACTCCCCGAAGATCCTCCTCTCCTGCCCTTCTCTTACTCATAACTGGCATCCACTCGGAGGGCTGTGCTGGCTGGTCCTGTAGCTCCCCCGCCCTGGGCTGGCTTGACTGTCTCTCCTCCCAGGACCGCCTAACGTGACCCTCTACCCCTCATCCGACCTGTACCTTCCAAATGTCACAGAAAGGCATGATGCAATTGCAGGTACACATTTTGGGGAACCCAGAAAAGTCAATAGGTGACAGGGTGTCCTTCCCGTGACATCACATCGGGAGACAAAAGACTGCTTTACTCTTACAAGGTACCCCTTGAGAAGCAGAACTGTTCGTCATTTCTTCTTTGTCTTAAAAACAAACAAAAGCAAGGGCCGGCAGGTGGCATGGTGGTTAGGACTCCCACATGGCCGACAGCAGTTCGAGTCCCGGACCTGGCAGCCTACTCTCTCACTTTCCTTCTCTCTCTCTGTCCCTTCCTGGTCAAATTAAAATAAATAAATAGATAGATAGATAGATAGATAGACAGACAGATAGATAGATAAAGTTAAGTAAAATAATTCTTAAAAAATAAAAACAGTAGGACCAGCTGTTGGCACAATGGCTGTGTTGCTGCGGTTCGAGTCCCAGACCCAGTGGCTTAAACTCACCCTGGGTGCATGTGTGTGTGTGCCCAAGATCGTGAGAGGAGAAGGGATTGTGGTGTGGCCATCTCCCCTGGGGGGAAGGTTTCTAACTTTCTGTCTCTCTGTCTCTCTCTGTCTTTCTGGTGAGCACATGCACTCTATAGCAAAAAACCTCTAAAAAAACAAAACAAAACAAAAAAACAAGCAAACAAACAAAACGCAAACTAGCCTGGCTGCAGAGCCTGTAAAGAAAATCATTATTATTATAAGTATTGGGCCGACTAGTGGCATGGTGGTTAAGGCAGCGGGATCCCACATGGTCCACCACGCAGTTCAAGTCCTAGACCCAGGGGGCTTGAAAAATATGCTGGGCACATGTGCATGTGTGGCCAAAATGCCAAAAGAAGAAATAGAGAAGGGATTATGGCATGGCTGTCCCCCACGGGAGGTGCTGTCTCACTCCGTCTCCCTTCCAGAAAGTGCGGTGCCCTCTGGCAAATCTTTAAAAAGAAAATCATAAGTTTTATACGAAAGTGAAATTTTCACACAGAAAGTGAATTTTTCATACAGAAATATCCATGTTCATGGAAAAGGCGCATTGTGAAGAAAGTATGGGTGGGCTTCAAATGTTTTTATTCCAAAAACATTCATCCCTTTCATTGCATTTTCCCCACAAACTTCTGAAGCCCTCCCCCCATTCTAGCTGCATGAGGGGATTTAGAAGACTTCACCATTGTGTTTCTCTATTTTTCAGACTTTTCGTGGTCTGATTCTATCGCTTTAATAGGTGATGAAATGAGGAGGGATTTACAGCCTAAGGCATACGACATGAATATAAAATAATCTGAATTAGTTACGAAGGACTTCCTCCAGCAGGGCACACAACAGAGTGAGAGGAACCACATCAACAACAATAAGACCGCTTTGCCTAGAGGGAAGGAGACATATGAATCGACACCATAAACAGATATTCTCTATTTCCTTCTGCACGATTCTAGTCCTTTTGTCCTGTTTGACATATGGCTCACTTCATAAAAATGTTTAAATATTGATTTCCACACAGCTTCACTTGATCCTAAAACAACATTAGCAGGCCATGTGGTTTCGGTTCTGCTATTTTTGTTTAAAAAACAAAAAATAAAAAGTCAATTTTTATTTTTCAGAATATTTAAATCAAGGGAACCAGCAGCTAGCGTAATGGCTATGTCGCTAGGCTCCCACGTAGTCGACCGCGGTTTGCGTCCCGGACCCGATGGCTTAAAACTCACGCCGGGCGCGTGTGCGTGTGTGCCCAAAATCCTGAGAGGAGAATGGAGGAGAAGGGATTGTGGCGTGACCATCCCCCCTGGAGGGTGATTTCTCGCTTTCTGTCTCTATGTCTCTCTCTGTCTGTCTGGCGAGCGCACGTGTCCTATAGCGAAAATCTCTCTCTCAAAAAATAAAAAAAAGAATATTTGAATCAACATAATTAGCTGGTTAATGACATCCAAACACGGTGACCATGTTATTTTTTTTTGGAAAGGTGTTTGCTATAGGGGGCGTGCACTCACCAGAAAGACAGAGAGAGGAGGCAGAGAGATAGAAAGTGAGAAATCACCCCTCACGGGGGATGGCCATGCCACAATCCCTTCCCCTCCATTCTCCTCTCGGGATCTGGGGTACGCACGCACATGTGCCTGGCTGAGTTTAAGCCATCGGGTCTGGGACTCGAACCGTAGTCAACTACAAGGGAGTCCAGTGACACAGTCACTATGCCAACTGCTGGTCCCCAAAAATTTCAGTAAACTTTTTTGACTCAGAAGCTTCTAGAAGTGATCTTTTAGGGGGTGACTTACACCGATAGTTTACTATGTCCTGTCTTCTTTATCTGCATTCTGGTGCTCAATCTTGATTTCAAGCTGCATTTCTTCCTCCCGAGTTATGGAGGTGAAAACCAAGGCTCAGAGAGGTGAAGGAGTGGAGCAGACTCACAGAGCTGTAGGTGCCGAAGGCAGAATTAAACCCAGGCCGTCTGACTCCAGAGCCCAAGCTCCCTAGCTGCCCATAGAGCACGACTAATAATGACCACCATGCCATCGACTGAATTTCAAACCCACGGAAGGTGAAAACTCAACCCTTCGCACAAGGCCTGTGCTCAACTGAGAACACGAAGCACAGCGAAGGGAGTTGGAAAAGACAGTTCGGCACAGAGTCTCAGACTCCAGCCCCTCCCAGGGGTCTCCTCTTCTCCCCACTCTCCTGAGCCGTCTGCGGGTGTCCCTCACGATGACCCTGGTCTCTGCGGTTATGCCGCATCCCTCCCTCCCCACCTCCCCTCTGCTGCGTGACTTCTTTCCCATCCCCTCGGGTTTCATTCAGCAGTCAATCAATAAATGTTTGTTGAATGAATACATGACGGAAGGAGCGAATGAATAAACCTCTGTCAAACCAGCGGGGATGGAAAAGTACACCAAGGTACATAAATAGTAACCTGTTTGCCTAAAATAGCCTCAGCCTGGCCAGAATATCAACACCACCAAACTTGGTGTGCAGTTGGGGAATAGGGACGCGGTCCTGGGTTTCAGATGATTGACTTCACATTTCATACGTGGTTTCCTTAAAATTATCGGACACTTCCCTTTCTGCGTGATTGGCTCCAGATCTCTCTGGGCCTTGTTTTCTCAGTTACAAAAGGATGCAAATCAGCCACACTTCACAGGTTGTCCTGAGGACCAAAGGTGGCCATGGACTTAGGTGGCCATGTGCTCTCACCAGAGAGGGGCTGGGGCAGGGAAGGACTCCCCGATGGGGTGAGGTCAGGCTGCAATCCTTACTTCATTTCTCTACGTTATTGGGATTTGGGGCATGCACGCACATGCGCCAGTGTGGTTTTGAAGCCACAAGGGCCAGGCTTGAACCATGGCCAGCAAGGTCGGATCTGGCTTCCTTAACCACCAGGCCATGGGTAGGCCCATATGAAGCCTTCTGAGGCTGTCATCCCTGTGCGTTTATGGTCCTCTGCTTTTTGGAACCTGTGTGCAGCTAGTGTGGGGGGACCTAAATGCCTTGCTCAAGAAGAGCAGTATCGTGGAAGATATTCAGGGATCCCTGATGCCATTCACTGGGACAAAACGACCTACAGTCTGGGGACTTTCATGAAGCCAGGCTGCTGCAGACAGGCCCATGGAGCTAGGCAGGCCAGCAGCCAGGCCGCACCTCCAGGAAATCTGAGAAAAGGCCCCCCGTGAACGTAGAAGCCTTCGAAATCTCCCTGTTCCTTCTTTCTGCACCTCCCCAGAACTGCCCTCCAGTCCAGTCTCTGCGTAGACTGACAGCCTACAAGCGGACTGCAGTGAAGCCATGGCATCACCCTGGAGACGGTGGTCGCGGGAGGGGCGGGGAAGCTGGGCTGGAGCCATAGCACCTGCAGGAGTGTGCAGGCTCCAGTCATCGCCAGGGGGCGCCATCCCACCTGCCCCTCCCCACCATCCTCCATGGGGAAAAAGGAAGAACAGAACTTGGGTGACTTCTCTCTGCTCCATGGGAAATGTGTCTTCTTCCTTGCAGAGATTTACCCGAGCAAGCAAGACTTCACATTTGCTCTGTTACTGCAGCAGTGAAATGATTAGAGAAATGACAGGCAGGCAGTGTGTGAGTAGAGGCTACCAGTCTCAGGGGTCTTCCTTACTTCCCCCCTTTCCTGTGCTCCCTTTTTCCCCTCTATTACCACCCTCCCCTTCTATCTGTGTAAAGAGAAACTGTTTGGGGGCCGGCAGATGGCGTGGTGGTTAAGGCACTGGACTCCCACATGGCTGACTGTGGTTCAAATCCCACAACTGGTAGTTTGCTTTTTCACTTTTCCTTTCTGTCTTTGTCTATGGTTAAATTAATAATAATAATTAATTAATTAATTAATTAAATTAATAATTCTTTTTTAAAAACCCAGAAACCATTTGATGTATCTGCAAAATAAATGAACAAATCCAAAAAAAAAAAAAAAAAAAAAAAAAAAAAAAATTTTT
>NW_006208475.1:962111-966365 GCF_000334495.1 Tupaia belangeri chinensis
CAGGTTGAGGAACATAAATTTTCATTTTCAGCCCCTAAGTAAACAGTTCAACCAAAGATCCCTTACTTTTTTAAAAAAGTGCAAAGTAAGTTTCTCCAGGAGAGAAAGACCTAGTATTTTCCTGAGCCTCCTTGCAAACAGAGGCCCCATAGACAATATTTACATCGACATGTGGGTGAGTGGGGACCGTGCTTGGGGCAGTGGAAATAAGAGTGGCATTGATAGATTCCCGTAAGCTGGCGGATATCGAACGGGAAGTATGGAGCGCCTGGGGAGAAGGCGTGAGTCTGTGGGAAACATCTCGCTGGTTTGAGCCCGGCTCTGGGCAGGTATCGTCTTCCCGCTTGTCTTCCTAACTACTCCAGGGGGCAGAAACTATTGTTTCCGACCGACAGAGG
The DNA here is from genome assembly GCF_000334495.1 of Tupaia belangeri chinensis. Lineage (NCBI taxonomy): Eukaryota > Metazoa > Chordata > Mammalia > Scandentia > Tupaiidae > Tupaia > Tupaia belangeri. The sequence continues at coordinate 962,510 of NW_006208475.1, forward strand.
AGGAAACCGAGACACAGAAAGGTAAGGGATCTACAACCCTCACAGTCTAAGGGCTAAGATTCTGGCCCAAGCTGACTCAGGCCCTCTCACTTCTGTGTGGCTTGGGGACCAGCAGCACCGGGGAGCATGTTAGAAGTACAGACTCTCAGTCTGCACTTGGAGCCCAGTGGTTAAGCCCTATGAATAGAGAGCCAGGTGTCATCTGATCAACTGTGGTTCAAGCCCCAGCCTGGGACCAGCAGTGGGCGTGATGGCTATGTCGCTGGACTTATGTCCAACAACATGGGAGTCCAGCGACATTGGGTCGACTGTGGCTTGAGTCCCGGACCTGGTAGCTTAAACTCACGCTGGGCGCATGTGCATGCGTGCCCAAGATCCTGAGAGGAGAATGGAGGAGAAGGGATTGCAGCGTGGCCATCCCCCCGGGGGGTGATTACTCACTTTCTGTCTCTGTCTTTCTCATGAGCACACGCGCCCTCTAGCAAAAACCTCTCCAAAAAAAAAAAAAAAAATGCAAACAAGCCCAGCCTGATGGCTTGAAAGACATGCCAGGGTGTGGGTGCAAACTCTGGAACCTTGATGGGATGAGCAATGGAGGAAAGGGATTGTGGCATCACCACGCTCCATTAGGGGAATGCTTTCTCTCTCTCTTTCTCTCTGTCTCTCTTGCAAGCACATGTGCCTTGAACAATAAGTTAAAAAATAAACAAATCAATAAAAGGAATGGACAATCTCGGGCCACACCCCTTGAGTCAGAGCCTGCATTCTAACAAGACCCTGGGCATTCGGTGTGCACATTGTAGTTTGAATAAGTTTATTTGTTGTATTCGTGAGGATACCCGTGAGCTTACAGAGCGGGGATGCGCCCTCATCACGCTGCAATCCCTTCCCCTGGCCCTCTGGCTCAGCAGGGTCTTTGACTTGCTCACTCTTGACCAGCATATTTTTCAGGCTAGCCCAGGGATTCAAACCAACAGCTGGCCATGTGGCTTCCAGCACTGCAGTTCCCTTTGCTACCAACTGCACCACAGGCTGAGCCTCTAGTGCGGCTCTTTATCTGTACATGTACTGGCTGCCTTCAACCTATATTCTTATTCTGATGCTCAGGGAACCCTGTTTATTTTTTTTTGAAACCTTTCTTCATTTTTTAAAAATAATTACTTTATTATTTAAACTTTATTTCATTTCATTTGGCCAGAGAGGGACAGAGAGAAAGGGAAAATGAGAAAGCAAGCCACCAGTTCTGGGACTCAAACTGTGCTCAGCCGTGTGGGAGTCCAGTGCCCTTAACTACCATGCAACCTACCGACCCCCTTTCATTTGAGACAGAAAAAGACACACAGAAAGAAGGAAAATGAGAAAGCAAGTCACCAGGTCGGGCTCTTGAACCATGGTCGGCCGTGAGGGAGTGGCCAGCGCCTTCACCACACCACCTGCTAGCAGCCACCCCCTTTTTTTTTTTTACCTTTCTGAGACTCAGTTACTCACCTATGAAATAAGGATGGACTCAAGGCAGCTGATGAGAAATCGATGAGAAAAAATGCATAGTGATTGGAACTTAGGAGCACCTTTTACATGTCTTACTAGGACTTTTTCTGAAGTTTGAATACATCGCTTCTAAAAATGTGTTTTCTGGGGTCAGCATGTGGCATGGTGGTTAAGGCGCTGGGCTCCCACATCGCTGAACGCAGTCTGAGTCCTAAACCCAGCGACTTGAGACTCACGCTGGGCACATGTGCGTGCGTGCCCAAAGCCCTGAGAGGGAAAGGGAGGAGGAGGGGTTGCGGTGTGGCCATCCTCCCTGGGAAGTGATTTCTTCTTACTTTCTCTGTCTCTGTCTCTCTCTGTGTCTCTAGTGAGCGCATACACCCTGGCCAAAAAAAAAAAAAAAAAAAAACTCAGTAAAAAGATAGAAAAACATTATTTTCTAAAAACTACTATTGATGATTATAGAAATAATACACACTCAGTATAGGAAATTTGTAAAATGAAGAAAAGATAAATAAAAGTAATCCCCTCATAAATCCACGATCCTGAGATAACCTCGGAAACATTGAGTTGTGTTTTCTTCCAGTATTTTCTCTATGCAACTGTGTGTACGTATAAATATATGTTTTAAACCAAATTGGGATCATCGTGTATGTATACATTGGCATCTGAATTATTATTTTTTTTCATGCACACACGATGAACGCTTTGGAAACAGTTTAAACCAACGAACCAATGACTACATAAGGACCCAGATGCAGATCAGAACGTTCTATCTAGTTTTAATTCCTTCAGATGCCATTTAGGAGCTAAGATTAAGGGCTGGTTCCACGACTTGGTGATTAAGGAAGCTGGATCCCACATGGCCCACCTTGGTTTGAGTCCCAGTCCCAGGACTTGAAAAACATGCGTGCAGACCCCAGATTCTAATGGGACAGAAACGCAGGAGAAGGTATTGCAGCCTGACCACACCCCACGTGTGAACGCTTCCTCCCTCTTGCTCCGTCTCTCCATTTCTGGTGAGCACATATGGCCGCTGATGAATTTTTGTAAAAAGTCAGAGCTGCCCGATGCTTGAGTCAGTCAGTGGTAGGCCCTGCGTCCGAGAGAAAGCTGCGTGAGGCAGGTACTGACGGCAGACCAGGCAACGCTGGGGCTCAGCGTTCTCAGAGCCTGCAGAGGGCCCATGTTTGCTCTGGGTGTTACAGCCGTTTTCTTACCGTAGCTTTGACCTCTGGACTGCGGGACGAAGGGTGGCATTCCCACGGTGCAAGCAGGAATTGTCTGGTTTCTGTTTTCCTTTTCTTTTATCTTGAGACAGATTTTTGTGACAGGGCGCATGTGCTCACCAGAAAGACAGAGAGAAATAAGAGATAGAAAGCGAGAAATTGTCTCCCGGGGGGATGACCACACAGAAATCCCTTCTCCTCCATTCTCATCTTGGGTACGCACGCACATGTGCCCGGCATGAGTTTAAGCCACCGGGTCTGGGACTCGAACCACAGTCAACTACATGGGAGTCCAGCGACATAGCCATTACGCCAACTGCCGGTCCCTCCAAGGTTATTTCTTTACAGAAGCCTTCGGGGGACCTATTTTCAAAACCAAGCACTCTTGGAGGGCAACCAGTCTCAGTTCAATGGAATCTTTGTAAATACGTCAGTGCTGGAATTTTAAGAAAGGACGTTCCTACAATTTGGCACAATTCGTATCAATACCACTCTCGATAAACTAGCTTCCCGAGCCAACTTCTCAGTCCTACTGAATACTCAAAAACTGTGTGCCCGGCAAGGGTGTTTTCCTAGGAGCAAAGAGACACTGCCCTGAAAAGCTGAAGGAACGGAGAACAGGGAGATCGATGCGGTCTTCCCAATCAGGGCTCTTCGGGGGTGACCTTGTCTCCTGACAGACATGGAACGATCTCACCCGGGAAACAGAGTGACTTGGACCGTGGAGACTTACTCTCGCAGGGCTCGTGAGGCCGAAAGCAAGGGCCGCGTGAACAGCACAGTGAGTCGGTAAGTTTGGGCTTGCTCCAGGCCCTGTCCTATTAGAGAAATCTTTTCTTAACTCTTTGGTTGACAACTAAGACAAAGCATGAAAGAGACCCAGTGCAGGGCCAGCAGGTGGCTTGGTAGTTAGAGGTGCTGGATTTCCACATGGCCTACCGCGGTTCGAGTCCTGGACCAGGTGGCTTGCTTTCTCACTTCCACTTTCCTCTCTGTCTCTGTCTGGTTAAATTAAAAATAAATAAATAAATAAAGATAATAACAAGTGGAATTTAAAAATAAATATTTAAAAAAGAAAAGAAGAAGGAGACCCAGTGCTTCCCACCACCTCCCAGCTGCCCTCCTGGGTGGAGCTGCCC
>NW_006208475.1:966378-981233 GCF_000334495.1 Tupaia belangeri chinensis
GCCGTGGTCCCCTAAATAGCCTTCCTGTTCCCACCTGTGTCTCGTACAACCAGGAGTCAAATCAGGTCCCTTCTCTGCTCGAAACCGACCCCTGGCTTTCCAGCTGAGCACGGTAAAACTGAAATCTACAAGGTCCCATGTGATCGGGCAGTTGCTGTCACCTGGGCCCCCACCGCTGTTCCTTAGCAGCACCAAGCACTCTTCTGCCCCTGTGCCTCTGCCCTGGTGGGTCCCCTCACCTGAACCCACCCCCTGTCCCCACCTCCATCAGCAACACTTTGGTCCCACTTAACCCCTAGCCCCACTTTAGTTTTCTCCCTGAAATTCTCTATAGTTGTTCATTTATCCCCTTTCCTACTAGAACAAACATTCCACGAGAGCGAGCATGCTTGTTTAATTTTACTCACTCATTTCCAGTACCTAGGATGTTGCTTTGATTGTGATTTTAGAAGAAAGCAAATACTGAATCAATCTTTTTTTGTTTGTTTGTTTTTTGAGAAGTTTTAAGCTATAGGGCACGTGCGCTCTCCAGAAAGACAGAAAGAGACAGAGAGACAGAAAGCGAGAAATCACCCCCCAGGGGGGATGGTCACGCTGCAATCCCTTCTCCTCCATTCTCCTCTCGGGATCTTGGGCATGCATGCACACGCCCCTGGCGTGAGTTTAAGCCACCGGGTCTGGGACGCAAACCACGGTCGACTACATGGGAGTCCAGCGACATAGCCATTACACTAACTGCTGGTCCCCTGAATCAATCTTAAAGAACAACAATGGTACAATTTACTTTTATTTTATTTTTTTCCTTGCAAGTCCGTTACCATTCTTCCAATATCCCTCTTTTAGTTTTGGATTACACGGCTCTCCGTTTCAAAGGAAAACCCAAACTCGGAATGACTAGGCGGCTGTAAATAGATTATGAAGTGTAATAAAACGTGTGACGCTTTTTTCATTTGCTCCACAAACAAGGTTACATAATTGCTGGGGTCTGATCCTGCCTCATGAGCCTGAGGTTCCTGCCTTTTTCTGTCTTTCCTTAAAGAATTATTTTATTGAACTTTATATATTTATTTATTTATTTTAATTCGACCAGAATGGGACAGAGTGAGAGAGAGGGAATGTGAGAAAGCAAGCTGCCGGATCTGGGACTCGAGCTATGGTCCACCATGTGGGAGTCCAACACTCTTAACCACCGCCCCACCTGCCGACCCCTGGTTTATTTTAAGGAGGGCAGGATAAAAGTGTGTCTGGGAGTTCTCTGGCACTGCCATTCCAGGCTGAGCTGCTGTGCTCTGGGACAGTCTGAAGAGTTCAAGGTTAACTCTCAGAATCCAGAGCAGGAATCGAGGGCTGACTTTTTCTTTTTGTTAAAGAATTATTTTATGTTGAGGGCTGGTAAGCGGTGTGCTGGTTAAGGGTGCTGGACTCCCACATGGCCAACCATGGTTCGAGTCCTGAATCTGGTGGCTTGCTTTGTCACTTTCCCTCCCTCTCTCTCTCTCTCTCTCACTCTGACCTTCTCTGGTCAAATTAAAATAAATTAATAAAGTTAAATAAAACAATTCTTTTTAAAAAAAGAATTATTCCCTTTCCTACTAGAATAACAGGGGCTTGGGGAAATGCTAACAGCTAACTATATTCTTTAAAAAAAAGAATTATTTTATTTAACTTTATTTATTTGTTTTAATTTGACTGGGGGTGGGGGGAGAGAGAGAGAGAGAGAAAGTGAAAAAACAAGCCACCAGATTCAGGACTTGAACCGCGGCCAGCCATGTGGGAGTCCAGCGCCCTTAACCACCATGCCACCTGCCGGCCCTGAGGACTGCCTTTTTCTTACTGTGACTGTTAGAAAATAGTTGAAAATCCATTTCATTTCACGTGCAATTCAGCGCAGCGCACACTTTGTGTTTCGGTTTGGCTTCTATTATTTTAAACGGATTTGTTAGACTTCAGTGACAACGCACGAGTCTGCCCTGACAACTTTAGTTGCATCTTTAGACCTACTAAGTACATCATTTAACAATTTAAAAAATCAATACAAATCAAACATACATAAAGAAATAATTGGATGAAATAATTTAATTGACTGAACAACGCTTGTCACACCCAAGGAGGAGGAAGCTAGAGAGCCTCATGGAAAAGCCAGGGGCTGATATGCAGCTCCCTGAGGAGCACAGAGCTGTGAACCGCTGGGGGCGACGACCACACCCACTGAGGCTGAGCAGGGTCTGCAGAGATGCCTCCTCCTGGGGAGGAGAAGTGAGAAGGGCTTGCTGCATGGCCATGCCCTGGGTGCCCTGGGGGGTGTTTTCTCACTTTACTGTGTCTGTTTCTCTCTCCCCTCTGTATGGGCACATGCCCTAGGGCAAAAACCTCTTTAAAAAATTGTCTTTAAGACAGTTTTTCAGGGCCAGCAGGTGGTATAGTGGTTAGGTAGCTGGACTCCCATGGTTCGAGTCCCAAACCCGGTGGCTTAAAACTCACTAGGTGCGTGTGTGTAGGTGCCCAAAATCCTGAGAGGAGAATGGAAGAGAAGGGATTGTAGCATGGACACCCCCCCCCCTCGAGGGTATGAGTTCTCAATTGCTGTCTCTCTGTCTCTTTCTGGTGAGCACACACACTCTATAGCAAAACTCTTTTAACAAAAGACAGTTGTTTCCTTCTGGAATGCTCTTCTGTAATCCCACAAAGGAACTGTCCCAGCAAGGAGGATGGACAGGGGTTTGGGGAGATGCTAACAGCCAACAATATTCAACAATATTGCACCGGAGCAGAGACAGACTCAGAAGCAGTCAACAGCGTATTAGCAATCATTTTTTGACAGTTGGCTTCAAAGGATAAGTTTTTATAAAATAACGACTTATTTGATTTTACTTATTATTATTATTTTTTATTTTGACTAGCGAGAAACAGAGAGAAAGAGAGGGAAAATGAGAAAGCAAGCCACCAGGTCTGGGACTTGAACCACAGTTGGCCATGTGAAAGTTCAGCATCTTAACCACATCACCTGTTGGCCCTCAAAGATAATTTTTGAAATTTTAGCAAGATAAAGTTTAGGATGATAGGTTCATAGCAGCACCTTTTAAAATGTGAGAATGTCTTGGACAACCCAATTGATTGTTTTTTATTGATTTCGTTCCATCTGGTATTATTTTTATTATTATTATGTACTTTTTAAGGAATTATTTTATTTAACTTTCTTCCTTCCTTCCTTCCCCATTAGTAACGTGTCCCCTCACCCCTGTACCCACTCCCCTGCTCACAGCTTTAACTTGGCAGCACCAGCCATGGTACCAAATGTCCCTTGCTTTCCTTTTTTTTGGAATTATTTATTTTAATTTTATTTATCATTATTGTTATTATTTTTAATTTGCTACAGGGCACATGCACTCACCCAAGAGAGAAAGAGAGGAGGAGGGATTGCACAAGGCCATCCCCCCGGGGAGTGATTTCTTGTTTTCTGTCTCTCTATCTCTCTCTGTCTCTCTGGCAAGCGCACACACCCTATAGCAAAAAGCGCTCTTAAAAAAATGTCCTTAAGATGCTTGGTCTCAGAACTTCCCAGGAGGCATCCTGGCTGAGTGGAGGGTGGCCCACAGCCCGTGCAGTGCGAGTCCAGGTGAGCTACTGTGGGAAACCGATGGAGCTGCCTCTGCTCACATCAGGCTCACGGTCACCACAGCAGGGTTCAGAGGGACCTGCGGGGTCAGGACGAAGAGGAACGTAGGTTTCAAGGTAAAGTGGAAATAATGGCTCTTCCCATAATCTCAGATGGTGGTGTTCAAACGGAACAGCCATGGAATCTTGCTTTAGAATACACATGTCTGGGGGCCAGCAGGAGGCATGGTGGTTGAGCGCACTGGACTCCCACATGGCTGACCATGGTTCAAGTCCCGGACCTGGTGGCTTGCTTTCTCACTTTCCCTCTCTTTGTCTCTGTTTCTCTCTGGTCAAATTACAATAATAATGATGATGATGAATAAAATTAAAAACACAATCATTCTTTAAAGAAAGAGAATGCGTGTATCTGACTTATTTTTTAGATTTGCTATGGGGCTCATGAGCTTGCCAAAGAGAGACAGAGAGAAAAAGAGAGAGAGAAGGGGAAAGGGAAAATGAGAAAATAACTCCCCCCTAAGAACCCCATAAGCAAGCCACAATCGCTTCACCTCGGTTTCCTTCTCAGGATTTTGGGCACACACGCACACGCACCCCGTGTGTTTTTCAAGCTGCGGTTCTGGGCCTCGGACTGCATGGGGGTGTGGAATCCGGCGGCTGGCCTACACCTGACTTTCAAGCTTGGAGGCAATGCTATGTTAAGTGACGTTAAACTATGGAAAGTAGCCTGTACCAGAAAAGTCGGGACACCAGAATCCTTCCTGTTCTGTGCAGTTCTCCAGAATTGAGTTCTTTTTTTATTTTTGAGAGGTTTCTGCTATAGGGCATGTGCGCTCACCAGCCAGAGAGAGACAGAGAGAGATAGAAAGCGAGAAATCACCCCCCAGGGCGATGGTCACTCCGCAATCCCTTCTCCTCCATTCTCCTCTCGGGATCTTGGGCACGCACACCCACGCGCCCGGCATGAGTTTAAGCCACCGGGTCCAGGACGCGAACTGTGGTCGGCTACGTGGGAGTCCAGCAACATAGCCATTACGCTAACTACTGGTCCCCAGAATTGAGTTCTTTTTTTACATGGCCATACGGGTCACTGGTTTAGTTTATATGTTCAACATACCACGTCAAAGTGCCCATGACTCAGAGAACAGAGTAGACGTTTCTGAAATGAATCATTCCTTACAGAAAGGAATCACATGCTATCCTTGGGAAATGTGCAACCTCACACTCAGTCCCGGAGGGACGAAGGATTTGAAGTTGTCTGTCTGCTGACTCCCTGGTGGCTCTGAGACATGGGTTTTCCTTTGAAAGGAAAGATGCCGCGTCCTTTATAGGGTGCCGCGAGCCTGTGTGTGTAGCAGTTCAGCCCTGGCAGCTACCACAAAGCCACCGTGGGTCCTCCTGCGGTTTGGGGCCTGGCGTGCAGACTGTCCAAACTCTCTGCCCATCTGTCACACGGAGGGCAAAGCCCCAGCTTCTGCCAGGCCACAGCGACAGGAACAGTGTCCGGGGACGGCCAGCCATTGCTCCTGCCCCAGGCGGCAGGAAGCTGCCTTGGTCTGAGCATCAGGCCACCACATGCACAATGCTGGAACAAGGTTAGAGGGGCCAGGATGGCCAGCTTAGACGGACAGACAGAAGGACCATATGAGACTCACAGCGTGAGACACGGGACTGACAGGGAATATCCTTTTATAAGGGAGGCCATGAAAGTGATACTAAGTTTTTTTGTTTTTTTGTTTTTTTTTAAATAGATTTTTGCTATAGGGTGCATGTGCTTGCCGTAAAAAAACAGAGAGAAAGTGAGAAATCACCTCCTGGGGGATGGCCACGCCATAATACCTTCTCCTCCATTCTCCTCTCCGGATCTTGGGCACCCACACACCTGTACCCAGTGTGAGTTATAAGAAGCCAGGTAGAGTACTCGAACCAGGGTTGACTACGTGGGAGTCCAATGACATAACCATTATGCCATCTGCTGGTCCCAAAAGTGGTATTTTTATGGGCTGCAGCAGGGCCTTTGTGACAGCACCCAAGAAAGCTACCTCCTTCTCTCCCACCTCCTGGAATCCCTGCCAGCCCAGAGTTCAGGATCTTCATGGGAGTCCTCAAATCAGGGAAGCAACTTCTCTTAGAGGTTAGAGAATTGGCTCTGGAGAGAGACTTTACCGACAACCTTGGCTTGAGTTTTTTAAATTTTATTTATTCATTTATTTATTTTAATGTTTAATATGAGAGAGAGAGAGAGAGAGAGAGAGAGAGAGAGAGAAAGCCACCAGGTCCGGGACTTGAACCTTGATTGGCCATGTGGGAGTGTCCAACACCTTAACCACCACGCCACCTGCTAGTCCCAACTTGACTTGATTCTTTACTACCAGGGCAGCCAAGGTGTAGTCGCTCAGCCTTTCTTTCAGTCGAGTCCCTGAAGGACACCTACCCTGAGATGAGGACTCCGGGCAGTTATTTGAACACAAATGCACAGGCTCAGGGAAGAGGAGGAGGGCAGTTAATAAGGATGCCTCTGTAAGCATGGCGGGCGACCGAAGCTGGAACCTATAGGGAAACTCTAGGAAGCAGAAGACACAACTCACAATCATCCCAACCACGTGGGGAGGGAGCCGGGGTGTTGATACCCCCACAGGGAGCAGTTAACCTCCGGCACTTTGGGCCTGTTTTGTTCATGGGTAAAGTGGGTTTTCCTAGGCCACACGCAGTTCTTGTGAAGATATGGGTGATAACTCGGGAGCCAGGGTGAGGTATACCACAACGTGGAGGGGGTAGAGGTGGAACAATAGCAGCAGATGCTACTTTTTCTCTTTTTCTTTTTTTTTTTTTTTTTGAGAGGATTTTTTGCTATAGGGCATGTGTGCTCACCAGACAGACAGAGAGAGACAGAGAGACAGAAAGTGAGAAATCACCTCCCCCAGGGGGGATGGCCACGCCACAATCCCTTCTCCTCCATTCTCCTCTTGGGATTTTGGGCACACATGCACACGCACCCAGCATAAGTATTAAGCTGCCGGGTCCAGGGCTTGAACTGCGGTTGATTGCATCCACTAGACTGCCATGTGTACATGTGTTGAAGAAACACGCAGCCCGTGATGGTACATGTAAATGAGAAATTATAGTACTGACCTTTAACATGGTACTGGTTCCTCCTGGAACTCACCGTTTTTGCCCTCAGGTTTGGATGCAGTTCCCCCGTTTCCTGTATTCCTCTGGGGCCCCTGAGCCTTTGCAACTCAGTACAGAAGCGCACGGCTAAAGAAAAGCTTGGCGCCTGGTATTTGTTCTTCCAGAGAGCGTTGAAGATCCACCTTGCTGAAGAGACATGGCAAGTCAGAGATGTGGGATGACTGACAAAATTCCCTCTGCCTGGTGCCCCTTCCTCCTGCCCAGCGACTGAGCGAGGGCAGGTACTGCTCAGGGGTCAGCCCTCACACACCGGGAAGCCAGGCCGCAGACAAAGCTGACTTTGCTTCCAAACAACGGTGTCCCTGGCTGTACCTGAGAGCCTGCATGGGCGTCTGGCCTCGGGAGGGATGGAGGTCCTGGCTTTTATAAAGAGAGATTTCTCGATATAGGGTGGGTGTGCTCACCAGAGAGAGAGACAGAGACAGAGACAGAACGCAAGAAATCACTCCTCCTAGGGAGGATGATCCCACTACAATCCCTTCTCCTTCACTCTCCTCTTGGGACTTTGGACGCACATGCACTTGGCATGAGTTTCAAGCCACTGGGTCCGGGACCCGAACCACCATTGACGATGTGGGAGTTCAGCAATGTAAGCATTATGCCATCTGCTGATCTCAGTCCTGGCTTTAATACTTTGTGTATGTGTTTCTGTGTGTGTGTGTGAGAGAGAGATTTCACCATAGGAAAGGTAACTCAGCTTATGCTAAAATGACATTGATAGAATTTTTTTTTTTTTGAGAGGTTTTTGCTATAGGGCGCATGTGCTCGCCAAACAGACAGAGAGAGACAGAGAGACAGAAAGCGAGAAATCACTCCCCCGGGGGGATGGCCACGCCACAATCCTTTCTCCTTCATTCTCCTCTCGGGATCTTGGGCACGCATGCACACACGCCTGGCGTGAGTTTAAGCCGCCGGGTCCGGGACTCGAACCGCGGTCGACTACGTGGGAGTCCTGCGACATAGCCATTACGCTAACTGCTGGTCCCACATAGACACTATTATTTATACATAATTAGTTCTGGGTGGGATTTCCAAATAATTTCTCCCTTTTCCTGTGCCATCATCTACCTTTGCTATAGTGAGCATCTATTCATGAAGCAATACGAAATAGTGACTGTTTTTTAATTAAAAAAATTTGATTTAACTTTATTTCCTTATTTATTTATTTATTTTAATTTGACCAGGAGGTGAGGGGGGGAGAGAGAAAGCAAGTTGCCGGGTCCGGGACTCGAACCATAGTCCAGCCCTCTTAATCAACAGGCCCCAAAACAGTGACTGTTTAAAAAAAATGACATCACAACGGACAGATCTGGCAAGGAGCCAGGACTGAGGCAGGATATGCTGAAAGAAAATAAGAACGCTTTTGTGAGTCGGAGAAGCAGCGACTTACACACCCACCAACCGCCTCCTCCGGGCCGCGACGCACGGGTTTTTATCAGGTGCGCGCGCAACGCCGGCTCGTCTAGCAAAAGGCGTGGAAAACATGACTGGCAGTGCGCTCCCCCCAAGCCGCCGTATAATGTTAGAAACGGAACCTGTAATCGGTCAGGTGATGTAAACAGCCTTTTAATAGGACCATTTTAATGGCAAATTTAATTTGAAAGCATGCAAATCAAAGGAATACTAGAAGGAGAATGATCTCCACGAGCCGGGCGATGCAGAGATGATCTTCTTTAATTCTACATTCCATTTTCCCCATTCTTCTAGCACTCAAAATTGATAAAGCGACACAGTATGAGAAATGCTTGGGAGCTGCATGAGAAATACATTTTCGTCAGTATGCTTTTTTCCCTTCTTTTTGACAGCTCTCAATGAGGACAATAAAGATTAATCACACAAGGGAAAATGAATAAGTGACAACAAACACTGGCAGCCACGTAGCAGCCGTCCCCGTGCCTCCAGACTGGGTACTGACTTGTCAGGACTCCCAGTGTTTTGTTCAATTCGAGTTCTTTTCCAATAATTTCAAGAATCAGTCCATTAAAAATATTATACCAAAGACGAAGCAATTATTATTTTAAAAGCACAAAATATTGAAACAAGTTTTACAACAAAAGTCTGAACATTAGCTTGTGATCGTGTTATTTCCACTCTAAGCTCGAGCCAGTTGAATATTGTAGACACATCAGTTCTAGTATTTGTGAGTTAAACTGCCTGTTTCGTTTTTTTTTTCTTTTTACAGTTTATTATTATTATTTGCATTTATTGATTTTTTTTAAAAGAGGTTTTTGCTCTAGGGTGCACACCATGGTAAGAGAAATGACAGAGAAGCCACTATGCAAATCCGAAGAAGACAGAAATGAAGAGGCTCTTGACGACCCTGGCAACCCAAGCTCAGCCCTGGCAGATCCTGATGCCTCAGGAGGTTTAAGCAGAGTCCCCAGATGCAAACGGACCAAAACTAACAGAGGAGGACACCCCCCAGGAAGTGGAACTTCAGGAAGGCGAAGTGTACAGTGAGTCAGGGGACAGCGAGACCAAAGCCCACGCCCAGGAAGAAACACGGAAACCAGAGAGAGAATCAGCCACAGCAGAACGCCGAATCCTAAAGCATCATTTAAACATGTATATTTGCAGGACCAGGATGCAAAGACAAGAAGAACATGAATGCTGCCAAAGAGACTCGAGAGCACTATTTCCGAACTCGGAGAGCCAGAGAGCAGGCGCATCCGCTCGATGGCATTCCAGGAGGGCCCCCGACAATCTGGGGCATCCTCAGGAGTCACAGCCGTCTAACACTTCCTCGCTTCAAGACCACCCTATTCCTGTTTCCCGACACCATATAATGTTTCTGATTTAAGGGCCTAAATTCTTAACCCGGGATGGGAGTTGGCAAGACCTAGTTCTACTTCTCAAACTGGAGCATCTTTCTCTATGTATTTATGTGTATGTTTTCAGTGATCCTCCTTCTGTATCTATTGTATATTTTTCTTAATGTTTAGGGAAACATGCAGGATAGTTCCTTTTGTATCCCGCAGTATGTGACAGGGCCTGCAGCCATGGTAAAGCCTTGGGAAGCTTTAACCTCGATTAGGACGCGTGAAAAGCACAGCTTCCTAGAAATAACATTCGTCATCAGAAGGTACAACTTTTATTTTCGAATTCACTGATGCCTAGGTCTATGTTTAGTCGTACTCTGAAATTGGTCACTTTCCTACTATGCAGCGTCCTAAAAATAAACATTTTGAAATGGAAAAAAAAAAAAAGGTTTTTTTTCTATAGGGCGCGTGTGCTCGCCAGACAGAGACAGAAAGACAGAAAGTGAGAAATCACCCCCCAGGGGGGATGGCCACGCCGCAATCCCTTCTCCTCCATTCTCCTCTCGGGATCTTGGGCACGCACGCACACATGCCTGGCGTGAGTTTTAAGCCACCGGGTCCAGGATGCGAACCGCGGTCGACTGCATGGGAATCCAGCGACATAGCCACTACGCTAACTGCTGGTCCCCTTTCTCTTTCTTTTTTATTGCTGGAGGGCCCATGCCTGAGAGAGAAAGGGAGAGAGCACCTCCAGCAGTGCAGTGGTCACGCTGCAGTTTCACAGTTGGAAATTATTTCAAAGTAAAAAAAGAAAAGAAGAAGAAACAGAAAAAACGAGCGTGTGCACCCAGGCAGAAGAGAAAGGAAACCTAAGTTCACAAAGCGGGGAAGTGACGATGGAGGCTTTCCGGTCGGGCAGACACACATGTGACCTGAGCTGGTAAGAGGGACAGACTGGGGCAGCCTCGTGGGAGATTCCAGGGTGGAAATTTTCATGACAACACAGTTTGAAAGTGCTACCGAAGCACTTCCTCGACAGAAACCCAGTCGCAGCCAGGTAGCGGGAAGTGACGGGCCCAGCCTTCCTCTCCTTCTGGAGCTGCTAGCATGTCCCTGAGTGCACCATCAGTCACTGGGCTGCATTGTGAGTGAGCACAGGCGGGCGGGGACCTCCACTTTGACAAACGGGAACCTGCAGCTCCCCTGGAGAAACCTGACTGCCCTGTAGTTGGCACCCATGTGCACAGGAAGAGGATGATGTCAACCTCACCCTTGCGTTGTTGCTTTTTTTTTTTTTTTAAATCAGGGGATGTGCAACTCACCAGAGAGAGAGAGAGACAGAAAGAGAGGAAGTAAGCACCCCCTCTGGGGCATGTTCACCCTGCAATCCCTTCTCATTTCTCCGTCTTGGTGGCATTTGGGGCACACGGACACACCACAGGTTTTTCAAGCCACCAGGGTTGGGATTTGAACTCTAGAGATGGCCACATGGGAGCCAGTTCCTCTAACCACAGACTGATTCTCATACTGCTGCTTGAATGGTTAAAAGAGTACACGAGGGGCCGGCAGGTGGTGTGGTGGTTAAAGTTACTGGATTCCCACATGGCCAACTGTAGTTTGAGTCCCAGACGTGGCGGCCTGCTTTCTCGCTTTCCTTTTCTCTTTCTCTGTCTCTTTCTGGTCAAATTAAAAAAAATAATAACAAGAAACAATGGAGTTAAATAAATAATTTTTTAAAAAGCACATGAAGGTGACGGTTCTGCAACGCACTGCAGACACTGAGGTTGGTAATGAGGGCCTCTAAATTTAGTCACATCATTGTCAGTTACTTCATTCAGAGCGTGGTCCCCCATCCAGCCAAATGGATCCCCTGGCCTACCAGCTCTTGACCCAGAATCTGCATTTCAACCCGATTCCCAGCGACTGGCACGCCCATTGAAGTCTGGGAAGCACAGCCTTCCTGCAGACTAAGCTTTGGTAACTAGGATGGTCGCCTGGGACTGCTTATTAAAGAACGTTGGCTTCTGAGTTTCCATACTAGAGATGAATTGCGTGAGCCGAGGGTGAGGTCCTGGAAAGTGAATTTGTAACCAGCCCCTGGTGCGTCTTCAGGTCCGATCATTTTGGTGAGCAATGCAGTGCTTTAAATGCATAGTTTAAAGGCAAAAGGAAATCTACCTCCTGGAGAGAGCGACTGTAAACGCCTTTTTGGATGACTGAATGTTTGCTCAAGATCTCGACAGAGCCCTGCAGTTCCTGGAGGGACTCCCAGACCCAGGGTCAGGCTGCCTCCTTCGCAGACAAAGCCTGGCCAATCTTCTTGCCAAACGCATGGCCATCCACTCTAACGCTGGCCGCCCTGGGTGAGGAGTGCTAGGATCTGCTGGAGAGAAAACTGGGGCTCGGAGGGCGTAAGCAGCGGCCCAAGGCCCTTCCACCAGCAGCAGCTGCAGGGTCAGCTTCCTTCTGCCTGCCCTGCTTTGGTGCCCAGCAGGCTGGGTGCACCACCCGCACCTGCCTGAACCAACACAACTGCGCCAGCCCCCAAGGCCACCCCCACCTGGCTTCCTCCGACTCTCCCTTCTCCTCTTCCGCCCCTGCCATGGAAAAGCGGAGGCAGAGAACACTTCCGCTCTAAGCTCCAGGGCTTGGCCTGGCTTCAAGCCCTGGTTACCTCGCTTCTCTAACCCTCAGATTCCTTAACTCCAAAATGGGCATGACTTTCGGGTATTGCGAGGATTCAAGAAAAAAAAAATGGGGCTGGCCCTGTAGCCTGCTGGTTAAGGGAGTTGGATCCCACATAGCCGGCCATGGTTCAAATCTTGGCTCTGGCAGCTTGAAAAATACCCTGGGGTATGTGTGCATGTCCCAGATCCCGACAGGATGGCGAGATGGGGAAGGTACCGCTGCGTGATCACGCCCCATCAGAGGGCACTTCCTCTCTCTCTGTCTCTCTGATGAACACTAGCAATTAAAAAAATAAGGAAATATGTATAAACACTTCATTTCCTGGTCCACAGAATGTGCTCAGTCCGCGGTAGCTATTCTGCTGTCTTAGAGCTGCAGCAGTGCACAAGTTTGGTGATGAAGACTAAGTAGGTGTTAGCTAAGAGCGTGACTGGATGGGGCGTCGGGGTGCGTTGTGTGAAATACTCTTTTTTTGGGCCCGGGTCTCTAAGACCACAGAGTGAAGCTACAAACATATGTAAAATAGGGGGAAAAGATAAGTTTCTAATAGAAAAGTGAAGATTTTTTTTTTTGAAGAGGTTTTTGCTACAGGGCGCATGCGCTCACCAGACAGACAGAGAGAGACAGAGAGACAGAAAGCGAGAATCACTCCCCAGGGGGGATGCCCACGCTACAATCCCTTCTCCATTCTCCTCTTGGGATCTTGGGCATGCACGCACACGCGCCCGGCGTGAGTTTAAGCCACTGGGTCCGGGACTTGAACCGTGGTTGACTACGTAGGAGTCCAGCGACATAGCCATTACGCTAACTGCTGGTCCCAAGATTTATTTTTTTAACAGAAAAAGGACATGACAGAAAGACATGTCCATGGGCAGCCGTCAGAAGACAACTGGGAATGCGGTTAGGTGTTACTATTTTTTTTTTTTTGAAGTTTTTTTTTTTTTGGCCATAGATTGCCTGTACTCGCCAGAGAGAAACTGAGAGAGGACAAGAAGGAATTGCCCGCTGGGGGAGATGGCCATGCCACAACCCCCTCTCCTCCCGTCTCCCTCTGGGATTTTGAGCATGTACGCTCATGCACCTGGTGTGATTTTTCAAGCCACCAGGTCTGGGATTCCGACTGTGATTGGCCACGTGGGAGCCCAGAGTCTTAACTACCACGACACTTGCTGGCTCCACATAGATGCCACTTTTATCATGGGGTCTTGCCATGACTATTTGGGGGGGAGGTCTGTCATTAGAGTTGGCTTTTTTTGTTTAAATTAGTGGACTTCTAGCTATGCTCGCATACTTCTCAGGTACGGAATCTGGAGACCAGCAGACGGCATAACGGCTACATTGTTGACTCCCACGTAGTCGACCACGGTTTGAGTCCCGGACCCAGTGGCTTAAAACTCACGCCAGTCATGCGTCTGTGGGTGCCCAAAATCCTAAGAGGAGGAGAAGGGACTGTGGCATGGCCGTCCTCCCTGCGGGGTGATTTCTCACTTTCTGTCTCTCCAGAGAGTGCACATACCCTTTAGCAAAGATCTCTCTTAAAAAAAAAAAGGCATCTGATTGTCCAGTTATGCAAGCCCCGTGTGAACTTTGACCGAGCGTCCGGGTGAATTCCTGTGAGCATGTGCAGCACAGCAGCAGGGAGAATAAAGGTAGAGAAATCTCACCTCTCTGGGCACCAGAGGGCTGGCTGGGATCCCTGGTGACAGACGGCTGTGTTGGGCGTCCCCTGGTGGGCATGTTGGGCATCACTCATGTCTGACCGTCTACCTAGGCAGTCGTAGCTGCTTGTTTAGAGTGGGCACAGTTGCCCAGGGGGAATCTTGCCCTTAATGCCAACATGTCTGTTGGGGTCAGGGTTCACCAGGTGTAATAGCTTCCCAGGGTTGGGGCCGGCAGGTGGCGTGGCGGTTAAGAGCACTGGACTCCCACATGGCAGACCGCAGTTCAAGTCCTGGACCTGGTGGCTTGCTTTCTCTCTTTCTCTGTCTCTCTTTCTCACGCTGTCCTCTCTGGTCAAATTAAAATAAATAAATAAATAAAGTTAAATTAAAAAAATAAAAGAAATAAAAAGAGTTTCCTAGGGGTGCTGTGACAAACTGCCACGATCTTGGGGTCAGGTGGAGGGGCAGTGGAACGCACGGGCAAAGGTCCCGGTTTGCCCTGCAGTGTCTCTCTGAGCATGCTGGGCACACGCGAGCGCCTGTCTATGACTGGGTCTGCTGATTCTGTGTGGCTTATGGCGTGGAGGCCCTGCTGGCATCTCCCCTCTCTCTTGGAAGACATAAATATATACATTTTTTAAAAATTGCCAAAATCTTGGTAGCCTAAAATAGCAGAAGTATTTTTTAAATGAAGTTTTTTTTGAGAGTTTTTCATTTAATTTTACTTATTTGTTATTATTTTTTAATTTGACCAGAGAGACAGAGAGAGAGAAAGAAGGAACGTGAGAAAGCAAGCTGCCAAGTCCAAGACTTGAACCATGGTCAGCCATGTGGGAGGAGTCCAGTGCCCCAACCACCACGCCACCTGCTGGCCCAGTTTTTTTTTTTTTGAGAGGTTTTTGCTATAGGGCATGTGCGCTCATAAGTGCATGAGCCCTAT
>NW_006208475.1:981348-986433 GCF_000334495.1 Tupaia belangeri chinensis
CCAGGTCTGGGACTCTAACCATGGTCAACTACATGGGATTCTAGTGATGTAACCTTTATGCCATCTGCTGGTCCCAAACAACAGAAATGTGTTCTCTCACCGTTTGGAGGTCGAAGTCAAAGATGAAGAGTTGGCAGGGCTGTGCTCCCTCTGGAGGCTCTGGGGGGCGTCCTTCCGCTGCCTGTGGTGGCTGCAGGTGGCCCTTGTTCCTGGAGCCTCATTCCAGTCTCTACCTCTATCTCCACACGCCTTCCTCGCGGGGTCTCTTGTGAAGGCATGCTGTGATCCAATGTCGGGGCCACCAGACAACCCGAGATAATTCCACCCAAGAGCCTGGGCTTCACTCCACGTGTAACAGCCTACGAACGTGTAAAATAGGGAAAAAATAAGTTTTTTTTTTTTTTTTTGAGAGGATTTTTTTTTCACTATAGGGTGCATGTGCTCGCCAGACAGACAGAGAGAGACATAGAGACAGAAAGCGAGAAATCACCCCCCAGAGGGGATGGTCACGCGCAATTCCTTCTCCTCCATTCTCCTCTCAGGATCTTGGGCACGCATGCACATGCGCCCGGCGTGAGTTTTAAGCCACCGGGTCTGGACACGAACCGCGGTCGACTACGTGGGAGTCCAGCGACATAGCCATTACACTAACTGCTGGTTCCCAAAATAAGTTTTTAATAGGAAAGTCAAGATCCTTTTTTTTTTTTCTTTAACAGAAAAAGGACGTGTCCGTGGGCAACTGTCAGAAGGCAACTGGACCTGGGGACCAGCAGGTGGCGTGGTGGTTAAGGTGCTGGACACTCTCAGATGACTGACCATGGTTCAAGTCTTGGACCTGGTAGCTTGCTTTCTCACTTTCCCTCTCTCTGTCTCACTGTTCTCTCTCTCTCTCTCTGGTTAAATTAAAATAAATGAATGAATAAACTAAATCTTAAAAAAAAAAAAAGAAAATGACAACTAGATCTCTCAAGCCAGCCACATTCCCAGCTTCCGAGGGTTATGACGTGGGCATGTCGTTTGGGGGCCACAGTCCAGCCCACTGTGTGGGCCGCCCTCATCCCTCGTGCCCCCAGAGATAGGGCGGTTTATGGCAAGGAGACGGGAGAGCGGACTGGAGACCAGGCCTGTGCTGTGGCCCTCCTCTGGCTGCTCCCACCTCCCTCAGTTTCCCCTTCCTTCCAACCACGTGGCCCTCAGCTTGGGCTCCCACCATTACGCCTAGGCCCTCCCACTTTTCTCAGTCCAACTTCCGGGCTTACCAGAAGCTGCAGACCAGCCCAGGAATGGGCTGACCTTCCGTCAGGTGTCTTTCCCTGGTCTGGTCACCTGGGGTCCTAGGGAGGTGAGGAAGGAACAGTAGAAACACATGATCCAAACATGTCCTCTTCGAACCAGCAGATGGCAAAACGGTTATGTTGTTGGACTCCCACCTGGTTGATCATAGTTCGGGTCCTGGACCCAGAGGCTTAAAACTCACGCTGGGCATGTGTGCATATGTGCCCAAAATCTCAAGAGGGGAGTGGAGAAGGGATTGCAGTGTGGCCATCCCCTTCCCACGTGATTTCTTGCTTTCTAGCTCTCTGGTGAGCACACACACCCTATAACAAAAATCTCTCAAAACTACAGAAACAAAAACAAACATAAAAACCTGTTCTTTCGAGGCCTGTCCCTCCAGGCCTGTCCCGTGGGGCTGGTGGGGCAATGGCCTCCCTTTGAGGAAGGGTTCCTGAGCAGACAGCTCTTCCACGGGAGAATGTGGTTGAACCCTGGGTTTTACTCGGACAGGAGCCGGCGCTCCAATTATTCAAGCGCGGATTCCTCCCCATGAGGGAGCCCCTCGTGTACGGGTACGTGGAACACGACCCTGGGGCCACACTAGGAGACTGGTAACATGGTCCTACTGGCAGCCCTGCCCGCTGAGCACCACCTCTGCTTCCTCACCTCACCCTCACGGTCATGCTGTGAAGGAGTCCTCGGTGCCCCTGCCAGGCCACGGAAGAGGAAGTCAGCACTTACAGAGTCTGAATTACAGTAGCACCCCTGATCCTCGGTTGTTTTCAGTGGTTTCCATTCTCCGCGGTCCGAAAATAGGTGATTATAATATGCTGTTTTCAGAGAGGCTGAGAGAGATTGCATTCATATAACTTTTTAAAAAAAAATTTTTAATTTGTTGAGGGCATCTGTGCTCACCAGAGAGAGAGACAGAAACAGTGTGAGAAACCACCACCCATAAGGGGTGATCAGGGCACAATCTTTTCTTCTCCCCCTCCGTTTCTCCTTTTGAAATTTTGGACTTGCATACACACGGGTCCAGCATGTTTTCCTTCGAGTCGCTGGATCCGGGACTTGAACCATGCAGTCGACCGGGTGGGATCCAGCCACCTTAACCACCACGCCACCAGGTGGAGCCGCATACAACGTCTATCACTGTGATTATTGTTATTAATCTCTGGCCACGCTGAGCGCACACATTCCTCTTTATCATAGGCATGCGTGCCTAGGATACACACAGGACTGAGGACTCCCCGTGGTTGGGGCATCTCCGGGGGGCTCAGAATAATCTCCTGTGGATAAGGGGGGACTGTTGTCTTTGCCCAAGGTCACCAGGCTCCTGAACACAGCCTCAGAACAAGCCCGCGGCTTCTCCAGCAAGTGCTCGGGATGGCTGTCCTCGCTAACGTCACACATGCGTCACACTCTGGAAGTCACCAGAATACATTCAGAGTCAAGGCTACCCCGGTACAACAGGGGGACCTGGGTTTTGTGGAACTTTGATTTGGGATAATCCATATGATAGGGAGAGCCGGACATGTGTCAGTAAATGCAGGAGAAAGTTGCTCATGCCAGCCAAAGTATTTGTTTTATTTTTAAAAAAATAATTATTTATCTATTTATTTGTTATCATTCTTTTTTAATTTGACCAGAGAGAGAAAGAGAGAAAATGAGAAAGCAAGCCACCAGTTCTAGGACTTGAACTGAGGTGAGCCATGTGAAGTCCAGCACCCCCAACTACCATGCCACCTGCCAGCCCTACAGCAAAAGTATTTGAAATCTCCTATATATATATGTGTGTGTGTGTGTGTGTGTGTGTATTTTTTTTTTTTTTTTTTTTTTTTTCTTTTTGTTTTTGGGGGTGGTGTTAGTTTTTTGCTATAGGGTGCATGTGCTCGTCGAAGAGGCAGAGAGAGATGGAGAGACAGAAAGTGAGAATCACCCCCCTCCCCATGGGGGATGGCCACACCGCAATCCCTTCTCCTCCATTCTCCTCTTGAGATCTTGGGCACGCATGCACATGTTCCCGGCATGAGTTTAAGCCACTGGGTCCGGGACTTGAACCGCAGTCAACTACATGGGAGTCCAATGAAACAGCCATTATGCCAACTACTGGTCCCCGTGTGAGTTTCAAGTCACCGAGTCTGGGACTAGAACAGTGGTCAACTGTAGTGGGAGTGCAGCAACATAACCATTACGCCCTCTGCTGGTGAGCAAAAGTACTTGAAATCTCCTCTTTTGCCGACCTTTTTCTCTCTGGTATCACTGAGGTCCCTTGTCTGTGATAAACGTGAGAAGAGTTCATTACAGTTACTCGCTATCCCCAAATCCGTGGTTGACCGGGAGGGGGCACTAGCAGAGAACGGAGAGGATCCCTCTGGAACTACCAGATCCCTGTAAATATCCTAGAGGCTGCCACATGGCTTCAGCCCCGGACTGAGGACGCCTCCACCTTAGGAACTGAGACGGACTGGTCTCTCCTTCTCCAGCAAATGAGGAGACCCCCTGGCGCAGGGCGCTGCGGCCGATGGGGTCTTCTTCTTTGAGGTTTTCCAGAGGCTCCTCTGTCCCTTTCCATGTTCCAGGCTTGGTACAAAACTGTGATTCAGGGTTGCCGGGACCCTCTGGAGACAGCTGCTCTGGGAGCCTTCTCTTTCCCCACTCCGCCATGCATGTTCAGGAGATTTTTGAAAATAATGAGACAATCTTTAATGCATTGCATCGCCAGCTGGCAGGCCCGGCTTGATACAGGAACATCAGGCCTTGCTACCTGGCTTCTAAATCCTCACCTCTTTGGAAATGCACTTTTTCCGTTCTTCTTTCCTTTTCTTTCTTTCTTTTCTTTTTCTTCTCTTTCTTCTTCTCTTTTCTTTCTTTTTTTTTTTTCCATGCTTCGTATGCACCTTTGCCGAAGGAGAGGTGAACTCCACCCCCATCTCAGGGACATCTTCAGGTCCTCCCTAGGCCTGCTGGGCTCTGTTAGCTGGGCGTGCTAAAAATAACTGGAGAGGTTAAAAAAAAATGTTGAAGCAGATTTAGGGGCTCTTCTGGAAAATGAAACACAGACGCTGGGCCCTGGGTGGTTCTATTTAAAGGAGCTCATCCATTCCCGTGGATTTGTAGGCGAGGACTTTATTCCTGGGCTGGCCCAGGGGAGGAGGTCTGGGGAGGAGGTCTCACCTCCTCCCATGCCCCTCTGCAGAGTCGCAGCTGCCCAGAGAAAGGCGAGCGAGCACGCTGGTCGGCTGGCCGCTCGGTTCTTCACTTCCACCATCGCCTCTGTGAACTGAGGAACGCGAAATAAAGTTTTCAAGGCTGATTTCCCAATTTTGTCTTCTGTGAAAAGCAAAATCAACGAGGCTAAGAGGACTTACAAGCAGTTAAAGACGGCTTGCATGCCATCCTTCCTTGCGAGAACAAGAGAGAGAGCGAGAGAACGAGAGGGGAAATTAGGCTGCTTTGTTCAAAGCAACGGCCAACCCAAGCCTTTTTTTTTTTTTTTTTTTTAAACACATCTGGTCTCAATCTTTATACACCAGTGGACAAAAGCAATTAGACAGCCCCGCTTTCCACGTCATAATAATGAAAGTCATATATTTTCCATGGCTGTCTCATTCGGTTACCAGCTCTGCGCGAAGAGCTTAACTGGGATTTCAAAGGCAGGTCTTTGCTTGAGGACTGTTAGCGACCTGGGGGAGAGGTGCTCGGCATTTTCCGGAACCAGACGAAGAGAAACGTTAGATTTGACACGAGTGTGAGAATAAACCCCACATCATTTATGTGTGTCCGGGGTTGGGCCTCGGGTTGCCCACT
>NW_006208475.1:986443-1020226 GCF_000334495.1 Tupaia belangeri chinensis
AGGGGTAGGGCGCATCATTAGAATTGGGTCAGATCTGGAATGATCTCAGGCTGAACCTGCTGGAGGAAACTAAGGAGCTTTGGAATAAGAGGAAACTTGGGCTCTCTCCTTCTCTTGTTCAGGGCTGTGTTTAGTGACAAGGGACAGAACAGAAGCCACCCAGAGTGAGCCGGGAGTAGGCATGGTGCATGTAACTGGGAATTGAAGGGATGAATCTGGTCACACTCCGTTGATGCCAAGGCTCCCAACCACATACCTTCTTCCCTCTCCCTTCACCTCTGCGAAGGTGAGCGGCTCCAAGCAGGACTGGCCACCCGGATGGCTGCAGCAATAATTCTGGAATGAATTCTCATGGAGTGGGTGCCTATCCTTTAACTGTCCCTGGTGACAGGTGTGGGGGCTGCCCCATCAAACCACAGGACCGAGACTGGGCATGGGTTGGTTCCCCTCTAGGGAGTTGGAGACAGGCACGCCCCCATGCTGAGACGGCTGTGTACACCCATTGCCAAGGTAGTGGACAGCACCACCAGTCCGGCCTCCCCTAGCAGCAGCCCCAAGCCAGGACACGCGGCCGAGTGAGCAGAGTTAAAGCTGGAAATCAGCAGACTTGCCTCAGTGGCCGGACTCCTTGTACAGAGTGACACCTGAGCTATGAGTGGCAGCTGGAGGGGACAGGCAAAAGCAACAGACGTCCTCAATGCTGCCCCCAAGCCTCTTAAACAGGTACCGAACGCCCAGGTTTCTTGCTCGACATGCCCACGCTGGGCTTATCCATAAGGACGTCCAGATTAGGCTCTCGCCGACCTGCTGTTGGCTCACCCTGGATGGCTGAGGTTGGCCCAGAGGGAGTGTGGAGTGGAAGGGTCCCGACCCAGGGCTTGGAGACCAGGACTTCAGCACCTGTCTTTTCAGCTGAGCATACTTGACTTAGCCCTGATGCGTTTTTATTTTTAAGAATTCTATCTAATTTTATTTATTCATTCATTTATTTTAATTTGGACAGAGAGAGACATACAGAGAAAGAGAGGGAAAGTGAGAAAGCAAGCCGCCAGGTTTGGGACTCGAACCATGGTCAGCCACATGGGGGTGTCCAGTGCCTTGACCAGCATGCCAGCTGCTGGCCCCATTTTTTTAAAAAGAGTGATTTATATTTAGTTTTATTTATTCATCCATTTACTTTCATTTAGACCTGGTGCTTTTGGGGGCGTTGGTTTCCTCACCTGTAGCACAAAGGGACCCTCACAGTGAGCCTTCTTTGCCCACAAATGTCCACACTAGGCAGAGGCTGGCAGGATCAGGGCTCGGTCACTGGGTCACTGCCCTCTGAGCCTCGTGGTGTCAGCCCCTCCTGCCCCAGCAGAGCCTCCCTCGGCCATGTGTGAAATCGGTGGTTTTGCAGCACTTAGTCAGATTTAAACACCTCCAGGGGATCCTCAGGTGGTAATTTCCCTCCCTGAAGACTTTCAGGGCACACAACTGCCTTCATGACTGTTAGGCAAATTAACACCCACTCACCAACCCACCGGGGCCTACAGAAACTGGCTGGGCACAAGAACCCTGTGCCCGAAGGAGCGAAAACGCGAAGCACAGCAGGGGGGGGGACTGCTATCCCAGAAGGCCAGGCTCCCTGCTTGAGCAGAGGGAGGCTGTTCTAGGGGCTCTGCAGAAGGGCCAGGGCCACTGTGCTGTACACCTGACTTCTCGGGGTGCTGAAAACACACCACGGTGGGTAGGAATTTTAAATTTGCTATAGGGCATATGCGCTTACTGGAGAGAGACAGAGACAGACAGAGAAATTGAGAGATCATCCCTCCTTGGGGGGGGGGTGACCACACGTGGTCCCTCCTCCATTCTGCTCTAGGGACTTGGGGCACATACGCATGCCCAGCGTGATTTTCAAGCAGCTGGGTCTCGGACTCCAACAGTGAAGCTGGTCACGTGGGCTCTTCTCTAAACCTGTGCCCTGTCTGTTGGCCTGTGTAGGGCTTCTTTTTATTTATATATATATATATAATTATTTTATTTAACAACTTTAAACATTTGATCAGAGAGAAAGTGAGAAAGTAAGTCATCAGGTCTGGGACTCGAACCACCCTTGGCCATGTGGGAGTCCAGCGCCCTTAACCATCATGCCACCTGCCAGCCCCTGTGTAAGGGTTCTTAATCACCTTTCTTTGTTTCTTTGTTTCTTTTTTCGGAGAGGTTTTTGCTATAGGGCATGTGTGCTCACCAGAAAGACAGAGGAGAGACAGACAGAAAGCGAGAAATCACCCCCAGGGAGATGGCCACGCCACAATCCCTTCTCCTCCATTCTCCTCTCGGGATCTTGGGCACGCACGCACACGCGTCCAGCATGAGTTTAAGCCACCGGGTCCGGGACTTGAACCACAGTTGACTACATGGGAGTCCAATAACATAGCCATTACTCCAACTACTGGCCCCTTCTCTTCTGTTTTATTAACCAGTCACGTTGGTCTAAAGATTAGGCCTCGGAAGGTCTGAAGGGGTTAGCAATGCCTATGGGTGCCACTGGGTGCCAGTAGTGGAGTATTTTGGGGTCTAAAATCAGTCACACACACAAGGAATGTTTTTGCATAGTTCCTGCTCTCTCCTTAAGTGTTTTCAGGAGCTCAGAGCACATGGGGAGCCTAACAATAATGACGCCCATGTTCGCAGAGCACCCCGTAACAGTAACGATGCCCGTGTTCACAGAGCACTGTTCAGCCCACCAAACCTTTTACATCTAGGACAGTTAAGCAGTGAGAACCTTGGACCACTGGGTACAAATCTTGATGTTTTCCCAGAGACTCGAACAAACTTCAGGCAAAGTACTTCACCACAGGGTGCCTCCGTTTCCTTCTGTCAAACGCAAGGTAAGGACGGGCTCTGCCCTATGAGTCTGGGAGAGGCGGTTTCCATAATCCACGTCAAACTCAGTGCACGGCCAGACGTGGAAGAAGGGGTCAGGACCTGTCAGCACCTGCTGTGACCCGTGAGCGCATCTGATTCAAGAGACCCTGGTGAAGTCCCGTGGGCGGAGGTATTTTTCCCTTTGGATAAGTGAAGACGTGGAAATCAGAAAGCAAAAAGCGAGGTGCAGAGAGGCAGAAATGAATCGGGCTGAGGGGGTGATGTGCAAACGGCACGCAGGACAGGGGCTCACTCTCGTCACAAAGGCTTTGAGTTTCCTGCGCACAGGAGGGGTCGTGACCTGCAAATGGCGGACACCAAGACAAGGCCATTTAGAGGGAGCCCGATTCCAGAGGGGACAGAGACTGTACAGTAACTAGAGGGGGAGAAGTCCATCGTCATTCTACCCTGAAATAGAGAGAGACATCAAAAGTTTGAAAACAAATTTTCCCCTCTAACAAAGTTTATATTGGGTTGTCAGAAAAGTCATGACATGGGGACCAGCAGATGGCATAATGGTTACATCACTAGACTCCCACATAGTCGACTGCCATTCATGGCCCAGACCTGGCAGCTTAAAACTCACACTGGGTGAGTGTGCGTGCGTGCCCAAGATCCTGAGAGGAGAATGGAGGAGAAGGGATTGCGGCGTGACCATCCCCCCTGGGGGGGTGATTTCTCGCTTTCTGTCTCTCTGTTTCTGTCTCTGTCTCTCTGGCAAGTGCATGTGCCCTATATCAAAAACCTCTCTTAAAAAAAAGAAAAAAAGAAAAAGAAAAGTCATAATACATTTTTGCATAGAAAAACATAGAGGTACCAGCAGGTGGCAGAGTGGTTATGTTGCTAGACTCCCACATGGCCAGCCACAGTTCGAGTTTCAGACTCCGCAGCTTGAAATTCACGCAGGGCATGTGTGCATGCATGTCCCAGATCCCGAGAGAGAAATGGAGGAGACAAGACTGCGGCGTGGCCATCGCCCCTGGGAGGTGATTTCTCCCTTTCTGTCTCTCTGTCTCTGTGCGCGTCTCTGGCAAGCTAAGCACATGTGTCCTATAGCAAAAATCTCTCTTAAAAAAAACAGCAACAACAACAACAACAACAAAACAGGGCAAGCAGGTGGCATGGTGGTTAAGGATGTTGGATTCCCACATGGCCAACTGCAGTTCAAGTCCAGGACCTGGGGTCTTGCTTTCTCCTTTCCCCTCTCTCTGTCTCTCTCTGGTCAAATTAAAAAATAATAATAATGGGGCCGGCAGATGGAATGGTGGTTAAGGTCACTGGACTCCCACTTGGCCAACTGTGGTTCGAGTCCTGGTGTCTTGCTCTCTCATTTTACCTCTTTCTCTCTCTGTCCCTCTCTGGTCAAATTAAAGTTAAATAAAAAATAATTCTTAAAAAATATATATAACAAACAGAATTAAATAAATAAATACGTTTAAAAACACACACACATACCATAAAAAAAATACATCATGGTTTTCCCAACAACCCAAAACCCAATATTATAGTTTCAATAATGTCTTAATTCTGAAAACAAAACCAAAAAACTCTGAATGTTTTTAAAAAAACTGGCCGATGTGCCCCTCGAGGCACTGCAGGGTGCCGCTGGGTCCCGGCTGCGGTAGCCGTGGGCAGAGGGCAGAGCGGCTGGGTGTGCTCAGTGTCCGACCAGGAGCTCCAGAATGACTAGCGCCCTGACATGGAGGAGAGAACGGTAAGGAGACAGGAACTGTTCTCTGCCTGTTATTGGCCTTGATACAAACATGGCGGCCTTTGTGGAGGAAGCTCAATGATACTGTGTCGCTGGTTCTCAGAGCCCCTTCTGGAGAAAGGGAAGGTGAAGTGCTTATTTTTGTAGCGTATGGATAAACGTAGCCCAGTTACAGTTATTTAGAAATCTTTTTTTTTTGCTTCAGGGACCAGCAGTTGGCATAATGGCTATGTCGCTGGACTCCCATGTAGTCGACTGTGGTTCAAGTCCTGGACCCAGTGGCTTAAACTCACGCCGGGCACGTGTGCATGTGTGCCCAAGATCCTGAGAGGAGAATGGAGAAGGGATTGCAGCATGGCCATCCCCCCGGGGAGTGATTTCTCGCTCTCTGTCTCTCTCTGTCTTTCTGGTGAGTGCAAGCGCACACTACAGCAAAAACCTCTCCAAAAAAAAAAAATGCTTCAAATAAATTTTAAAAAATTAAATAATTCTTTAAAAAGATAAATGAAGAAGGGACCAGCAGGTGGCGTGGTGGTTGAGGGCGCTGGACTCCCACATAGCTGACTGCGGTTTGAGTCCTGGACCTGGCAGCTTGCTTTCTAATCCCTCCCCCCCACACATACACACTGTCCCTCTCTGGTCAAATTAATATAAATAAACAAAAAAATAAAATAATTCTTAAAAATATAAAAAGTTTGCTTATTTCTTCCTTGAGTGAGAGAGAGACAGCACCACCAAGAGTCTCGGTGACACGACCCACACCCAGCCTCCACCAACTCCTGGTCATGGGCCAGTGTGTGCTCGTGTACCGCAGGAGGCTTCGGGACTTGAACCAGGCACCCTGTCATGGGGATTGCTCACATATTATGTTTTACTGCTGTACCACTGACCCGTAAGCTTTCTTTCTTTTTTTTTTTTTTTTTTAAGGGTTTTGCTATAGGGTGCATGTGCTCTCTGGAGAGACAGAGAGTGGCAGAGAGACAGAAAGCAAGAAATCACTCCCGCCCCCATGGGAGATGGCCACACTGCAATCCCTTCTCCTCCGTTCTCCTCTTGGGATTTTGGGCACGCATGCACACATGCCTGAAGTGAGTTTTAAGCCACCATGTCTGGGACTCGAACCGCAGTAAACTTTGTGAAAGTCCAGCGATGTAACCATTATACCATCTACTGGTCCCCCAAACTTTCTTTTTACAGATAAAATTGTATAACACTTTTGACTTAATATTCTTTCTTCTTTTTGCTAGAGGATGCATGTACTCACCAAAGAGAGACACAGAGACAGGGCAAACGACAAAGCAGCTCCAGTGGGGATTGATCCCACCGCAATCCCTGCTCCTCCCTCTCTCCTTCCCTTCAGGATCTTACGTGCCCATGCACACAGACCCGCCGTGTCTTTCAGACTGCCAGGTCTGGGATTTGAACTGTGTGGCTGGCTATGTGGGCTCCATCTGCCTTCACTGCCAGGCCATGGAGCTGGCCAATCATTTTTTACTTTCACATCACATTCATAAAAGATGATTTTTTTTCCCCTGCAGGAATATCTGATGGCCTTATCAACTCATGCTGACTTTTCCCGAAACTCATTATTCACATTGTCTCATCGTCCCTAATGTTCCCGTGGGGTTGTCATCTGGCCTCTCCCAAGGCTCTGAGGTCCTGCCCTGCTACCTCCATGGGCCTCAGGAAACGCTGAGCTTTGCAATTCCACCTTTTGCAATTCCACTGGTTTGCACTGGGTTCGGATCGTAATTTTGGATGCTGCTACAAGTCACGGTGTCAATGTGACCGGCGGCTCAGGTGCCGCGTGGAACAGGGAACTCTGTGTGTGTGGACTGCTCTATGGCCCAACAGCAAGAGTTTGGTGTTACGACAACTTCTACTTAACAAGCACAGGGGTGACACAGATTCAGATCACCATCGTCCCCTGCACAGGCACGCAGCACAAGTTTTGATAAACACCTATTTTTGTGGGCAAAAATGTGGCTGGAAACTTGGAGATCTCGGCAATTTTAGTGCGAGGGTGGAGACGTCAGATCCAGAAAGCAATGGTAGCATCCTTCAGTAAAGTAAGAAACGACTCATCCATGCTGATCCAGAGCAGCAGATGACTCAATTGAAAGTTGGACGGGCAATGGAGTGTTTACATAGATTCTAGTCTCCACAAAACAATCACAAGAGCTAGAAGAGTGGCTACATATATGAGCAGTCTGGGAGTTGCCACTGTAGTCGAGGATCCTAGTGAGCGTCACCAGGAAAGGGACAATCTGAAACGGTGCCCCACTCAGTGATGAGAACCCACATTGCTTCTTGGACTTTGCTGCCTGAGAAGGTATCAGGTCAAACCGACACAGGGAAGTTCTAGGCGTCTGGACTGTGGGCTTCGAGAGTGTCGAGGACGTAACACCCACGGAAAGAAAGCTGCTCCAGGCCAAAGGGTCCCAAAGAACCAAGACCGCCCGGTGTAGCAGGGGATTCTGAACGGGATATTTTTGATGTAATAATGGTGTTACACTGGGACCAGTAGGTGGCATGGTGGTTAAGGGCACTGGATTCCCACATGACCAACCTCAGTTCGAGTCCCGGACCTGGTGGCTTGTTTTCTGGCTTTCCCTCTCTCACTCTGTCCCTCTCTGGTCAAATTAAAATACATACATACATAAAGTTAAGTAAAATAATTCTTTTAAAAAATGGCATTACAGGACCAGCAGATGGCATAATGGTTACGTAGCTAGACTCCCACATAGTCGACAGCGGTTCAAGTCTGAGACCCGGCAGCTTACAATTCACATCGGGTACATGTATGCAGGCGTGACCAAAATCCCGAGAGGAGAATGGAGGAGAAGGGATTGCGGTGTGGCCATCCTCCCTGGGTGTGTGCGTGTGTGTGTGTGAATTCTTGCTTTCTGTCTCTCTGATGAGTGTACGTGTCCTATAGCAAAAATCTTTCAGAAAAAAAAAGAGATCCCAAAGATGGCTGGTAGAACTCATGGGGCCTGAGGAGGAGGAATTAGGGATCACCGTTAATGTCCTAACTTTAGAAAAGGTTATCTTGTGTATATAGGAGGGTGTTCTTATTTGCAGGAAGTGTATGCTAAACTTTTCAGGGCATCCCTTCTGGCCTGCAACTTAGTCTCAAATGGTTCAGAAACAAAAACAACATTTGTGCCATAGTTGCAACTTTGCTGTAAGTTTGATATTTTTAAAAATTTTGGTTTTTTAATTGGCAGAAGGCACATACACTTGCTTGAGAGAGACAGAAAGAGAGAGTACCCTCAACTTGTCATGTTGCGGTCCCAGCCTCTCAGTTTGGGACCGCAGGCCAGTGCCACAGGCCCACCCTGTGTAGATGGGGCTGGGAACTGAGCTCGGGCCTCCCACGTGGTCTCAGCCACCGGGCAGGAGTGTCCTCCCGTTGGGGCCATCATGGTTTGACCCTACTTTCTAACATTCTAGCTCATGCTGTTCTCTTGTGTATAACACTCATGAATAACAACAGGCCCTTCCCCATAACACACCCGCAATCTCTTAGGTCCTTCTACTTCTATGTCAGCAGAAGACTTGGCCAAGTAAACCTCAGGAGGCATAGTGTCATCATTAAGAGCCTGGGGATTTTACTCCAGGTTCAAATCCCAGCTCTACCATTTACCAACCATGTGACCTTGGGCCCGTTACTTAACCCGCCTGTACCTCATTTTCCCTCTCTAGAAAATCAGAATAATAACAGTTGTTAGTCCTAGAATTATGAGGGTCAAAAGGTGTTAATATAGGCCAGCAGGTGGCACAGTCGTTAAGGCACTGGATTCCTATATGACTGACTACAGTTCAAGTCCTGATTCCAGCAGCCTGAAGATCTCGACAAATACATAGATAAAGAAATAAACAAGGGACCAGCAGGTGGCATGGTGGTTAGGGCG
This sequence comes from Tupaia belangeri chinensis, assembly GCF_000334495.1. Lineage (NCBI taxonomy): Eukaryota > Metazoa > Chordata > Mammalia > Scandentia > Tupaiidae > Tupaia > Tupaia belangeri. The sequence continues at coordinate 994,982 of NW_006208475.1, forward strand.
CTGGACACTCCCACATGGCCGACTGAGGTTCAAGTCCTGAATCTGGTGGCTTGCTTTCTTACTTCCTCTCTATCTCCCTCTCACCCTCTGTCTCTCTCTGATCAAATTAAAAAATAAATGAATGAATAAACAAAAATAAAATAAATAATTATTTTTTAAGAAAAGAAATAAACAAATAGATGTTAAAAGAAAAAAAGACTTAGAAAAGGTGTTAATGTTTGATAACTACTGGGAATAGTGACGGCACTGTGTACATATTTGTCTTAATTCATTAATCAATAATTATATGTATATATATCTTTGGAGAGATTTTTGCTGTAGGGCACATGTGCCCACCAGAGAGAGAGAAACAGAAAGCAAGAAATCACCCCCTGGAGGGATGGTCATGTCACAATTCTTTCTCCTCTGTTTTCCTCTCGGGATTTTGGGCATGCATACACACATGCCTGGTGTGAGTTTTAAGCCTCCAGGTCTGGGACTCGAACCGCAGTCAGTCATGTGGGAGTCCAGTGACATAACCATTACACCATCTTCTGGTCCCAAATTAGTGGTGACTTGCTTCCACACTTTCCCTCTTTCTCTCTCTGATCAAGTTAAAAAAATAATAGTGATGAATAAAATTAAAATAATTCTTTAAAAAAACCTTACAGTGGTAACTTTGTGTCATGTATATTTAACCACAATTAGAAATTATTTTTTTAAATGCAGATTATGACTCAGCAGTCCGGGGTGGGGTCTGGGGTGGGATCTGAGATTACACATTTCTACTTTTTAAAAATTGTTTTATTTAACTTCATTTATTATCGTTACTATTTTCCGGTTTGATCAGAGAGAGAGAGAAAGTAAGTCACCAGGTCCAGGACTCGAACTGTGGTCGGACATGTGGGAGTCCAGCGCCTCCTGCCACCATGCCACCTGCCAGCCCCTGAGATTCTGCATTTCTATTGAACTCCCAGGGGAGGCCGATGCATTGGGACCACACTCCATGCTGAGGATCACATGTGGGTTGTGAGATGCTAGATTCCTTCCTTCCTTCTACACAGGCTGAGCACCTGCTCCGCATTAAAGCTATAGCCTGCTTGAATGAAATGGAATGGGACTCTAAGCCCTTTGAGAGCCCCAGCCTCCACAGCCCGCCCTCAGGGAGGCTGGCAAGAAAGCCTCCAGCACAACAGATACGATCACAGCAAAACACGCTGTAGCCAGAGTTATTTTCCGGCCCTCTGGGGCTGGCCTTTCACTAGTGAATTACGCCGAGCCCAATGGTTCATCTGGTCAGTAACGAAGGCTTCATTCTGAGAATGACGAGCCCATGAAGGCAGCCAGTCCTGATAGTCACGGCTCTCCCTCCGGCCTTAGAACAGGAGCTAGTAGGGGACCAGCAGGTGGTGTGGTGGTTAAGGTGCTGGACACTCCCACATGGCTGACCGCAGTCCGAGTACCAGACCTGGTGGCTTGCTTTCTCACTTTCCCTCTCCCTCTCTGTGTATCTCTCGCTGGTCAAATTAAAATAAATGAATGAATAAATAAAACTAAATAAATAATTAAAAAAAAAAAAAGAACCGGAGCCAGTGAAGCAAGTCAGGCACTGAAAGAGAGACACTGGATGTCTCCACTTACCATACACCGACCGTCCGCACTCTGTGGTGGAGACTCAAAGACCGGAGAACATGAAAGCATTAAAAATGGTCACGGACACTAGAGACAAAGTGGAAATAGAGTGGGAGGGGAAGAGCGGAGGAAATCTGGGAGTGAGTGGGGAGGTGAGACACTCGTGGGACACAGAGAAGGTTTTTTTTTTTTTGGAGAGATTTTCACTGTAGGGCGCGTGCGCTCGCCAGACAGACAGAGAGAGACATAGAGACAGAAAGCGAGAAATCACCCCCCAGGGGGGATGGTCACGCCGCAATCCCTTCTCCTCCATTCTCCTCTCGGGATCTTGGGCATGCACGCACACGCGCCCGGCGTGAGTTTTAAGCCACCGGGTCCGGGACACGAACCGCGGTCGACTACGTGGGAGTCCAGCGACATAGCTATTACGCTAACTGCTGGTTCCCTCCCCCACATTTATTTTTCAAAATTAATTGAAGTTCTGGGTCCCTACTCTCAAGGTTAGAGAGGAACTAAAAGCAGTTTGGTAGGCTTCACACATGCACATGCGCGCACACATGCACACACACACGCACGTGAGTCACGTACCCTGCTCCACTGCAGCAACACCCACAATAGACCAATGGTCCCCTCTGCCATTGCCGCACGGCAGGGTGGCGCCCTGCACTCTCACCACTTTCGGGTACACCGGGGCGGGGTCATGCCACGCAGGGACACGGAGGTGGTCAGATCTCTGGTTGCTCTGGTCCCCACGCCATCGTCCCTTGTCCATTTGAAGTTGGGCGTCTTTGCAGGCAGTTCCGGGCAAGGCTCCAGCCCTTGCAGACCCAGCTCAGTCATGGGCTTTGGGTGCCACGCCCAGTCCTCAAAGGTCTGACCCTGCTCCTGCCTCCCCGGAGGGTTGGCTACAAGAGGCCCAGGTTCTCAAGACCTGCAGAGTAGCAGTGTCTTCTTCAGTCTTGAAGCCTATGGCAACATCTCCTCTCCCTAAATGCCTCAGATCAATTTCATTGGTGGGGCTAAGCAGGGTTTGAAAACTCAGAAGCTTCTAAGAGCAGGCAGGGACAGAAATGAGCATCGTGGGTGTGGTAAGGCCACAGGGAGAGGTGGGGATTGGGGAAATGCAAGGTCCCTGACCTGTCTAGAGAGCACCAGCTGGTCTTACGGAATCCTGCCGGTTTTTGCCACGTAAAACGATGGGCGATGGGCGAGGTGGTAAATCTATGTTTTCTCAGACACCAGAAATAAATATTCACATGGGAAATCTCCCACTTTTAAGACAATTCATATGGAATACTTCCCAAGTCAGATAAAAGAGATTCTGAGCCAACCATACTCAACAGGGGTGTGGGTAAATGAGAGGTGGAGAGGTGGAGAGGTGGAGAGGTGGGAGGTACAGGGAGGTGGGGGTGCTGGAGAGGACAGGGAGTGGCCTACTCCACCAGGCAGCCTCCCTTTTCACCTCAGACACCACGCAAAAAGCCTGGTCTGTCTCCCTGGGGCTACCGGAAGTCAGACTTTCAGGACACAAAAGCCTAGCTACCTTCATGCAGGAAAGGAGGTGGAGGGGGTGGGGGAAATACTTCTCATTCTTTCTGGAGGAGCCTAGGAGAAGCTAGGCCTCTCTCCGCCAAGGTAGCTAATGGAGCACATTACGGCCTCGATCATTTGGATAGCTATTAGTTGGCGAGTCAGACATAAATAACCCCGTGCCATAATTACACGGTAGCATTCAGGCAGGCCCAGAGCTCGGGCCTGCCAGACGGGGTGCGTAAAACACCCTGGAGCCTGGCTGCTGGGCAGGGGCGCTGGACGCTGGGGGCGGTGCTGGGGGCCAGGCTGGGCAGCATTAGGGGGTTGAGGCAGGGGGTTGATAGGCAAAAACAACTTTGCTTTTCACCCTGGCAGGTTGGAGAGCTGGCCATGGCTTGCATTCACGGGTGTGGCATGACTGAGCCTACAGCGCTGAGAGTCTGCAGGGGTGCGTCAGGAGAGGGGACGGTGCAGGAGCCGTGGAAATTGGCCAGGTATGAGCTCAGGGCTAATTCGGGCGTGGGCACGGAGAAAGGAAGGGACGGACCTGGGGACTGTTACAGAGAACTGGCAGGAAGTGAGGCATCAGGGCGGGAGACCATCAAGATGGCAAGCCCTTCCTCCCCCTCCCCGTCCCCGGGTGCGGGTAGGGGTGAGATTTAGGAGGTGGCCGGTCTGCCATCACCATAGCTGGAGAGTGGACAGGCTCTTCCCGTCGAAACCAGCCCTATGCCATCAGTTCTGAGATGCACACTTACGTTTAACCTCTCTGAGGTTGCGTTGGATTATGGGTGTTGTGGGTTAAATTCCTTCCCCACGAAATTCCCGTGTGGAAGCACTAGTCCCCAGTGTGAGGGTTCGGAGTAAGACTTTAGGGGGTGTCCTCTCGAGAGAAAAAGACCCTAACACCCAGCACCTGAGAATGTGACTGTATTTGGACAAAAGAACTTTTTGTTTTTAAAGAGATTTTTGGCTTAGGGCACTGTGCGCTCACTGGAGAGAGAGACAGAGACAGAGAGAGGGAAAATGAGAAATCACCCCCCCCCCCCAAGGGGATGGTCACACCACAATCCCTTCTCTTCTCTTCTAGGATCTTGGAAACACATACACACATGCCTGGCAGGATTTTCAAGCCAAGTCCATAGTGGAACTGCTATGCCCCCTGCTGGCCTGACTTGTGTTCTTTTAAAAGGTGACTGGGCCAGCAGATGGCATGGTGGTTAAGGTGCTGGACTCTTACATGGCCGACTACAGTTCAAGTCCTGGAACTGGGGGCTTGCTTTCTCGCTTTCTCTCTGTATCTCTCTCCGTGTCTGTCTCTCGCTTTCTCATTTTCTCTTTGTACCTCTCTGTGTGTCTGCCCTATAATAAATTAAAAAATAATAATAACAATCATAAATAAAATTAGGTAAAATTTTTTTAAAAAGTAGAGTTTAAAAGGTGATTAATTTGGAGCTGGTAGGTGGCATGGCAGTTGGGGTGCTGGACTCCCACATGACCACCTGTGGTTCTAGTCCCAGACCTGGTAGATTTATTTATTTATTCTTTTTTTTTTTTTGTCAAATTGAAAAATAATAATAATGAATACAATTAAATACATATTTTTAAAAAGATGAACTTAAAGTGGGGACTGTAGAGTGGGATCTAGCCCAGGATGACTAGTGTCCTGAGAGGAGAGGCCAGCCCCGTTGCCCAGTGGTTGGGAGCTGGATGCTGGATCCCACACGGCTGACTGTGTGTTTGCATCCTGGCCCCAAGTCTCAGGAGGAAGGAGGAGAGGAGGAAGGGGTTGTGATGTGATCATGCTCCATTGTGGGTCTTTCCTCCCTCCCCTTAGTCTCTCTCTGGGGATCACAGGTGCTGACAATGGCAACAGATACGCTAGGGACCAGCAGATGGCGTAATGGTTACATCACTGGACTCCCGTGTAGTTGACTGCTGTTCAAGTCCTGGACCCGGTGGCTTAAACTCACACAGAGCATGTATGTGCGCGCAAATGCCCAAAATCCCAAAGGAGAATGGAGAAGGGGATTGCAGCATGGCCACCCCCCTTGGGGGGGGGTGAGTTCTCACTCTCTCTGTCTCTGTCTTTCTCTGTATCCCCAGTGAGCACACATGCCTTATGGCAAAAATCTCTCAAAAAAAGAAAAAACAAGATATACCGGGGGCTGGCAGATGGCATGGTGGTTAAGGGCGCTGGACTCCCACATGGCTGACTGTGGTTCCAGTCCCAGACCTGGTGGCTTGCATTCTCACTTTCCTTCTCTTTCTTTTTCTGGCGAGCATATGAGCCCTGTAGCAAATTTAAAATAGTGGGACCAGCAGTTAGCATAATGGCTATGTCACTGAACTCCCATGTAGTCCACCGTGGTTTGAATTCGGGTGCGTGCCTAAGATCCTGAGAGGAGAATGGAGGAGAAGGGACTGCGGCGTGGCCATCCCTCCTGGGGGGGTGACTTCTCGCTTTCTGTCTCTCTCTGTCTGGCGAGTGCACGCGCCCTATAGCAAAACCTCTCCAAAAAAAAAAAAAAAAACCCAAAAAACAACAACCTTAATCTACGGGCGTTCATCAGGTAAAAGAGTGTCATTTAATGCTCCTGATTAACCCAGTAAGATAAATCCAACTATTCGGTTTTTTAAATTTAGTCATATATGTATCAGAATTATGATACTTAACTTTATTTATCCATTTATTTATTTATTTTAATTTGACCAGAGAGGGACAGAGTGAGAGAGAGAAAGAGAGAGAGAGAGAGACAGACGCCAGGTCCAGGACTCAAACCACCGTCAGCCACGTGGGAGTCCAGCGCCCGTAACCACCACACCACCTGCCGGCCCCACTATTCTGTTTTTTCAGATGAGGAAACGGAAACTCAGAAATTTAGCGAGTACCCAAGATAAGGTATTTTGAGAGACAGAGAGACCGCAGTCTCTTACCGTATGTTGCTGTGATAGCTCTGTTTTAGTAGTAGTTACGGAAGCTACTCTCTTGCTGAACCTAGTTTATACATAAAACTTTATCAGAACTATGTGCAAACAGGAGAAGACAGGGCATACCCAGGGCGGGACTGCCTGCCCTGGGAGGCATTCCCTGGGGTCCTTGGATGGGGGGGCTATTATAATTAGCATATTTTATATATCATAATAAGTAAGGAAGGATTGGGGGAAGGCCAAGAACCATATGGAGTGAGCCAAAAATGAGAAATAAAGGATACATTTTCTGAGTTCGCTTAACATCATTGGCCCTGCATTCTCTCTGCCCTTACTTTCTACCAGCATTAGATCTTCTTTATCTGGCTTTCTTTTCTGTTTTCTTTTAAAAAAATAATTATTAGTTTTATTTGATATTATTATTATTATGTTTAATTTGATCAGAGAGAGATAGAGAGAAAGTGAAAGTGAGAAGGCAAGCTGCCAAGTCTGGGACTTGAACCATGGTTGGCCATGTGGGAGTCCAGCACCTTAACCACTGCGCCACCTGCCGGCCCCCTCACCTGGTTTTCTAAGGGATATGCACACAAAATACAATGTTAGCTGAAGTTCCCGGAACCTTGGTCCAATTCTGTTTTAACTACTGAATGAACTCCCCACATTTTCCTCCCCCTTCAGTGAATGGTTTAACTGTTATTCGGGTTACAAGAGGGGCCCAGAAAAAGACATGGAGTGTATTAATCGATCAGTTTAATACGGCTTCAGCTTTTACAACTGGACGGGATTACTACTTTTCTCCCCTTATACGCATGATTTGGTGAGGCTGGTTTTTTTTTTTTTTTTGAGAGATTTTCACTGTAGGGCACATGCGCTCGCCAGACAGACAGAGAGAGACATAGAGACAGAAAGCGAGAAATCACCCCCCAGGGGGGATGGTCACGCCGCAATCCCTTCTCCTCCATTCTCCTCTCGGGATCTTGGGCACGCACGCACACATGCCCGGCGTGAGTTTTAAGCCACCGGGTACGGGACACAAACCGCGGTCGACTACGTGGGAGTCCAGCGACATAGCCATTACGCTAACTGCTGGTTCCCGAGGCTGTGTTTTTATTCTATTTAAGGGAAACATCACCCTAACACACGTTCAGAGCAACAGCTGCTGGTAATAAAATGCCAGGGTGGAGATCAACACGGAGACCCAGAAATGTAACAGAGAGGTTTTACCACGGCCAGGCGGGTCTCCCGTACTCCCGCTCGCGAACTCTGGAGCCCGATTGCCAACAGCCTTTTGTATTGTATCCGCTGTGCAGATGGGATCCTTGGAAAAAGTCATGATGCGTTTTTGCATAGAAAAACAGAAAAATACGTCACGACTTCCCGACGACCCAAAATAGTACCTTTTTTAATGTAGTCAGGTGTAAGTGCCCTTCTCCTTACACTACCTGAAGAAATCTTGGGAACCAGCAGTTAGCATAATGGCTATGTTGCTGGACTCCCATGTAGTCGACCGCGGTTTGCGTCCCGGACCCAGTGGCTTAAAACTCACGCCGGGCGCGTGTGCGTGCGTGCCCAAGATCCCGGGAGGAGAATGGAGGAGAAGGGATTGCGGCGTGACCATCCCCCATGGGGGGTGATTTCTCGCTTTCTGTCTCTATGTCTCTCTCTGTCTGGCGAGCGCACGTGCCCTATAGTGAAAAAAAAAAAAAAAAAACTCTCAAAAAAAAAAAAAAAGAAATCTTCTTTCAGTGTCCTCTCTGCTTCGTGAGCTTTGTTTTATAAGAAAACACTTATTGGAAAAGCAATTCTATTTTGTTCAGCCTTAAGGAATCATATTGAAAAAAGACAAGGCTGGCACCAGCAGATAGCATAATGGTTATGTTGTTGGACTCTCCTGTAGTCAATTGTGGTTCGAGTCCCGGACCCTGGCTTAAACTCACACCAGGTATGTGTGTGTATGGATGCCCAAGATCCTGAGAGGAGAATGGAGAAGGGACTGTGGCATGGCCATCACCTCTGGAGGGTGATTTCTTGTTTTCTGTCTCTGTCTCTCCAGTGAGTAAACACCTTGTAGCAAAAGTCTCCCTAAAAAAAACGAAAAAAGAAAAACAAAAAAGACAAGGCCAAGCTTTCAAATGGAGACAATATAGGCATTCTAAATATATGTTCATCTATATATAGATAGAAACATTTATATAGATTTATATATAGATATCAATATTTGAGACCAGCAGTTTGCGTAATGGCTGGGTCACTGGACTTCCATGTAGTTGGCTGTGGTTTGCGTCCCAGACCCGGTGGCTTAAACTCACGCGGGGCACATGTGCGTGCATGCCCAAGATCCCGAGAGGAGAATGGAAGAGAAGGGATTGCGGCGTGGCCATCCCCCTGGGGGGTGATTTCTCGCTTTCTGTCTCTGTCTTTCTGGTGAGTGCCCGTGCCCTATAGCAAAAACCTCTCTCTCCCCAAAAAGAAATATTTGTACAGTTATATTTATAACATATTAATATAAATTTATGTCTCTAAGTATTTACAAACAAAGGCAAATTAGCCTAGCTTTCAGCTTCTTTTCCTTTTAGAAAAGACAGAGCTCTGTCATTTGGTGGCAGCTTTGGAAACACTGGCAGTTCCGTGTTCACTTTCAGACCCTGGTATTCAAGTGTAAAACTGATGGTGTGATGCTCAGATCTCATGTGGAGGACTCTGCGGTTTGAGTTGTGGACCTGGAGGCTTGAAAAGCATGCCGGGGGCATGTGCGTGCATGCCCAAATCCTGAGAGGAGAATGGAGGAGAAGGGACTGCAGTGTGACCATCCCTCCTGGAGGGCGATTTCTCACTTTCCGTCTTTCTCTGTCTCTGTCCAGTGAGCACACGTGCCCTACAGCAAAATAACTAAAAAACAAAACAAAAACCACCGATGGTGTCTTGCGCACTCGATAAAAGCTCAACAGTGCTTCTGGGAAGGAGGGAAGGAAGAGAGGGAAGCAGGACCACGTTTTCTGGAGGAGTCTGACAATTGGCAACAGAGATACAGAGAGATAGAAAGTGAGAAACTACCCCCCTGGGGAGATGGCCATGCCACAGTCCCTTCTCCTCCATTTTCCTCTTGGGATTTTGGGCACGCACACACACACCTGGCGTGAGTTTCAAGCTGCTGGGTCTAGAGCTCAAACCATAGTCGATTACATGGGAGTCCAGAGACATAACTGTTACACCACCTGCTGGCCCCACAGTTTGCAATCTTAATGGCTAATGAAACCTGGAGAAGTAAAACCCACAACAAATTTGTTTAAAAGTCCAGGCAACTCTGAGTCACCCAGGCTCGAGTACCAGCCCAGGTGGTTCATCCTGCCCCACTCCCGCTTCCCCTAATTCCTTCCTTCCCATGGGCGCGTCATGACCTGTGAACATCTCTCCAGATGGGAGACTGTGGGAAGTGAAACTCAGTCACTAACTGACTTCTTGACGTTTCAGCAGCTCTTGAATCTCCAGTGAAGGAGAAGTCTCAAATTAATGGCTAGAATTATCTCAGGTTTCCACTCCTTTTTCTATTCGCTGACTGGGCTATTAAAGAGTTGGATTTTATGGAGAAAGCTTCCCCCTTTCGAACGGTTTGAGGGAGGTAGGACCTGGTTAAGATCAGAAAAGGCTGATGCCGGAGTGGAAATGACAGCGAACAAGACCATGCACATGTGCCCGGCGTGAGTTTCAAGCCACGGTGTCTGGGACTTGAACTATAGTTGACCATATGAGAGTCCAGTGACATAACCATTACACCATCTGCTGGTCCCAATTTTAGGAGAGATTTTTGGTATAGGGTATGTGTGCTCACCAGTGAGACAGAGAGAGACAGAAGGGCCGAGATCGAGAAATCGCCTCCACCCCCTCCCCCCAGGGGAACTGGCCGCACTGCAATCCCTTCTCCTCTATTCTCCTCTTGAGATCTTGGGTACACACGCACAAGTGCCCAGCATGAGTTTAAACCACTGGGTCCAGGACTCGTACCATGGTCAACAATGTGGCAGTCCAGTGATGTAACCATTATGCCATCTGCTGGTCCCAGAAGAAAATTTTAAACAAGTGTAGTCAGAAATTTGTCCTTAGTTTTTTTTTAGTCTGCTAGTGTGCAATAGTATGAGTGTATGTGCATTTGTATTACTTTTTTTTTTTAATTTTTTTTTTGAGAGATTTTCACTGTAGGGCGCGTGCACTCGCCAGACAGACAGAGAGAGACATAGAGACAGGAAGCGAGAAATCACCCCCCAGGGGGGATGGTCACGCCACAATCCCTTCTCCTCCATTCTCCTCTCGGGATCTTGGGCACGCATGCACACGTGCCCGGCGTGAGTTTTAAGCCACCGGGTCCAGGACACGAACCGCGGTCGACTACGTGGGAGTCCAGCGACATAGCCATTACGCTAACTGCTGGTTCCCTGCATTTGTATTACTTTTGAAGGACAGAAAGGGCGATAAGATGCTCAAAGACAGGACAAATGAAACCCGTCCTCACTTGCAGTTTGTTAACTGGACACATCAGAGAGAATAAGGAGTAGGGAGCCAGAGAGAGGGAGAAGACAGACGGTTTCCACCTGCCTCTCTTCACCCGCAGTCACCCTCACACACTTTTGTCCGCGTGGGGGACCAGTCCTCCCTGTCCGGTCCTCACATGGCCATTACAGTTGGTCTTTGGATCAAGTCCTTAGCATCAGCCCACCCTGCCTTCCTAAGCCCCGGGATTAGATTCACACTAACCACTGAGACAGCTCCTAGGGAAGGAAACTCCTTACTTCCAAGAGGGCAAGCGTCCCACCTGTCTGGGTTGGTCAAGGTGTGGGTGGAGGGGGTCATGAGGTGGAGGTGGGGAAGTCTGGAAGTCGCAACCTGTGTCCGAAGGCTAGGCCCCTCACGCTTCCCCTATCCGCTGCACAGGAGCCCACACCTCGGATAGAAAATAAACATGGCTTTTTACAAAAATTTTCTATAGGACATATGTGCTTGCCAGAGACAGAGGGAGAAAATGAGACAGCACTTCCAGAGGGCTGGCTATGCCACAGACCCATCCCCTCCACTCTCTGTTCGGGATTTGTGGGCACGCACGCACATGCACCTGGTTTATTTATTTGTTTATATTTATTTTTTTTAAAGCCATTAGGTCAGACGCTCAAACTGCGCAGTTGTCCATGTGGGATTCCTCCACCTTAACCACCACACCACCAGGTGGCACCTAACACGACATTTTTTTTTTTTTTTAATTTGCTAGAGGATGGTTGCTAGAAAGACAGAGAGAGACCGAGAGAGTGAGAAATCACCTCACTGAGGGGGATGGCCACACCGCAATCCTTTTTCCTCCATTCTCCTCTTAGGATCTCGGGCATGCACGCACATGTGCCCAGCGTGAGTTTAAGACACCAGATCTGAGACTCGAACCAAGGTCAACTACGTGGGATCCAGCGACATAGCCATTATGCCAACTGCTGGTCCCTCCAGAATGTTTTTTAAGCCACCAGGGGCAGGGTTCAAACTTGGGTCAGCCATGGGGGATCTGTCTTCCAATGCACGCGTCTTAACCACAGGCTGGCCCAGACAACTCACTGACTTCTATTTCAAGTTTCCATTCTTCCTACCGTTTCTTCTTTCCCTCTGGGAGGGTCTGTACTGTCAAGGCGTGGCGGAAGGTTATTGAGTTCTTGGCCATCACTCTACTCAGTTACCCCCAAAACCTGGAATGCCTCATGAGGTCCCCAACCTTCCCATCTTCCCAACCTTCGGCGGATCTTGGAGATGCTAAGACTGGTCTGCTTGGACACACCACAGAGACCCCTGCTCCTGGGGAAGCAGATTAGACTGCTTGACTGTCACAGACCTCATTAAGGTTTTGCTACCTCCTGGGGTTCTGGGCTTTTCCTCTGCTCACCCATGTCTCACCTCTTCCCAGCCCAGGAGGAGAGATCAGCCTTTGGGTATCAATCGCTCACATCTCCTGCTAACACTCTCTGGGGTCCTGGGTAGGGAAGAGGCTGTGTTTCTGCTGTCTGGATGGGCAGTAGGTGGGGTGGGGGAAAGTAAAATTCTCTCAGAAAGACTGGCTCATTGCAGTAGGAAGGAATGGGCCTGTTGGCTTCCTCTTCCCCAAGGGTATGAGAAAACAAGGCCCATGTTGGGACACTTGCTATGACCAACAGCTTTTTGCATAGGTAAGTGAATGAATCTCTTACAAAGTCAACCTGACTCCCAGAGGGCTGTGTCCCACTGTCTTAAGGAGCAAGAGGGGAGGTCTCAGCTCTGGAGAACTGCCAACCCAACCCCTGTTATCCAGGGCAGGTAAAAAGAAATTTCTGCTGGAGGTTACAGGGTGTGGGCTCCTGGCAGATGGTGACCCTGGGCGTGACGGGGACAGGGCATTGCAGAGCATTACAGATCTGTATCTACTAAGCACTCCCTACTAATTTATTAGAATCTTGGCAACAAATTTATTACATCAAGGATAGGAAACTTCAGTGGACACGAGGTGCTCTCCCGAGCAAAGGGCCCAGAGTTGCCCATTGAAAACCAAGTCAGTTAATGAATTAAAATGTGCTGTGGAACCAGCAGGTGGCATGGTGGTTAAGGCACAGGACTCCCACATGGCTGACCACAGTTTGAGTTCCAGGCCTGGCGGCTTGCTTTCTCACTTTCCCTCTCTGTCTCTCTGGTCAAATTAAAAAATAATAATTTAATCCTTTCTTTTTTAAAAAAAGAATTATTTAATTTTACTTATTTGTTTACTTATTTTAATTTGACCAGCGAGAGATAGAGTAAGAAAAAGAGAGAGGGAAAGTGAGAAAGCAAGCCGCCAGGTCCAGGACTCGAACTGCAGTTGGCCATGTGGGAGTCCAGTACCCTTAACCACTACATCACTTGCTGGCCTCAAATAAACAATTCTTTAAAATAAAAAAAAAGTGCTGGAATTGCATTCCTTAGGCCCCTGTCAACAGCCAAGGCAGTGAAGCATTCGAGTATCCATTAGCTGTTCTGTTAACCAGTCGGCAGAGCTCTGTACATTTCCTTAGACCTAAACCATAGTAAAACAAAATAAATACAAACGGAAAAAAATGGAATGAATAAATACAGCGCAGATAACACGTGTCTTTGCTTTTGGCTGGGAAGACAGCCCAGTGATATGTGTTTTGGATTAATTTTTTAAAAGGGAAAACAAATTAATTACTTAGTAAATACAGTTTGTTAAATAGGATCTCTCAAAACACGGGAGAAATACGATAAAAATGGTCATTAGCGATTCAGGCAAAGTCTTTTTATTGTTTAAAAGTTAGCTACTTTAGCATAAGAGGCAAATATTTGCCTTTTCATGTCGCTCTTGAAAGTATTGATATATTTGAATAAAGATTAGGCTGACAATTAATCAGCTTTCACATCCAAGGTTTGCTTGAGGCTGGAATTAACTGAAGTCATTAAACGCTGATGCAGAATCAAAAGCCTGCCTCTTATCAAATTTAAAGGTTTAGGGGGGCGTAGTATTAGGAGGTCTTTCTGGTATTGGGTTTCCTTACCAGAGAGTGCTTGGGAAACTTCCCAGCTTCTGAGCCAGTTGAGAGATAGGCTCTTTTAGTTACCCACTGTTTCATTTTACCTAAGCAAGTGTGTGTGTGTGTGTGTGTGTTGATTTGCTATAGGGCACATGTGCTTGCTGGAGACAGTGGGGGCAGAGGCAGTGAGAAATCACTCCCCAAGGGTGATGACCATGCTGCAATTCCTTCCCCTCTGTTCTCTTCTGGGATTTTGGGTATGCACACACACGTGCACACACACTAGTGTGCTTTTCAAATTGCTGGGTCTGGGACTTGAACCACACGAATGGCCATGGGGCATCCAGTTGCCTTAACCACTACACCACCTGTCTGGTCCCCTTAATGTGTTTTTAAAATATTTAAGAAGGACAAATTTCAGGGCCAGCAAATGGTCATGCCACAATCCCTTCTCCATGTCTTCATCCCTTTGAGATTTGGGGCATGCACGCACACATACCCGGTGTGATTTTCAAGCCAGCAGGGTCAGGATTCAAACCACAGTCAACCATGTGAGATCCAGCTTCTTTAACCACGAGGCTATCAGGCTGGCTGATGGAGTTGTTTTAACGAGTGCTAACATGATCTTACTTTGTGGCTCAGAGACCCCACTGGCTCCAGGGAGATGAGAGAATAAATACCTGAAGGGGTTGGGGTGATGGGAAGAGTGATTGCGTGAGGTGGGGAGAGAGAACGGACAATACCAGGCTTCCTGAGGCCCCAAAAACCCACTCGTAGAAGCGACGCAAGGTCCTCTTTTTTACGATGCAATTTTTATAGCTTCAAGATGAGGCATCTCCTCTGCTGTTTAGATGATTCTAAAGTGGGCGCTGTGTAGGCATTTTATTAGAAACCCTCAAAGGTTTATTTTTATAAAGTAGAATTTAGCAGTTTGCTTTCGCAGAGCAATTATTAGTGTGTGTGTTAGTTAATATCCCATTTTTGGTTCAAGAGCAATATTTTGTTACTTAAAAATTAATAGCAGTCTCACCAAGGGCTTATAAAACGAGATGGATTACTCCGATAGGCAATTCCCTTTAATGCAGAGTTTTTATTTGCCATTACTTTAATTACTTAGATATTATTTTATATGTTTTCATTATTTTAAAGTACCTTGGGAGCATGAAAGATGTCTTACAGATAATGTATTCCATGTTAGCCAGAGCGGCCTAATCTTAAAGAGCTGGAGATTAATGCATTTATCACTTAAAATTCCTTTATAATGTTCTGTAAGCAAGTGAAAAGGATGTGTCTCAGAGAAGACTGAGACATCCTCGTGCCAGGGACCTATTTCTTCATTAGATTATGAATCTTCCCGGAAAAGGAAAGGAAGAAAGCGAATCATCAGGGGAAAGAGCCTGACAGCAGGTGTTTTTGCTCATCCCACGGCCTGACAAGCCCTACTTCGAGCCAGTGCCTGGAAGACAGTTCACATCCTCCGAGCGTGAACTCTCTATTTTAAATGAAATTGGGTCCTCGAATTGCACATGCGTACATTTTTCTCCAGTTCCTGGGGTGGGGTGACGTGACCGTGTGCTCTGCAGAGGTGGCAACGTGTCAGAGAGGGCCTCACATGTCTACAGAGCAATGTGGTTTTCCTTCGGCAGGGAAACTCCCGAGATAAATGGGACTCTTGGTCATGAACCCTGAATGAGCGTTTTTAAAAATAACCTATAGTCTCTATTTTTAGAGAACCTGCCAAGCTGCCGGAGATGCAGGCTCCCCCCCTTTTTCTTTTTTTTTTTTTTGGGCAGAAAGTAATTAACAACCTGCAATCCCTCGGGAGAATGGTTATCACTTCTGTTTGATATGGAAACAAAAAGGCAGCTTCTTCAGCAATGGACGCAACTCTTGAAGCAAAGAGGGCCATCTTCATTCTGCTTTCTGCCCCAGAAGGAGACAGCTAAGTCCAAGGATCAAATCCATCAGAGAAAAGCAAACCATTCTTAACTTCTAAGAGGTGTTATAAATAAGAGGGATTGAGGCGAAACTGTTTGAAAGCATCCTGGTCCATCCTTTTCAAACAAGGCTTTTCCAGGTGACTGGAGCTCATTTGTTATTCAATTTCACTTCCCAGTGGTGCTAAAGGTCTGAAAGCTTTTGGCAGGTTTCTGTGGAATCATTTCAGTGCTCTAATAGAAAGACCAGAAGGGCAAAGGATACAAATTTATTCGGAGTCAACCAAAAGTTTTACAAAAAAAAAGAGAAGCTGCGGTCAGACGAGGTGCTGCAAACTGTGGGAGTGTCTGGGAGTCCGGGTGTTCTCTGACATGGACACAGGCTGTTGGCTGGTGGGGTTGACAGACACCTCAGGTTATGTGGCTCTACCTAGACCCGAATTTCACACCTTAATAAACGGAATCATTGTGTCATGACTGGGAGCTCTCTCTCTATTCATGTACATATTTAGTTATATTCATTAAACTGTTACAGATTGTCCATTGGAGCATGTTCGCTGGTTGACATTTTCTTTGAAGATGATGTAAGCAAAGTTATTCTTTGTTGGACTGAAGGGTTTGTAAAGTAACTGTTCAATAAATGGGAATCCAAATTAGAACTTGTTTTTGTTGGGGCTGGCGGGTGGTGTGGTGGTTAAGGCACTGGGCTCCCACATGGCCAACCATGGTTCAAGGCCCGGACCTGGCAGCTTGGTTTCTCACTTTCTTCTCTCTCTCTCTCTCTGGTCAAATTAAAAAACAAATAGGGGCTAGCAGATGGCGTAATGGCTACGTTCCCTGTCTCCCATGTAGTCGACTGTGGTTCAAGTCCTGGACCTGGTGGCTTAAACTAACGCCAGGCACATATGTGTGTGTGTGTGTGTGTGTGTGTGTGTGTGTGCTCAAGATCCCGAGGTGAGAATGGAGTAGAAGGGACTGTGGTGTGGCCATCCCCCCTGGGGGGTGAGTTCTCACTTTCTGTCCTTTTGTCTGTCTCTCTCTTTCTGGCAAGCACATGTACCCTATAGCAAAAACCTCTCCACAAAACAAAACAAAAACAAAAACACACAAATAAATAGCAAATAAAATCAAATAAAATAATTCTAAAAATAAAAAAATGAACTTGTTTTTGTTTTTGCTAGATGGCTCGTGTGCTCGCTGGAGATGTGGAGAGAGGAAGAGGAGAAAACACCCCCACGGGGAATGGTCACGCTGTAATGCCTTCTCCATTCTCTGTTGTGTTGGGATTTGGGGACATGCACGCACATGCACCCACATACACACACGTGTTTCTCAATCTACCAGGCCTAGGACTCAGGCCACGTGATCATCCATGTGGGATCCAGCTGCCTTAACCACCAGGCCAGAACTGGACCAACCCCTCTTCTCTTCACACCGTCCCAGCGGATGTTCTCCGGGCCGTTCCTGGCTTCCCTGCGCTGTTCTTCCCTGTTTTGTTGGAGCACAATTGTGGCAATACTTCCGGACACGGTGTGGGGATGGTGCGTTTTCCCAGCGCTTGCTTTCCTGAACGTGTCCGATCTTGTGTCCATATTTTCACTTGCAGTCCATGCTCACAGGCTTTCCGACCAGGATTCGAAGGCCCGAGCTTGCCTTCCTCCGACCATGACTCACGGTGCAAGGAGGCCAGGGCAACTCTCTCACGGCATCCGCTTTTTTCTTGGAAGACTTGGGACTTCTCTTTGTCCGTGGTGTTGGGAACTTTCACCCTGACGTCCCCACGATTTCCGAGACGTTTTTCATCTTTCCGGCTCGTGCCTTGTTGCTGACCTCCGTCGGGGGGGACTCGTGTCACTGACTAGCTCGGATAGTTTTCTTCTACCATCTGTCTTTATCTGTCCTGGAAGTCTTATGAGTTGGATGTGGAAACTTACAAAAGTATTTTCCTTGTTTCTAACTTTTTTTCCTTTACAAGAATTCTTTATTTAATTTTACTTATTTATTTATTATTCTTCAGTTTGACCAGAGAAAGGCATCCTCTCTCTCCCCTCTTTCCTATCACATCTCCTTTCCTACCCCTTTTGGAAAACAGTTTGACAACTAGTATCAAAAGCGCTAAGATTTTTTTTTTTAATGGTTATTTTATTTAACTTTCTTTGGTATTTTTATTTTTAATAAATTAAGTAAGTATACAAACAGACAGACAGACCAGAGAGGGACAGAGAGAGAGAGAGAGGAGAGATGGGAAGGGAAAGTGAGAAAGCAAGCTGCCAGGTCCAAGATTTGAACCTCAGTCGGCCATGCGGGAGTCCATGACCCTTAATCACCATGCCACCTGCCGGCACCCCAAACAGCTCTAAGATTCAGTATTCCCTCTGATGTAAGAATCCCTCATTTCAGGACATTTATCCTAAGGAAGTGATAAGAAAGAAGAGGAAAAGTATGCGGGTGTAAAGACGTTTACGTACATAAGCATAAAAATGTATAAAATACCCTTAATGTGCACGGGGGAAGGTTAACCCCTATATGTCGGACCCGCTGGGTGGATAATAATGGTCAGTGCTCTGATGGTTGTCACGGATGTGCTTGTCATGTTGAGGGGAGAGCACAGACTACAGAACTGTATAAACGGCTGATTATGAGCATTTATACAAAACGCATCTGCATGCTGCCCCAGGGACTAGGGACTAGTACACCCTAAGTAAAAACAGAAGTGATATTAATAGTAAAATTACAGCTGAAATTTCTCTCTTCTGCTCCCAAATGCTCTTTGTTGCCCTATTTAAAGTTTCCTTTTAACTTTAGCTATTAAAAATGTTATTAAATGATCCTTAGAGCTAAGAACCTGGAATGCTGTTCTTGTAAAATGTAAACCATTATATGGTTGGCGGGGGGGCTGGCAGGAGGCATGGTGGTTAAGGGCGCTGGACTCCCACATGGCCAACCACAGTTCGAGTCCTGGACCTGGCAGCTTGCTTTCTCACTTTCCCTCTCTCTCTCACACACACTCCCTGTCCCTCTCTGGTCAAGTTAAAGTAAATAAACAAAGTTAAACTAATTCTTAAAAAAATCATTATATGGTTGGCTTCTTTTTGCCATTTGGGTTGTACCAACTTGCCTAATTACCTGTAACTCCAAATTCTCAACCATTCTCCATATTTTCATTTCCTTTTCTTCAAGGCAGAAGAATTCTACCTAGAATTCTATTCTATTGGGTCATCGAGAAAGTCATGAAATATTTTGGCATAGAAAAATATATTATGACAGGGACCAGCAGTTGGCGTAATGGCTATGTTGCTGGACTCCCACGTAGTTGGCCGCAGTTTGAGTCCTAGACCTGGTGGCTTAAACTCACACCGGGCATGTGTGCGTGCCTGCCCAAGATCCCGAGAGGAGAATGGAGGAAAAGGGACTGTGCTATGGCCATCCCCCCTGGGGGGTGATTTCTCACTTTCTGTCTTTCTGTCTCTCTCTGTCTGTCTGGCGAGCACACGTGCCCTATAGCAAAAAAAAAACCTCTCCCCAAAAAAAATACTAAGAGATTTTACACAAACCCATGTCTGGCTCCTTCTAAAAAAAAAAAATTTTTTTTTTTTTTTCTGGAAACAGGGCTGAATAGAACTAAATGGAAGAGCTTTCCTCATTACATGGATGTCTGGTTGCTGGTTGTCCAGTCTCCAGTGCTCTCTATCGTGTGCCGTGTGCAAAGCCTACTGTTTTTTTTTTTTGGAGAGGTTTTTGCTATAGGACGCGTGCGCTCGCCAGAAAGAGAGAGACAGAGAGATAGAAAGTGAGTAATCACCCCCCCCCCCAGGGGGGATGAACATGCCACAATCCCTTCTCCTCCATTCTCTTCTCTAAATCCTGGGCACGCATGCACATGCACCTGGTATGAGTTTAAGCTACCGGGTCCGGGACTCAGACCGCAGTCGGCTACATGGGAATTCAGTGACATAGCCATTACGCTAACTGCTGGTCCCCAAAGCCTATTGTTAATGTGTTAAGAAAATGTTAAGGAAAATGATGAAAATGTGTAAAGAAGGAAACAGAAAATTCTTTCAATGTCCTATGAGATTATTATCTAGTAGGTCCTGCTAGGACTTATTTAATTCTCTAAGATTGTACCATCCCTACTGTAGCCACTGATGTCTGTATATTTGAAGCTGAGGTAATTAAAATGAGGTCAAATGAATCATTTTCATTTTCCATTTTTAAAATTAGAATAATTTTTAAAAATTTAAAATTTTTCTTTTGGAGAGGTTTTCACTATAGGGTGCGTGCGCTCGCCAGACAGACAGAGAGAGACAAGAGACAGAAAGCGAGAAATCACCCCCTAGGGGGGATGGCCATGCTGCAATCCCTTCTCGTCCATTCTCCTCTCGGGATCTTGGGCACGCACGCACATGCTCGGTGTGAGTTTTAAGCCACCAGGTCCAGGACGTGAACCGCGGTCGACTACGTGGGAGTCCAATGACATAGCCATTACACTAACTGCTGGTCCCAAAAGCATTTTACATTTTAATGTTTTAATTCAGTGACTCATCCACACTAGCTGCATCTCAAGTGTTTGTAGGCACATGCGAGCACTCAAAATGTGGCTACGAGGCTGGCCCGAACAGGTACCGAGCGGGCCATCGTTCAGAATGTTCTACTGGGGACCGCTGATCTGAGAAATGCACCTGTGTTTGCTTTACTATTCATTAGGGCCCAGACTCTCCGAAATCCCATGCTAACTCATAGATTTTTGCCCAAGTCGATCTCTGTCTGTGGGAAAAGATGACCCTGGAAGTTACAGTGGTCTGGCCCTGTGAGACAGCGGCCATTCGATTTGCGGGATTTGGGCACGCCTGGCTGACGGGCTGATTCAACTCTCTCCCTCACATTTTCCTTAGAATTGACTTTACCCCCCTGCGGGATCCCTCCTCAGTGCACATCGTGGGTGGAATGGTGGCCCCCAAAAGATATGCTGGCTTCTAAATCCCCGTGAAGTTCACCTTCTGCAGAACAAGGGTCTTGGCAGAGGTCATTAAATGAAGGCTGTTGACATGAAATCTTCCGGGATTACCTGGACGGGTCTTAACTCACTTCCACTCCCCACCCCATGGCTGCAGGTGACATTTGGTGTGGTCTTTTTCAGCCACTCCTTCCCCCCTGCTGACAGCTCTCCTGGCTTTGGGGAGAGGGGGTCACTCTGGCCCCTTGGAGACAAGATGGGTTGGTCAAAACTAATAGATGCATGAAATATAAGGAAGGCTCCAGGAAGTATGTTTAGAAAGTCTATAAATACCGACATGTTGGAGGGAGACCTTATGGAAGTTAATTTTCCACAAGCTTTGGAAAACATTTTCAAAGGCAAATTATATTCTCTGATAGATGTTTGTAGGTTCACAAAACAACTGTTTCCCCAGCAAATGTTTTTAAGAAACGTTGTTTTTCTCTTTTTTAGAACAATTACATGCAAGTCTCAACTCTTTTCTGAAAGCAATTGAACATTTTACAGAGATAATAAAGAAATTGCTTCTGAATATAGACGCTGGAAGTTCTGAGAGAGCTACAAATGATGATAAATGTAACATTCTGTCTTTATTCATAGGGAGCCCGTGCCCACACACATCAGAGAGTGAGAAAGGGAGCCTCATCTCCCACAGAGGCTGGTCACACTACAGTCCCCTCATTCCAGTCCTCCGGGCCCCTGGATCTTGGGCACTCATGCATGGACCCACTGTGTCTCAGACTGACCGGCCTGGGGGTTCGAACCATGGTTGCCATGTGGGATCCTGCTTCTCTTTGAACAGCACATTAGTGCTGAACCACAGAGCTGGCTGAGGGTTCTATTCATTGGGAAGGGTTCCAGACCTATAATAAACTCACCATTCCCTTAAATACTGCAGCTTTTATACAGGGGGTGGATGTGGTATCCTGAAACTAATTTCCAGTACCTTGATACGATCAGATGCATATATTAACAACTTGAAAACAGTGCACGGACTTCTCCAGAAACTCACTCTCTCTTCATAGGCCACCGAGTCCTTCCTTACTTAAAGGAAGTTACATATACAAAGAGACAAAAAAAGAAAAAAACCTTTTTTTTTTTAAACAAGTTTTTGCCCTAGGGTGCATGTGCTCGCCAGAGAGAGCGAGACAGAGACGGTGAGAGGGAAAGTGAGAAATCACTCCCCAGGGGGTATGGTCACAACATAAGCCCTTTTCCTCCCTTCTCTTCCTGGGATCTTGGGCGTGCACACACACTCACACCTGGTGTGATTTCCGAGCCACCTTACCTGGGTGATAACCACGGAAAAGTGGATCCATCGATCGTGATTTTCGGATCTCTGGCAGGCGCCTTTGTTTCTCTGAGCTGTGTGCTCAAGACCTGGCCAGAAACGAGAGGGCGTGCCTTCAACTGCGGAGTCGAACGGATGAGCTGAGGCCCTGAGTGGAGACTCCAGCCTCCTGTTACAGTCATGGTGGAACAGGCTGGGCTGGACCTCCGTCAGCTTCCTCCGTAGTTTGCTCTTGATTGGGGGGGCTTCCACAGACTGAGTTCCACCATCTCCTTCCTACCCAAGCCCATCCCTTGGCACCGACTGTGGTTGGTGCAGTGGGTCCAAGGCCTTGGAGTGCCAGGGCTGCCACACCCTCCGCTGGATTGGCATGTCTGGCGTAATAAACAAATGAAGGCTTGGGGATGCATGAAGTGTTCCCCCCACAAATGCCTGCTGTTCTGGCCCTTTATGGATTTTCATTTTATTTATTTCTTATTTTAATTTTATTTATGGCTATTATTATTATTTTAAATGTGATCAGAGAAAGAGAGAAAGTGAGAAAGCAAGCTGCCAGGTCCAGGAATCGAACCATGGTTGGCCATGTGGGAGTCCAACGCTGAAACCACCACACCACCTGCTGGCCCCCCTTTATTGATTTTTAAATGCTTCATCCATTGTCTTTGTTTGGTAGCAATGTTATTTTTAGAGAACAATACATGCAATGCATGATTATATTCTTTTAAAATATTTTTAAAATCTGAATGCAATAGATTCAATATTCCAAATCGCTAATCAACTAGATTTAATTGACAACTATATACCATGTCATCCCACAACACAGAACTCACAATCTTCTCAAGCTCATATGGAACAGATAATAAGATTGAGCATAGTACGGGTCATAAAACATGCCTTAACCAATTGCAAGGAATAGAAATTTACCATGTACGCTCTCAAACCTCAGTGGAACTAATAACAGAAAGATAACTGGATAAGTCCTAAACTATGTGGTAACGGACATACTTCTAAGTAACGCCTAGGTTAGAGAAGACATCGCACGAGAAATTTTTAAGTATTTCGAACTAAATGAAAATGAGAATACAATGTATTAAAGTTCAGGAGATGCAGCAAAAGGCGTGCTTAATGGGCAAGTTATAGCATTGGACACATCCATTATGACATAGCCATGACGCCAACGGCCGGTCTCCCCTTCTTGTGTTTTATGCAGCAAGCCCGTTTGAGAAGAGTTGCAAGAGTGAATCTAAGCAGAAGGCACCTGTGTGTAAAAGTAGGCCAGGGCTAGGAAATACGAGACAGGAGAACTGCCCTGCCTCTTCCTCCATCAGGCAATGTGATTGACAGGTCAAGCTGTAGGTCTCTCAACCAGCCTGCCCAAGAGGACAAGAGGAAAAGCACTCTGAAACATCAAGAACAGGCAAGCGTACCAGTGGTGCAGAGAAATCTCTTTCAGTTCTGTTACTCAGTCACCTTGAAATCGGGGTCCAGGGACCAGCAGATGGTGTAATGTTTATATGGCTGGATTCCCACGTAGTCGATCATAGTTCAAGTCCTGGGCCTGGTGGCTTAAAATTCATGCCGGGCGCATGTGTGTGCGTGCCCAAAATCCTGCGAGGAGGATAGTGGAGAAGGGATTGCAGTGTGGCCATCCCCCCTGGGGGGTGATTTCTCACTTTTTGTCTCTTTCTTTCTCTTTGGCAAGTGTACACGCCCTATAGCAAAAAAAAAAAAAAAAAAACAGAAAAAAAAAAAAAAAAAGGGGGGGGGGGCTGCTAGAGAGGCCCTGACTTTCCTGGTTTAAGCACCTGGGTACCACAGAGATCACCCCTTTGGATAATCTGAAACCACCCCTGTAGCTTGGATCCAGGAGGCGTTTCTCGGGCTTCTGTGCCATCTGTCCCTCAGGTGCCTGCAGAGGAAAGGCGCTGTGGCCAGGGAGAGAGGTGCGCTCCTGCCCTGCGCCCGGGAAGGGACGGTCCAAACCGCTTGTCAAGGGTCAGGCCAGCTGGCCAGAGACCAGTGATGCCAGGGGGTCGGATGAAATCAGAGGAAGAAAGCAAACACTGCAGGGGGTTAGAGCTCAGAACGACCGCCGTGCGAGAGTTCAAGCCGCCCTCCGCGTTCATCCCTCTCGAGCAGATTTCGGCCAGCCACTGTCTTTGGCCGGGCACAGCCTAATTGGCTCTTTTCACGAGCAGCCGCCAACTCAGTCTGGGAGGAAATTCCATGCTGTCAGCCAGCAGCACAGACTGTGGTCGGAAAAACGACACGGCTCGTCCTCTGGCAAACTTGCAAATGATTACAGATGTCCCCATCACTCCTCCACTCACACAGCTGACTGGAGAAGGGTGCGAATTTCTCAATGGAGATAGGAGATTTTCCTCTGCGATGTCTTGTGATCAAACGAATCCCTATGGCTCCTGACTGACTCTGATTCCTGGTTCCCTTTCTCCTGACGTTGAAATAGAACGCATGCATGGGAATCAGCAGTTAGCATAATGGCTATGTCGCTGGATTTCCATGTAGTCGACCGCTGTTCGAGTACCGGACCCGGCGGCTTAAACTCAATGCCAGGCGCGTGTGCGTGCGTGCCCAAGATCCCGAGAGGAGAATGGAGGAGAAGGGATTGCAGCGTGACCATCCCCCTGGGGGGTGATTTCTTGCTTTCTGTCTGTCTGGTGAGCGCACGCGCCCTATAGTGAAAAATCTCTCCAAAAAAAGAAGAAGAAGAAATAGAACGTATGCAGACCCTGCTCCTAGGCTCATCCCTAGGCCACCTCAAGCTCCCCTGTGAACGACCCTGGTGCAGAGCCAATATCCGGAAAGCGATGCTGGCCAGCTCAAATTCTGCCCCTCCAACTAAATGACACCATGAAAACCGGACATGCCCAATGTGGTTCCTGGTGCAGAACAGTCCTGACGTAAACCACAGTCTGTGTGTCCGAGGGCCAAGGTCGACCTCCCTGCTGGTGACTCTACCCCTGACTGCACAGAAGTCCGCTCTCTGCTGAGCCCGCTCGCACTTAAATGTTGCTTGTAGAGTTCACGGTCCCTCTCCAAGTCGGATGCGTATCAGTGCAGCATTATTGAACCCCTGGGGGGGCTTATCACCTTGGGGTAGGCTCCAGGGAATACAACAATGAATAACGTACAGGCTCTAGCTTCCAGAAGTTTGCTCTTTAAAAAGAAAGAGGACCTGATACATTGCCATAATGTGAAAAAGACCCCAAAGGACGGCCGTGGTAATAGCCCTAACTGGGAGAAGGGATCTGAGAGAGGCTCTCTGCGAGTGAGGTCTGGGGTTGTCTCGCCAAGGAGGTGGCCTTTCCGCTGGGCCATGAGGGCTTCAGCCACAGCCTTACGGAGTTCAGGACAGTCCAGGCACGGATGAGCAAAGGTGGAGAGAGGGTGGCCCCAAAGCGTAGGTTT
>NW_006208475.1:1020257-1022558 GCF_000334495.1 Tupaia belangeri chinensis
GGGCAGAGAAGTCAGGTTACAAAAATCGAGGAGTTGGAGCTTCAGAAGCTCTTCTGTGGAGGAGAATTAGACTTTGGTTTGCGACCCCAGCTGGATCTGAGAGACGGCAGGGAGCTCCCACCCACAGTGCACACTTCAATGCTGGTCCCCCCACCCCCATTTAGAAAGCTAGATTCTAATCTAGTGTACCCTGATAGCATGAGGGGTGAGCTGATGTTTATCAGGGTTTAGTTGTAATCATGATTCTGCAGGTCATTTCTTTCTTTTAGGTGTTGCCATGGGGCATATGTGCTTACTAGAGAGAGACAGAGACAGACAGTGAGAAAGAAAGGGAGAAATCACACCCAGGGGGGATGGCCATGCCTCAATACCTTCTCCTCCATTCTTCTGGGATTTGGGGCTCACATGCACATGCCCCTAATGTGGATTGAAGCCGCCAGGTCCGGGACTCGAACTGTGGTCAATCACATGGTAGTCCAGCAACATAACCACCACATCACTTGCTGACCCCCTGTAGGACATTTCTTTAAAAGACTCATAGGTGAGGGGATTTCAGAAAGTTAGTAGAAAACTGGAATTAAAGTATGAGTTTGTTTCGGTGCAAGAAGAACGTGAA
The DNA here is from genome assembly GCF_000334495.1 of Tupaia belangeri chinensis. Classification (NCBI taxonomy): domain Eukaryota; kingdom Metazoa; phylum Chordata; class Mammalia; order Scandentia; family Tupaiidae; genus Tupaia; species Tupaia belangeri. The sequence continues at coordinate 1,020,874 of NW_006208475.1, forward strand.
ATCCAAGCGTAGCTTTCTCATAATATGCGTTTCCCCTCAACTTTTTGGAGACGCCCTGCAGTTCTGAGGTCCAGCTGTGTCTGTGGATAAAGAGAAAATAAATTCTCCAGGTTGCGAAAACTTTCCGAGCAGCAGGAAACCAACCTGTCAACTGAAATTGATTTATTCACTCAACTGGAATGACCTGACCCACTTACCACAACCCCCAAGGGGGAGCCGTTTATTTCATTCAGGCCATAGGACCAGCAGATTATTACATATGACATAACATCTTCATGAGCAAGCCAGGGCAGAAATGACCGTCTCCACTTACGACAACGCAGAAGATTAATAGGCGTTTCACGGTCACACAGAGAGACAGTCTCCTAACCTGCTAACGCGCTCACCAGACCGCCCCGACGCGGGGTTTCTGCAGGTGTAGGAGGGATTCCAGAGGGCCCTGCATCTCCGTGCGCGTGTTTCCCTTCACCAGAAAGTCTGACACTGGGGCTTCTTGACCATCACAAGGAAGAGAAACCTCATTCTGGGTCCCACCCCCATTTCTAAATACCCGATAGTCTGTTCTCTTCCTTTCGTGGCAGTTCTTCCAACCTGCTTTTGCTCTAGTTCAGGATTTAGAATTTTGCTTGCAGCTGAAGGCGTTCTCAGAGCCTCGATCGGTGACGTTGGGTTCTGGGACAAGCTGGCTTCAGGCTTCACTTCACCAGGAAGTGACATGTACAACTGTGTTGGCTTCCAGAGGCCCACCTGGCCTTGATTGCCCGGGGTCTCCAGACCCTCGTGTGTGTTGGTCTTGGGATGCAAAACAGCTGCTGGCCTCCATGGCGTTGCGGTGACTATGGAGACAGGAATATAAACACCGGCGAGTGTGTCGGGAAGCAGGCGGCTGGTCTCAGGTGGAGCATCCGTGGGCTCGGCTCAGCATGGCCCTGGCTGCAAATGACGATAGCTGGACTCCCAGGGTTCTCTTCTTTTCTAGAGAGATTTTTGCTATAGGGCGCGTATGCTCACCACAGAGTCAGAGAGACAGAGAGACAGAAAGTGCGAAATCACCCCCAGGGTGATGGCCATGCTGCAGTCCCACCTCCTCCATTCTTCTCTTGGGATCTTGGGCATGCACGCACACACCCACTGCGATTTTCAAGCCACCAGGGCTGGGGCTCGAACTGTGGTCGGCCATGTGGGACTCCAGCGATGTAACCATTATGCCATCTGCAGGTTCTCCCAGGTGTCTTTTTAAATCAAGTGGAACATCGCAGCTTTACAGCATCCTGTTCTGTTTCTATTTTCATCCATTTACTCAGTCACTCCTACGTGCTGAGGGGTTCCTACGCATCAGGCACCGTCCAGGCATCAGAGGGGGAGAGGCAAAGTCCTCGACCTCAGAGAACTCACTCTCAGAGAGGGTGACCAGCTGTCCTGGTGTGCCCAGGACTAGAGAGAGCCCAGGACCTCGACTTTTCAGAGCTAAAATGGGAGAAGTCTTGGGAAAACGAGGGCCCGTCGGTTACGCAGCGGGGCAATGCGGTGAACTAGCACACAAGCACATATAATCATTCCAAATAGTGAGCCACGCCGTGGAGGAGGTGACACGGAGTCAGGCCAGCCTGAGGGGCTGGAGGAGGCAGGACATGTTTGTCAATATCAAGGCAAGGAGGGTCTCTCTAAGGAGGTGATCCTAACAG
>NW_006208475.1:1022571-1075023 GCF_000334495.1 Tupaia belangeri chinensis
AGGCTGGGGAGCAGGGACCAGCTTGACCAGGCTGAGGTCCAGGAGGGAGGCCAGCGGAGCCGGAGCGCGGGCAGAAGGCAGATATGACGTCCAGGAAGTTGGCAGTCTGGGCAGGCCGTGTCGAGCAGGCCGTGGAAAGGAGCTGGGAGTCTAGAACAATACCTACCCGGCAGACCAGCGCTTCCTGTGGCCCGAGACTTTGCTAGACCTTTGTCTATATGAGCTCATTTTATCCTCACAACAAAGGCAGGATCCTTTTATGAGTCCTTGTTACAGATGAAGCAATGGAGGCACGAGGAGGCATGAGAAGCATGCATGTCCACAGAGGCCCTGTTACCAGGAAGCCAGGCGTCACCAGGTGGTCTGGTTCTAGTCCGCCCCTTGCCACCTCCTCTTACTGCCTGGGTTTAGACCTGGGGGCACTGTGAACTAATTCCTGTGTGGCCAAACCAGTTTGTGTCAGCTGCTCCAGACCCTTCAGCCCAGGGTCTTAGAGACGGTGTTAACGTCTCAGATCCGACCCGTGGGGCGCACTGTTTTCATAATGGGCTTCTCATGGGAGAAAGCAGGGAGGTGGTGACATGATGGCAAATTGCTTTTTTAACTTTTAACTTCCAAACTGCTTCTTTATAACCCCCCTCAATATGTTATATTCTTGCCCTTGTTGACTAGAAAACAACGCAGCCGTCCGGCCGCAAAGGCTGTTGTAGCAGCAACCAAATGACTTCAGCGGGCGTGGCTAACAATGGGTTTTCTTTCCTCTACCATTTCTGATAAAATATTTGCACAGCATTCGATGGGAAAACATAGAGCTCCAGCAATAAAAAACGAACGAGGATAGTGTGCGCGTCGGCATTTTCACAACAGCATGTCAAATATTTCATACCCCAGGGATATTAAGCCTTTCTATGCTTTCGCGACTTGCTTTGAGAAATGCTTTCTGTTCATTTTCTTATTAATCTTAAGCCACACATAGACATTATATAGATTCTTTTTTTATATGATATGGTTTTCAAACAGTATTTTAAAGTCTGTCATAAAAATAAATATGTCTTGAGCTTTGAAAATGAGACGGTGTCAGGGGAACTCTCAGACGGTTGAACTGAAAAAGGAACTGTTCTTTCTGAAGACCACCCTGCCCTCATTCAATCCTGTTCAGAATTCCTCGCAACACTCATTGGCAACACAGAGAGCCCTGTTGCTCTCTGTAGAACATGGTGGCTAATCAATGTGGACTAATTTCTCTCGTTATTCTTAGCATTCTCCCTACAGAAACTTGCCGGGTGGTAGAGAAGCACAATCAGACCTCAAATTTCACTAGGAATCACTGAATTTTAAGAGTCCTTACAAATCGCCTATTAAAAAAGAAGTTGCAAGTGATCTGTATGCATCGTTTGAATTTTAGGACTTTTTCGTTCTCTTTTTTTTTTTAAAAGAATTATTAACTTAATTTACTCATTTATTTTCATTTGACCAGAGAAAGACAGACACACAGAAAGAAGGAAAGTGAGAAAGGAAGCCGCCAAGTCTGGAACTCGAACCGTGGTCAGCCATGTGGGAGTATCCAGCACCTTAACCACCATGCCACCTGCTGGTCCGGCTTTTTCATTCTTAAGAAACAGCTTTGAAATTAAACCACAATAAATATTTTAGATTAAAAAGTCTAATAGAAAAAAAAAAAAGGCAGGAGACCCCTGAAGCTAGCTCTGATTTTACACTTTGAAAGGAGACACAGAGCAGGAAAGGGTCCTGGCTCAGTGGTGTAGGGGGAATGTGCTGCTCAAAGCTGACGCCCAAATGGAGGTTCGAGCCCCCAGCCTGATTAGATGAAACACACTGGGTACACATGCAGTGGAAGACTGGAGGAGGAAATCATGGTATAGCCAGTCCCTGTGGAAGGTTCCTCTGTCTCTCCCTCTCTCTCTCGGATATGCGTGCACTTTACCATGAAAAAAGAACACAGAACCCAGAAACGTCCAGCCACCAAGTCTCCCTGTGGTATCGAGAAACCTAGTGAAGACCTCACTTGGTCCATGTATTAGCGGAAGTTTGCTCCTCAGATTCAAAGTTGGTCTGAATGAGATGAGTTAAAGGTCCCCGATTCCCTCCTAAGGGAGAGAGTTTTGGAACCTGCTGTGACTTGTCTTCAGGAATGGCCAGCAATATCAAGTGTTTATATAAATGGGCGCATACGTGCATTTGATATCAAGCACAGTTTTACGTTTTTCATGGCAAAGACAGAAACGAGGCACCTTCAGCACTGCAGAGTGAGCAGTGGGGAAAGGTGTCGCAAACATCTGTCGCCTGGCAAGTGGGTACTTGGTAACCAGGTTACAGGAAGGGGAGAAGGAGCCTAGTGTGTGCAGTAGGTTGAAAATGGTCTCCCAAAGATAGGTCCATGTGCTGGTCTGCAGAATACTGTTGGGTCATTGGGAAAACCAGGACACTTTTTGGCATAGAAAAATATGTAATGACTTTAGTGACAACCTAATACATTATATGGCAAAAAAAAGGAAAGAGAATATTACATTATATAGCAAAAAAAAATGCATACAATTAAGGATTGTGAGAGTTTATCCTGGATTATCAAGATGGGCGCTCAATGCAATTTCATGTATCTTTTATTTTTTTTTTGAAGGTTTTTGTCAGAGGGCATGTGTGCTCTCCAGAGACAGAGGCAGTGAGAGGGAAAGTGAGAAATAACCCCCCAGGGGATGTTCACGCTACAATTCCTTCTCCCCCATTCTTCTCCTGGGAATTTGGGCATGCACACAAATGTGCTTGGCATGATTTTTCAAGCTGCCAGATCTGGGATTCGAACCATAATCAGTCATGTGAGAGTCTAGAGCTATAACCACTCTGCCACACTCTGGTCCCAATCTCATGTGTCTTTACAATAGAGAGGCAGAGGGGGTTTTGGCATAGACCCACATGGAGGAGAAAGCGATGTGAAGATGGGCAGAGGTTGGAGTGATGCAGCCATAAGCCTAGGAATGCTTGTAGTTGCCAGAAGCTAACAGAGACAAGAACAGCCCCTGTAGGGATTCCATGTTATCGTGCAACACACACACACACACACACACACACACACATTCACACACGATGGTATAGCTAAGTACGTAGATGTCTTTCACCCTTTCTCCAGGAAGATAACTACAGGCGTTCACCACTCTAAGAGGAAGAAAACTGCTTGACTCAACTCAGAGACTAAACCTTGTCTCTCTACACTCACTCCTGTCCCACTAATTTCCTTTAAGTCTTTAGAATATGCCAGGCTCTTCCTGCTCTGAGGCATTTTCACATGCTTTCCCTCCGCCTGAAATATTCTTCCCTTCACTCTTCACATGGCTGACTCCTCATTTTTAAGGTTTCAATTTAAATATAATCTCCCCAAAGATGCTTTCTCTGACCCCCCAGCTGAAATTGGTCTCCATTGTTCGTCTCTCCAAGCTCCCTGTCCTCTTCTGCCCCAGCACTGTATCATTTTGTAATTATATATTGATTTCTTGGCCTGCCTCCTTGACCACTAGACTATAGCTTTATATATTATTCAGTACTTTTTTGGTTGCGAGCAACAGAAGCACCCTTTGGCTTGCTTGAACTATAAGAGAGGGGCAGCGTGTGGAATGCACGGAGAATTCCTATCTCAGCAAGAACAGGAAGGACGGATGGCACGAGTTTTCAGACAGCCTCTCACAATTTCAGCCACGGTAGAAATTTGGGAAGCCTCCACTCATATTTCAAATTCTTGGGGGAATTTGGTTTCTTCTCTCTCCTTTATTTTTTCTCTTAGTTTTGCTATAAAGTACATGCTCAATAGAAAGAGAGAGAGGAGAGGGGGAGGAGAAAGTAAGAAATCGCATCCTACAGGGAATGGCCACACCACAATCTCTTCTCCTCCACTTTCCTCTCAGGACTTTGGGCATACGCGCACTTGTGCTGGTATGTTTTCAACCACCGGGTCAGGTCTTGAACCATGAAGTCGGCCATGTGGAATCCAGCTGCCTTAACCACCATGTCACCTAGCTGGCCTGAGAGAGACTCTGATAGGTCAGGTTGAGTTCCTGCCACTAGGTGGGGCTGTGCGTTTCCACCACTGGCCAGGGTGAGGAAGGGGCCGCACAGCCCAGTTCTCTGTTAGGCGAAGGGAAGGAGGAGCAAAAGCCGTGATTCCCAGCAGAGGAACCAGGAGCAACACCGACCCCCGCAGAGCAGCCCTTGTGCTTAAGATCTGGGCAGAGCAGTTACTACGGGTCTCTGAGGCCTTCGGTCCCTCTGCGGTCTCAAGGTGGGGGGGTGCAAGTCCCCAGCAGGTATGGCCACCATCAAGAAGCTTTGTGCCACGTGGCTCTGAACCTGTCACTAGATGCTAATCTACTCCATTGGGTCCACAGAGCTGGGGCGGGAAGCCATTTGTACCCTTGATGCGACAACCTGGGCAGCGTGTTAATTAAACTATTTTGGCTTAAAATGGCCATGACTCCCACCCTTGAATTCCTAGGGATGAGTTGAAATCACACATTTAGGCCACTCACCTGAGCGGGTGCCAAGTGACAGCTAACCCCACGGGCCATGCGCTTCTGTCAGGCACAGAAAGTCCCCTTTGGGCTGTCGGTGATGCCTAGCGTCCACCTGCAAGCAGTTCTCCACCTCGCCCTGCACTTCTGTTTCTGTATGTCACGTTCCCTTCCCAGAACTTAGATACTAAGTCCACCACGAGGCTAGCCGAGTTGTCTGAAGTCCAAGGACAACTGCCCAATTTAAATTGCGTTAAGATTTACTCTATTAACACTCTATTAAATTAGCTGGTTTATTTTTCTTTTAACAGAAGACATGATGAGAAAAACCAGGGCTCCAGAGAGACCCTTGAGTATAAATTCCGCCTTGTCACTGTGACCTTTGTCAAAGCCACTTATCCAAGCCCCAATTTCTTCAACTATTAAATGAGTATAATTTATATACATATTTATAAAAATTAGTATAACTTATGTATACTAATAAGAATATTTAATATATATTATATATACTACATATGCATGAATATGTACACACACATGCAGACACACATATGCATATATACCTTTGTGTCTGTGTGTGTGTATACAGTGGTATACATACATGAGGGGACTTCAAAACATTCATGGAGAAGTGAAGTACAAGTTTACTTTGGTCAAAAGAATTTTGAAATCATTGCATAATTTTTTCATAACACAATTTCTATGAAATTTTTTTATGAGAGATTTTTACTATAGGGCACCTGTGCTTGCCAGAGAGACAGAGAAAGACAGAGAGACAGAAAGTGAGAAATCACCACCAAAGGGAGAGATGGGCACACCACAATTCCTTCTCCTCTAGTCTGCTTTTGGGATTTTGGGCATACACACACATGCGCCCAGTGTGAGTTTTAAGCCGCCAAGTTTGGGACTCCAACCAAGGTGGACTATGTGGCAGTCCAGCGATGTAACCATTACGCCATCTGCTGATCCCACTATTCTTAAACATTCCAGCTTTAGGACCAGCATATGACACTGGCCTCCCACATAGCTGACCACAGTTGGAGTCCTGGACCCAGTGGATTGAAACTCACACTTGGCATCTGCGTGCATGCCCAAGATCCTAGAAGGAGAATGGAGGAGAAGGGATTGCGGTGTGGCCATCCCCCCCAGGGTAATTTCTCACTTTCTCTCCCACTGTCTGTCTCTTTCCTTCCTGGTGAGTTGATGCACCCTATGGCAAAACTCTTTAAAAAAAAAAAAAATCCAGTCTTATCTCAACAGTGCTACAGAGTAGTAAGGGGAAGCTTGCTGGTCAGAAGAGGCCCCACCTTGGAAGAAGCCAGGAAGCTAGTGACAATAGCTGGTGAGTCCAGAATTCTGATAGACACGCCCGTCTGTCCCCACTCAACCTGGGAGACTATTTGAAGAAAGCAGCAATTTCTTTGACACCTCCTTACAGGTGTGAAGATTGAATGGCATGTGTCCATTACACCCCAGGCACACGGTAGGGCCTGCAGGAGTGTCAGTTCTGGGTATTAGTAATGATCCCAGCCCAGTGCAAGTTTTCCTGTAGACATCGCTCTCCTGGAGGCTGAGTGATAAGCTGTGCTTTCTCAGAGTTACTGCCCAACGTGGCTCAGGAATGTCCTTCTTACAAGAAGAAAGTCATCTGACTGTGGCACCTCGGCTGCAGAAGAGGAAGTACGACTGCCCAGAGCTGCCCATCTGGCTGCCGTCAAGTAGCTTCCCTGTAAAGAACTCAATGCACAAGGGAACGACTGACCCCTCATTCTGAAGTTTCCCCCCTGATTTGTCATTAGACACCTGGTTACGGCCCCTTGGGGAAGACAGGTGAGCTCACTCTGCTGCAGTAACTCTTGTAGCAAACTTCCCTGTGGGCCTGGCTAGAAGACTCCCCTGGACAGTCTGGGGGCCCCCACCTACTGTTTGAAGGGGCTCAGAGGAGACCCAGGGTGACTGACAGCTGCAAGGATGCTGCCCAGGCAGACTGGAGGAGGCGGGGAATACGGGGATGCATCTCCTAAGCAAACTTGGGTGTATCAGGCCACGCGTTTAGCGGGGGGCTGTAGAATTACTTATGAAATGTTTTTTTTTTTTCCCCTTTTTACATACTTTGACCTGCTTTATCTTGCAGAAACTCCAGCAGGACTACACGCGGGCATCTCGAATTCCAAGATTTCAGGAATCTGAGGCTGGGGCAGGGGCAGGGTGGGGGGAGCTGGTGAATTTCCGTGGATTTCATTGGCTGAAACGCCTGCCTGTGAAACTCGGTGGGGAGCCACTTCACCCCACTGCAAACGGAAATACTACCACGGCAACACTGCACATGATGTGGGTGTCTGATGAGGATGGAATGATTTACAACGGCCCCTGGCACATTGTACCTACCGGTCAATGAAGATGTCTTCCCCCCCTTTCCATTTCTGTTTTACTAAATGACTATTCTCACTGCTTGGGAAATACACTGTTTTTTTTGTTTTTGTTTTTGTTTTTTAACTATTTTAACTGCTTGGGAAATACACTGTTGTTTTTTTTTTTTTTTTAGAAATCTGTCTCTCTACTGAATGTACACACCCTATAGCAAAAATCTCTCTCTCTCTTTAAAAAAAAAAAAAGAAAGATACTTATTTCTCATGACCAGCAGGTGGCAGGGAAGTTAAGGCACTGGATTTCCACATGGCCGACTGCAGTTCAAGTACTGAACCCAGTGACTTGAAAATCCCACTGGGCACATGCGCGTGTGTGTCCCAAATCCTAAGAAGAGAATGGAAGAGAAGGGACTGCAGTGTGGTCTTTACCCCTGAGGGGTAAATCCTCATTTTTCCTTTCTCTGCCTCTCTCTAGAGGACTCACATGCCCTATGGCAAAATCCTAAAAAAATAATTCTCTCCCTCTCTCCCTCCCTCCCATGCTCTGTGTCATTAAAAAAGAGAAAGTTTAAAATACTTGAATGGGATCTGTGTCCTCTGCAGCAAATCATTGCTGGGTTGGAATTCCTGAGGCAGAGGGTCAGGATGTGTTGAAATGCATTCCACTCCCTGCCACGCGGCCCGCACTGGCCCGCAGCCTGCGTACCTACTGCGTGTGTTCTCACAGTGGGCACAGCACGCCCATGTGAGCGGGTGGTCAAGGGAGCCGGGGTGCAGGCAGCCCCGGTGTTGGCCCCCAGCTCTTGGTCCTGGTGCTCACGCCCTCATGCAGTTTCTCCCTTTACAAGTAGGCTGGACCTGGTGACCAGCGCCTAACCACCAGAAAGTGGCAGACGCGAGGTCGCCCCGAGATTCAGCCACAAAAAGACTGTGGTTCCCACTCTCTCCATTTCTCAGACCGCGCAGTGGGAAAGCAGACGTCTACACTGTGAGGAGTCCTGCAGAGAGGCCCCAGTGACAAGTGCTGGGTCCCACCAAGGCGAGGTCCCGAGTGCCGAGTTCCCGAGCAGACCTTCCAGGGTTACGCGCTGAGACACTGCAGCCCTGGAGAGCCCCTGTCATTGCGATCGGCCCTTGGAAGCCACCCAGCGTCACAGCCACCTGATCTATTGCTGGGAGCAGGCAGGAGACCGCCCAGGTCCAGGGGGAGGGAAGTGAGCTCTGCCTGCCAGTGGGATGAGCTCCAGTCACAGGGTTGGTGTTTGGGAGGGGAGGTCCCAGCTGGGCTCTCATCTCCCTCACGGAGCATCTCAGACTGAAATCCAGGCTCATGTATGAGCTGGAACAGCTCCCACAGAGCAGACGCCTTCCCACACCTGACGGCTCTGACCCGGGCCTTTCACATCATCACATTTATCTCGTTTTCTTTTCTCTTTAAGAGAAGATTTTTGCTATAGGGGACATGTACTCACCAGAGAGGCAGAGACAGAAATCACCTCCCAGGGTTATGGCCATGCTGCAATCCCTTCTCCTCTAGTCTCCTCTTGGGATTTTGAGCACACACACGCGCGCCCGCCCACACACACGCACGTGAGAGTCCAGAGACGTAACCATTACGTCATCTGCTGGTCCCACATTTATGTACTTTTCCATCCCTGCAAAATGCAAACTGTCACCACGTGTCCTCCAGTATCAGAGGTAGTAATCACAGCAGTGTCTCCACCTTCCGGCCTGGCACAGAAGAGGAAGGTGTGCCTTTCATAGGGCGTGGAACCAGTCCGACTTTGGCTGTAATCGTGGGGTCAGACTTAGAAACATCGCTTCTCAAGACCAGCAGATGGCGGAATGATTAGGTCCCTGGACTCCCACATGGTCCATTGCGGTTCAAGGCCCAGACCTGGCAGCTTAAAAACTCATGTCAGGTGCGTGTGCATGTGTGCCCAAGATCCCGAGAGGAGAATGGAGAAGGGATTGCGGTGTGGCCATCTCTCTAGGTTCTCGCTTTGTCCATCTCTCTGGCAAGCACACACACCCTATAGCAAAATTCTCTCTCTTAAAAAACAAAGAAGCATCACTTCTCTCAGAGTCTCCGTTTCCTCATTTGTAATAAGATGAGGTTTATACAGTGGAGCAGGCAGCAGCTCTGAGAAAGTCATGACGGGGAGCAGTTAGGAGATGGCCTTCCTTAGGCCTCCCTGCCTTTTTCCGCTCACCTAGAGGCTGCTGGGAAAATGCCCAAGGCCACTCTAGTAGCCCAAGTATGAGCCTGGAGGGTTAAGGAGGCCTGGCCTGGGGCACAGGGCTGCAGGGAGGGCGGAGGTGGGCTGGAAAGGGCTCTGGCACCATTAGCATGCGGCTGGTAAATCCTGCCCACTGCCCGGGCCAGGCCAGCTGTTATCCTCCCAGAGCCAAAGAAGAAGGATGGAAACCAGGACGGAAACAACCATGGGCAGAGCTGCCTGGAAGGGTCTCTCTGCGGGAGCTGTCCCGTCTTGCACACAGTCCTGATTTAAATCTGAGAAGGAGCCCCTAGAGGGGGCTTTGTGAGCCATGGATGCTAATTAACTCCATTGTTATATTTTGTTCTCAATGTTAGAGTCCCTCTAGGATTGGAACACTTCTTTTCCTTGCAAGAATTTTTAATTTTGCAGGAGTATATAGACGTCTCTGCTGGTTCACAGGAAGAGGGGCCTGCCAGTAGAGTATGCAGGCTTTTCTGGGTGAGGGTTCAAGTGGAGAGGCTGGTTTCAGTCAACCGCAGGGTTGACAGCAAACCATAACTACAGTCTTCTTTGGACTTTTTATTTTATTTAAACCATTCTCCAGTTTCATGAGTTACATTTTAATGGTTAGAGCTTTTAAAAGGAAAAACAGAAGGGGGGAAAGAAAACCCCCAAACCAATGATCTAAAAACCTTGAAAGAAAAGCTACGTGGAAGGAAGGGCTGCTTCATTTATGCCAAACTCCATGCAAAGGCAATTCCAGACAATTCGGGTTCTTTCTGCCAAATGCCTGGTCAGCCTGGGAGCCCAGAAGAAAAAGAGGGACCCCATGAGAAATCTCAGCGGGGAGCCCTCCCTTGCCAACCAGCAGAACCAGCTCCCTCCACATAATCTGATCCCAGATCAGAGGGATCAGGTGATTTCAAAGCTTCTCAGGAAGACAGTTGGTCCAGGGCCTGGTTACTCCTCTCTCAGCGCTGACTCGCCGAGCTGGACTGGCCCAGAGCAGGGAGCGAGTGCACAGAAGTGGCCACACCACCCGTGGCCGACCAAGATCGCGGTCTAGATGACGAGGACCGCGGAATGCGGATTCTGTCCGTGGGGCGAACTGTGCGGATGGTCATAACCCCCCGCTTCCCAAGGCTGAGTTGAAAGGGAGGCTCCGTGTTCCAGGGACAGACTGGCATCCTAAGGGGAGCACAGCTTGGTGCCCTGAGTGAGACGAAGAGGGTTCACTGTGAGTCGGAAAGAACAGCCTGTCTGTCCTGTGTCTAAGAGTGACACGGAGGGACCTCCAGGCCTGCCCTACCCAGTTTAGTAGGCACCAGCCACGCTCCGACGTGGGCTGGTCTGAATCGGGAGGTATGACCTACCGATCTGAAAGGCCGAGGATGAAAACACAGGAACGATCTCAATGATTTATACTGACTACACGTTGAAATGACACAGTTTGGGATCTCCTGGGTTAAATGCATTTGCACGTAAGCCTTGTGAAGGACATGCAAATGTTCTCTGTATTGTTGGCAATTTTAGTACGGGTGCTGAAGTGAGCACTAGACTGGGTTATTATTAAATTATTAAAGCTAATTTAATTTTTTTTTTAAATTTAGGTTTTTGCCATAGGGCACATGTGTTTGCTAGAGAGAAAGAGAGAGAAGGAATGAGAAATCACCTCCCAGGATGGTGACCACGCTGTAATCCCTTCTCGTCTGGTCTCCTCTCAGGACTTGGGGCACACATACACAGGTGCCCAGCGTGATTTTCCAGCCACCGGGTCTAAGACTCGAACTATGGTTGGCCATGTGGGAGCCCAGTGCCTTAACTACCACACCACCTGCTGGCCCCTCTTTCTTTCTTTCTCTCTCTCTCTCTTTTTTTTTTTTTTTGGTAATATGGTCACTAGAAAAGTTAAGATCCCACGTAACTTACATTTTATTTTTGTGGCTCATGTTTTATTTTATTGGACTGGTTTAGAATCATTAAGAATCATCTCTCCTAAGGCAGAGCGATGAAGGCTCCAGATATCTTGACTAGTTAGGTTAAAATCCTGGATTTGCCATTCACTGGCTATACGATTTAGTCAAGTTGCTTAAACTCTTCATATTTCTCGGGGCTAGTGGTTGGGGCGCTGGACTCGCACATGGCTGGCCATGGTCCGAGTCCTGAGCCTGGTGGCTTGCTTCTTCACTTTCCTTTTCTCTCTCTTTCTCTCCCTCTCTGTCTCTCTCTGATCAAATTAAAAAATAATAAATATAAATAAAATAAATAACTCTTAAAAAAACACTTTTTGTATTTCAGTTTTACCAGTGTCTAAAACGGAGCTCATATTATTACACAGATAGGTAAACTTAAACAAGAAGCTCTATCCAAGGATACAGAGATGGTAAGCATCTGATACCTAGTTGAAGCGTGTATTGAGTCATTATCATCATATCTTAGATATTTCTCACAAGATCAAGGGGCGTTAGGGTTATGGAGGCCTGAGATTTTTCATCTTGGTATTGCTCTTCAATCTACTGGTATTCACTGGGAAAAGAAGCTCCCTCCTGACACAGATTTCATTTGTGAATTTGGAGAATGACGATCAGAGAGTCTCTCTGTCTCTCTTAGTGAGGCGGAATAAATCAGGCAGTTCAGAATGGGACACTCGGGGTTCAGTCCTGAGCTTGAAAAGGGAACCCGGAAGGAGAAGAAGGTCTGACTTGGTACAAGAAGACCTGGCTTCAGTCCTCTGCTCGACCCTCATGAGCTTCCCTAAACCTCTCTGGGCCTCGGATTCCTGCATAGGTTCTCTGGGCATCTTTCGTTTCTCTAGATCAGATAGGCCCCATGTTTTTGTGAGTACCTACTATGTGCCTTGCACTGTGAAACCACTCAGGATACCATGAGAGATTCCAGTCCAACAGGGAAGACGTGAAACAATGAATCACAAACATTCCTACTTTTTAAAGGACATAAAGGGCAGGGAAGGGAAGTACAGGAAGCTGGGCAGTCATACCAGGGGATCCTAAGCTGGAGGGATGAAGCATGGCTTTTGGGGGGTAGGACTTCTTTTATTATCATTTTTTAATTGCCAAAAGGCATATGTACTCGCCAGAGAGAGAGACAGAGAGGAGGAGAAAGCAGCCTGGGACGGGGCATGGTTGTGCCATAATGCCACGACCCCTTTTCCTCCATTTCTCCATTCTGTTGGGATCTGAGGCATGCATATATTTATATATATAAAAGAATTCTTTATTTTTATTCGATATTATTATTTGGTATTATTTTAATTTGACCAGAGAGAGACACAGAGAAAGAGAGAAAGGGAAAGTGAGAAAGCAAGCTGCCAGGTCTGGGACTTGAACCATGGCTAACCATGTGGTAAGTCCAGCACCTTAACCACCACACCACCTGTCGGCCCCTCCCAGAGTGTTTTTCAAGAGGCTAGGGATGGAATTGGAACCACAGGCAGCCCTGTGGGAGCCAGCCATGTGGGATTCCTAGGCCACTAGGAACAAGACCAGCCCTGCAACACCAACTCTTTTTTTTGGTCTAATTTTGCCAGAGTGTCCATGCACCAGAAACAGAGACAGAAGTGAGAAAGCACCCCTCATGGGGAAAGGTCAAGCCACAGTCCCTTTTCCTCTGTTCCTCCCTCCATTTGGAATTGGGGGTGTACACACACAAGCACCCAGTGTGTTTCTTAAGCTGCTGGGTCTGGGACTTGAACCAGGTAGTCGACCATGTGGGACCCTGCTGCCTTAACTACCATGCAATGGGCTGGTAGGCTCAGCACCAACTCTTACCTCAATTTCTGCCCTACAGATTTTGAACTTGCCATTCCCCATGGATAAGTGAGCCAGTTCTCAAAATCCCTCTCTCTCGTTTCATCTTTGTATGTGTGTATACCAGGGTGCTTAAAAAGTTCATGGAAAAGTGGAATGAAAGAACAAGTTTATCTTGGTGCAAAAAAATTGGACATGCATAGTTTCTTTCTAACACGCATATTCCAAGCACTTTCTGAAGACCTCGCATATAGACATATCAAATGCATGTGCGTGTGTATGTATGTGTGTCTCTTACTGGTTTTGTGTCTCTGGAGGACCTTAACTGGTATAGGACTCACAGGTGAGTTAGCTTTGCAGGGGGAGGGGTGGAGGGGGTAGGATAGACAAAGGACACAGGCTTGTGACTGGAGCCAGGAGTGGGAGGAGGGGTGCCACACTAATCTGTTTAAACCTACCTGGAGAGTAGGAGATTGTGAAGTCAGTCTGTCTGTCTGTCTGTCTGTCTATCTACTTATTTGAGATTTTTGCTATAGGGCACGTATGCTTGCCAGAAAGACAGAGACAGAGAGACAGAAAGCAAGAAATCAATCCCCAGGAGGGATGGCCATGCCTCAATCCTTTCTCCCATTGGGATCTTGGGCATGCACACCTTTCTCCCATTGGGATCTTGGACATGCACACACGTGTGCCTGGTGTGAGTTTTGGGTCGCCGGGTCCAGGACTTGAACCGTGGTCAACTACATGGGAGTCCAGTGATATAACCATTATACCATCTGCTGGTCCCAGCTTTAGATCTCTTTTACCTGTACCTGTGACCTGGGCAGGTTCTCACTAAGGATGCTCTGCTTCCCCATTCCTCGGATCTGGGCTCCCTTCGTGACTTGACTCAGCCAATGGAACATGGTGGAAACGGGAAGGTGCCAGGTCTAAGCCTGGGGCTTACGAGGTCATGCCTGTTTCCACTTGAGTTGTATGTCACGGCCACAACCAGAGGAGCACGCCCGGGCTAGCCTGTTGGAGGATGAGGGACTTGGCACACAGCGGAGTTGCTCATCATCCTAGCCAAGGCCGGCTTAGACTGGCCCACAGCCAGCTGACCCCTGACCTGGGGACGAGTTCAACCAAGGTCAGCAAGACTGTCTAGCTAAGCACTTCAGTCACTCAGGGAAAACTGCTTATTACTGCATGCCCCAAGGTGTTGCAGCTGTTAGCTATGCGTCCTTACTGTGGGGAGAGCTAGCTGATTCAGATGCTAACTGCATACGGAAGCCGGCCCTGGGATAGTCAAGTCTAGAGAACTCGGGAGTCTGGGCAGGAGACGGAGCAACGCTAGTCAATGAGACGACCTGGGAGAATGTATACCGTGAGGAGAGAAAAAGCCCTGAGGGACGTCGACACGTGGGGCCAACCTGTGGCCTACTGGTTAAGGGGGCCAGATCCCACATGGCCGACCACGTGGTTCAAATCCCAGTCCGGGCAGCTTGAAGACTCTTGGGCTTATGCACATACATGTGTGCCCCAGATCCCGACAGGATGAAGAAATGGAGGAGGAGGGACGCGGTGTGACCATGCCATTGGGAGGTGCTTTCTCTCATATCAGTGCGTGTTCCCTGTGGCAATTAAAAGATATGATCAGGGGACCAGCAGGTGTCGCTGGACTCCCATGCAGTCGACCGTGGTTCGAGTCCTGGACCTGGTGGCTTAAAACACTGGGTGTGCGCGTGCTCGTGTGCATGTGTGTGTGTGTGTGTGTGTGTGTGTATGTCCAAACTCCAAGAGACTGTAGCATGGCCATCCCCCTGAGGGATGATTTCTCACTATTTCTCTGTCTCTCCAGTGAGCGAACAGCAAAAATATCTCTCAAAAAAAATGTGATCGGAGAGCAGATGAGGGACTTGCAGAAGAGGCTTAGAGGAAACGATCAGAAAGGCAGGAAGAAATCAGAAAGACTCGGCACCAGAAAACCAAGGAGCTCGGAATCCGACCCCCTTAGAGAGGGATCTGTCTGACCTCCAGGGAGTGTCAGAAGTGAGGTGTTTGGAAATATGGAGAGCTGTGAGAATATAGAAAAGACTGTTTTTCCTACATAAGGATGATAGAAAAAGTTCTAAGTTCTAGAAACCTTACCAGAAGGGGAATAGCCTTTGAAAGTCATGGCAGGCGCATATCGAAAATAAAGCGTCCTGGGTCCTTACATGGGGGCGAGGGGCTCCCTACACACACTGGGAAACGTTACCTGATGGACGGAGAGGAGAAGTTTCGCTTCCTAGCTGCCAGAGGGTTCCCCGCCACGTGGGCACAGGTCTCCCCACACTCCACGGGGCCGATCACGTTTTCCCAGGGTCTGAAGGAAAATTCCTTCCGAAACTTAAGCTCTGGGCTTCTCCTTGCCAATTGCATTAGAAAAAACAATCAAACTAAAGACGAATGGGCTTCTTCCCTCGACAGTGCACTTAGTATCTCATTAGCTTTGGGAGGTTTCACAGCCAATTGGCCTCCGTGGACACTCTGGGAAGAGCATTGCTGTCTTTACTGACACTCTTTGTCCCTCGTTTTTCCGGCAGTCCCACCCTGGGGGATGGGGGCGAGGGGGCACTGGAGGGTGAAGCGGGGCAGTGATACTCCTGTGGTGGGTACATAACTCCACGCATTTACCAAAATCCACACAATTTTATGGTGCAAAATGGACCTTAATGCATGCTGCACGCTCAGCAAAATCGTTTAAGAGGGTGGAAATAGCAAGGTGGAAAACAGCCCTGACCTTAGTGACTTTGGAAGCCAGTGGAGTCTGTAAGACTAAAGGCAGAGAATGACTCGCGCCCAGCCACTGGGTCTGTGCTCCGAGCCATGGGCGACCATGTGGGAGTCCAGCCACAACCACTACGCCATCTGCTGGGCCCCCGTATGGACCTTAATGCATGCTGCACGCTCAGCAAAATCGTTTAAGAGGGTGGAAATAGCAAGGTGGAAAACAGCCCTGACCTTAGTGACTTTGGAAGCCAGTGGAGTCTGTAAGACTAAAGGCAGAGAACGACTCGTGCCCGTGCCCGGCCGCTGGGTCTGTGCTCCGAGCCGTGGGCGACCATGTGGGAGTCCAGCCACAACCACTATGCCATCTGCTGGTCCCCCGTGTTCACGAACATTCTACAGTGGTGTGTGCTCACCATTCTGACCCATTACAGGTGAACACTGGAAATGGGTGGAAGAAACCAGCTTGCAAAAATACATGGAAAATTCGAGAAATAAAGAATTCTGAAGTTTTTCAGTTGTGTGCTATTCTGAGCAGCATGATGAAATCCATGCTGTCCAGGGACCAGCGGATGGCATAATGGCTACATTGCTGGACTCCCATGAAGTCGACTTTGTGGTTCGAGTCTCAGACCTGGCGGCTTAAAACTGATATCAGGTGCGTGTGCGTGTGTGTGCGTGTGTGTGTGCACAGCTGTAGCTGCAGTCGGGTGTGTGTGTGCCCAAAATCCTGAGAGGATAATAGAGAAGGGATTGTGGCATAGACATTCCTTCTGGGGAAGGGGGTGATTTCTCACTTTCTGTCTCTCTATCTCCCTCTGTCTCTCTGCTGAGCACAGACTCCCTATAACAAAAATCTCTCTCTCAAAAAAAAAAAAAAAATCCATGCAGTTCCCCCCAGGGACATGGAACATTCCTATGGTCAGCATGTCTACAATGTAAAACTACCTACCCATTAGCCACTTTATCGGATCCCAAAAGCACAGTATATGTAGGATTTGGTTCTAGCTGCAGTTTTAAACATCCACTGAGGGTTTTGGAATGGACCTCCCCTAGCTAAGGTGGGGGTACTGTACAGGAGTCTTCCAAATGTCCCTAGGAAATGCATACTCCAAGAAAACTGAGCTTGGACTTCAAATCATTTTGCATCAAAATATACTCATACCTGAATTCCACTTTTCTGGGAATTTTCAGAAGTCCTCTCCTATACAAATGACCTGGGAATCTTGTTCAAATGAAGAGTGTTTCAGCAGGTCTTGAGTGGGGCGGAGGGTCTGCATATCTAACAAACGCCCGCCCGGTGAGGCTGTCACTGCTGGTGAAGGAAGTAGAAAGGTCTAGATTTCACGAGATCCTGCCTATCATCAGGTTATGTGGTGGTCAGATTAGCTCAGGGGTTTTGGACCTGACTTAGAGTGAAAGTGTAACAGAGGAGAACAGAGTAAGGAATTTCCATTTCCTTATTTTCTTCCTTCCTTTGTAATTGCCAGAGGGTGTGTGTGCTTGCCAGAGACAGAGAAAGAGGGGGTGAGAAGGCACCTCCTAAAGGGTGTGGTCACGCTGCCGTTCCACCTCCATTTCTCCTCAGAGTCTGCCAAGGCTGGAAGGGCAAGAACAGGTCTCAGGGAGAGGAGACGGCAGAATGGAACTTGATGGGCAGGTGGGCTTCAAAGGATGGGGAGCAGTAATGTATTTCAGTAGGAGGACAACCATGTCTTGTCACCAGAGAGAGAGAAGGAAAGCAACACAGTGGGGGAAAAGTGGTTCCCTGACAAGGGAAGGATCTAGAAAGCAAGTGGAAGAAGGTGCTGAGCTACAGAAGGATGAGCGGCGCTCGGGCTATCCTGGAAAACCTTGCAGGTTTTTGACGTCTGCTACTTTCTGGAAACATCTGGAGACTTATCCGTGCAACTAAACAAACAGCTAAAGCTAGAAGTAGATCTAGGTATTAGAGTTATGCCTTGAGGGCTTTGCAAACAGAGGACTTTGGAATGTGAACATAAAATGAACAAGGAGAGCACCTGGCTTTTGGGAAATACTGAAGTTCTGGCCTCCACTAATGCTCCTGGAGTGGGATAGGGGAGAAACTAACAGACTCCAGGTAGCAAGAAATACTGAATACTTACTTCTCTTAGAACAAACAAATGGGGCTTGCCCCATAGCCTAGTGGTTAACGGAGCTGGATCCCACAAAACCAGCCACAGTTCCAATCCTCGCTCCAATAGTTTGGGAAACACGCTGGGTGCATGCATGTGTGTGCCCCAAATCCCCGAAAGATGGGGGAATGGAGAAGGGACTGAGGCGTGAACTCACCCCATCGAGAAGGGCTTTCCCCCTCCCTCTTCCTCTCTCTGTTGAGCACACACCCTCTGGCAATTTAAGAAGGAAGGAAGGAAGGATGGAAAGAAGGAAGATGTAAATTCCTTAATCAGATCTCCTCTATTACACTTTCACTATGAACCGGGTCCCAAATTCTTAGCTAATATGCCCAACAATTTAGCAGACCCCACAGTGACATCAAGTACTTTTTTTTCTTTGTGGATTTTTTGCTACCAAGGGAGTATGTTCACGAGAGAGAGAGAGAAAGAGAGAGAGAAATCACTCCAGGAGGGATGGCCTTGCTGCAATCTCTTCACCTCCATTCTCCTCTTGCATTTTTGGGCATGCACACACATGTGCCCAGGGTGATCTTCAAGCTGTCAGCTCCAGGACTTGAACTGCAGTCAACTGTGTGTCAGACCACCACCTTAACCACCATACCATCTGCTGGCTCCTCAAGTATCTTTTCTTCTTTCTTCCCTCAACACCCCTGTCTTCTGGCCTTTGAGCACCTTAGGATTAGAACGTGTCACCTTGTTCCTGATCCTGTCTCCTACCAGCACTGCCCCACTTGGTTCAAGCACACGACCTGGGCACACAGCCAGAGCCCGGGTTCCTCCATGTTACTCTCCTGAAATGCGAAGCCGGTTGCTTGTTTTCCATAAAGCTGGTCTTGCTAACGTTGCACAGCGCTTGCCTCTTACTCTGTGCCCGGCAGTCGTTCATGCTTGGTTCACACCCAGTATCAATTCTTAGGTTTTGATTGTATAGTTTCTTTGAAGGGCAACCATCTGAACCCCATCTCTAAACTGGGGAAATTTCCCACTGCTGTAATCTGAATGTTTGCTGTAATCTCTCAAAAACTCACACATTGAAACTTAACAGCCAAAGTGATAGGGACTTTAGGAGATGGTTAGGTCACAAGGGCGCCACTCTCATGAATGGATTAGTGTCCTTTTAAAAGGGGCTTCAGGGAGCTTTGTTGTCCCTTTCACCATGTGAGGATATGGTGTGAAGGTGCTGTCTAAGAGAAACAAGCCCTCATCAGACACCGAATCTGCCAGCACCTTGATCTTGGACTTCCCAGCCTCCAGAACTGTAAGCAATACATTTCTATGGTTTGTAAATTACCCAGTCTCAGGTATTTTGTTATAGCAGCCTGAATGGATTGAGGCATCCCTGTGTGAAGATACTTTAAGATATCTGTGGAAAAAATGGAATTCAAGAATTTTTGTGCAATTGGGACAAGCAGTTAGCATAATGGCTATGTCGCTGGACTCCCACGTAGTCGACTGCGGTTCGCGTCCCAGACCCGGTGGCTTAAAACTCACGCCAGGCGCGTGTGCGTGCATGCCTAAGATCCTGAGAGGAGAACGGAGGAGAAGGGATTGCAGCATGGCCAGCCTGCCTGGGGGGTGACTTCTCGCTTTCTGTCTCTCTGTCTCTCTCTGTCTGTCTGGCAAGCACACGTGCCCTATAGTGAAAAACCTCTCAAAAAAAAAAAAAGAATTTTTGAGGAATGAAATTTAAAATCCATGCATTTTTCATAATACACATTTTGCATGGACCTTTTGAAGACCTCATGTATATGTCTGGAGACTGGTAGGGCCGACCACCTACCACAGAAGCCAAAAAGGGGTATTCTTGCTTCCTTCATGCTTTAAACATGAGTTTGTTGATCTGTGTCTCAGTTTGACCAATTAGATGCTCCCACTGAGGACTTTGACTCTCAAGGTAGGAGACCAAAAGAAAAAAAAAAAAGCAGAGGAAAAGATCCTCCTTTTGAGAAACCCTTTTCTGCATAAGTTAGTCAGAGCTGGTTTCCCTGGCTTACAAGGTCAAGATGTTGAAGGTTGTGCTGGGAAGGTAGGCAGAGCTGTAGACCCCAATCTGTACAGTTATTAAACCCACACCTCTTCCGTGTGTCCTCTGAGAGACCATCCCAGTTTCCCTGGGAATGAGGGAACTTCTGGAGTGTGGGGCTTTCACAGTTAAACATGGGACATCCCGGACAAACCTGGATGGCTGATCAGCCTAGCCTGAGTCTGTGGACTCTTGAGTTTTGGTGTTGCACTCGGTTGCAAGGACTTTCATTAATATGCCCTGGAGAAAAGGCAGGCCCCAGGAATGGTTCCCACAGAGAGCCTCTGAGAGTCAGCCCTCTGGGAAACGCTCAGCAGAGGTCAGAGCTTTTATGACAATGACTCACTCAGGACAGTCTGGGGTGAGAAATAGATTTACCAGCAAGTTACCGGAGCTTGAGCTTCAGAGGCCCTCGTCGGCCCCAGGAAGCCTGGAAAGAGGCCCAGTGCACAGTTACAGACAGGGGTATATGTTTTTGTTAAGAAATAAAACAAAACAAAACAAAAAACAACTTACTTTTGTAAAATTAACTGCCCTAAGTTAACATGCCTTTCTGACTTCCCCTCTTACCAAGGGGTGGGTGCCGGTGCAACCAAGGGCATTTTTGGAAATCCTGCCAAGTGTGGAATGCATTCAGTTTGGGTTAGTGGGGTGCATTTGTGAGGTACAGCCACACCCTGGTAGCCTAGAGTCGCTGCTAGCTGAGCTGGTGGGGGACACGCACTCCCAACCGTGAGAATGTCGTCTGAGGGCGCGCACAAGTGCTTCTAGGACACACAGGGAAGTTGTGCTGACCCCTCCATAAATGTCAAAGCCTGAGATTGGGTGTGGGTGGGAGCTGATAGGACACCCTGGGGCCCGCAGATGGCATAACAGCTATGTTGCTGGACTCCCGCGTAGTTGACTGCGGTTCGAGTTCTGGAGCCAGCGGCTTAAAACTCACGCTGGGCCTGTGTGCATGCGTGTCCAAAATCCTAGGAGGAGAAGGGCTTGCAGCATGGTTATCCCCCCGGGGAGTGATTTCTCACTTTCTGTCTCTCAGCCTCTGTCTCTCCAGCGAGTGCATGCACCCTATAGCAAAAATCTCTCTCTTAAAAACAAAACAAAAGCAAAAACAAACAAAAAAAGATAAAAAGAAAAAAAGCAAACTTCCCCTCTTACCAAGGGGTGGGTGCCGGTGCAACCAAGGGCATTTTTGGAAATCCTGCCAAGTGTGGAATGCATTCAGTTTGGGTTAGTGGGGTGCATTTGTGAGGCACAGCCACACCCTGGTAGCCTAGAGTCGCTGCTAGCTGAGCTGGTGGGGGACACGCACTCCCAACCGTGAGAATGTCGTCTGAGGGCGCGCACAAGTGCTTCTAGGACACACAGGGAAGTTGTGCTGACCCCTCCATAAATGTCAAAGCCTGAGATTGGGTGTGGGTGGGAGCTGATAGGACACCCTGGGGCCCGCAGATGGCATAACAGCTATGTTGCTGGACTCCCGCGTAGTTGACTGCGGTTCGAGTTCTGGAGCCAGCGGCTTAAAACTCACGCTGGGCCTGTGTGCATGCGTGTCCAAAAGCCTAGGAGGAGAAGGGCTTGCAGCATGGTTATCCCCCCGGGGAGTGATTTCTCACTTTCTGTCTCTCAGCCTCTGTCTCTCCAGCGAGTGCATGCACCCTATAGCAAAAATCTCTCTCTTAAAAACAAAACAAAAGCAAAAACAAACAAAAAAAGATAAAAAGAAAAAAAGCAAGCCTGGAAAGGCCCAGAGACTATTTTGAAAAGACAAATGTGAAGCTCTGATGAAACAGAAGGAGCCAGAGTGATGAACTATTATATATCTACACAAAGAGGAGCCTTGGGGACCAGACATATTTCGGTCTTAAATCCCTATTTTGGACTCAGATTGTTTGCCTTGAAACTGTCTTTTGGTTGGGAGATAAAGCAAAGAACGGTTGGGATCTTGAGGACACCATGGATGCTAGTTACACACGAGATACAAGTTTGAGGAGGAGACATCAAAAAATGCTAGACTTATGATATCAGAATGAAATTAGGAGAGGCGGCCGGCAGGTGGCGTGGTGGTTAAGGCACTGGACTCCCACATGG
Source organism: Tupaia belangeri chinensis (assembly GCF_000334495.1). Taxonomy (NCBI): domain Eukaryota; kingdom Metazoa; phylum Chordata; class Mammalia; order Scandentia; family Tupaiidae; genus Tupaia; species Tupaia belangeri. The sequence goes on from NW_006208475.1 coordinate 1,044,474, forward strand.
CCGACTGTGGTTCAAGTCCTGGACCTGGCGGCTTGCGCGCACGCGCTCTCTTTCTCTCTCTTACTCTGTCCTTCCATGTTTAAATTAAAATAAATAAATAAAGTTAAATAAAAGAATTATTTAAAAGAAAGTTAAATGACGAGAGAGCATGTTGCAACGAAGAAAATGGGGTTTCCCTCCCCCAGACGAAACTGTGCTTCCGGCACCATGCCTGGCACGCCCTGGCACTGCTATTAAAAACAGCACTTATCACACGCTTTGTGTTTGCTCTGGGAACTCAAGGGCAAGGTCTTCTCGATGTTTGTATGAGCAGCACCTGGCGAAGTGCCTGAACTCGAACGTAGGCTCTTAAGAAATGCTTGCTGAATTTAATTACAATAATCACACAGGTTCTGCTATGCTGCGACACCCAGGGTCCTGCTATGTGACAAAGGTTCATGACAATGAGGTGTTTTCATAATCAAAGACTTTTTAGAAAAGCAGCTGAAGGGATTCTGGGACCACAGATCCTTTCTCTCCACCCCCAGTGCCATGAGTGTGGACGGACCACCCCACATGGCTGAGGCCGGGGTCTGTGGGGGTCACCCAGTGACGAGGGTTTGTGCCGGGTGCAGATGCCGAGGGACGAGAGGAAAGCGTTGGAGAGGACAAGCAAAAGAGGAAAAAGACAACGCTCACCCCAAAATGACATCCATGTTATCAGCACATTTAAGTAAAATTACACATAGGTGTAAGCACAATTGAATTTTTTTAAAGAGAGGTTTTTGCTATAGGGCACGTGTGCTTGCCAGAGAGAGACAGAGAGACAGTAAGTGAGAAATCCCCCCAGGGGGGATGGCCACACCACAATTCCTTCTCCTCCAGTTTCTTCTTGGGATTTTGAGCATGGATACACACTGGCCCGGAGTGAGTTTTAAGCCACCAGGTCTGGGACTCAAACCACTGCTGACTATGTGGGAGTCCAGCGATGTAACCATTACGCCATCTGCTGGTCCCAAACACAATCCATTTTTAAAAGCTCTTATATGGGCGGGTGGGGGCACCTGGTGCCCAAAGCCCTTCGCAGGTGTGCTGCCCGGTTTTAACCAACATATTCAGACTGTCTGGGCCGCGGCTGTGAACATGTGCAGCTATGTCACCTCTCCCCTGGGGGAGCGTCAGCCACTGAGATTCCGTGGTCTGGGTCATCTCTTCTGTTGAGCAAGAAGTGGTGTAGTGGGACCAGCAGATGGTAGAATGGTTACGTTGCTGGACTCCCATGTGGTCGACTGTGGTTTGAGTCCCAGACCCAGTGGCTTACAACTCACACTGGGTGTGTATGCACGCATGCACAAGATCTCAAGAGGAGACTGGAGAAGGGATGGCAGCGTGGCCATCCTCCCTGAGTGGGGCGTGGCCCGTCCCCGTTGGGGGGTGATTTCTCACACTCTGTCTCTCTGGTAAGTGCATGCACCCAATAGCAAAACTCTCCCTTAAAAAAGAAAAAAAGAAGAGCAGAATGTAGAAGGCGAACCTGGGAACAGAGAGTGGAGTTCACTGGGATCCGGGAGGCTGTCCCGTGAGTGTGTAAGAAGGCCCCGTGAGTGTGTAAGAAGGCGCCGTGAGGGCAGTGAGAAGTTCTGAGGGCTACAGGGTGTGGGTGGGGATCATTGCGGGTGCGATCCCACCCACGGAGGTACACAGTGAGATGGATGTCACCCCCAGCAACTGAAGATCATCACTTGGGACACTCTCAAGCTTCATTTACGTGACTTTAGAGCCGGCTTGGCTTCCCTGGAGTTTTTGATTGGTTACTCATCTTTCTTATTTTTACAATAATTTCACATTTAGGAAACAGTTGTAAGAATAGCAAGAGATCTGCCCGTCTTCCATCGCTTCACACACTTCCTTTATCGTTCTCTATACACTCAGTTTTATTGTTGTTGTTTTAAGGTTTTTCCAAAGGGCACGTACACTCACCTGGAGAGAGAAAGAAAGAGATAACAACAGAGAAAGTGAGAAGGGGGTGCCCCGGGGGGATGGCCATCCACAGCCCCTTCTCCTCCATTCTCCTCCTGGGATTTTGGGCATGTGCACACACATCTGGTATGATTTTCAAGCTCCCGGGTCTGGGACTTGAACTGTGGTCGGCCACCTGGGAGTCCAGTACATTAACCACAAGAACACCAGCTGGTCTCAATACACAATTCTTTTTTTACCCCCTGAATTATTTAAGAACAAGTTGCAGGCACCCTGTCCCGGTCAGCAGTACACATTTCCACTCGTACTTACTGAGAACAAGGATAGTCTTTTATATAACTACAAAACAACGATCAAAATTTGGAAATTTAACATGGACGTAATTGTCTCAGGCTGGCCTGTGGCCTGGTGGCTAAGGAAGGGGTATCCCACACGGCCAATCACAGTCAGTCACCTGGCGTGAATCCCGACCCTGGTGGCTTACACGACATACCGGTGCACGTGCAAGCGTGCCCTAAATCCTGACGGTGGAGAACCGGAGAAGGGACTGAGGTGTGACCACAACCCACTGGGGGATGCGTCTCCTTCTCCCTCCCTGTCTGCTTCTCTCTGGCAAGTGCATGCACTCGCTAACAAAATTTAAGAATAAAAGCAGAAAGGAATTTAATAGTATCAGTGACACTTGGCCGTCAATTGCCAGTGCCCTGGCATCTCCTGACGCTTGCAGTGTTTTTCAGTGGAGAGTTCCACAGTGATGCACAAGGCTGTGGGGCACTTAGAGCAGGCTAGTGTGGAAACAACAACCACAACCCATGCCTGATGTGACGGGAGAAGTCAATGCTTTTCTTTTGTTTAAATTATTTTGGAGAGATTTTTGCTATAGGGTGCATGCACTTGCTGGAGAGACAGAGACAGAAAGTGAGAAATTGCCCCCCAGAGTAGAGAATAGCTGTAATCCCTTCTCCCTTCTCCTCTCGGGATCTTGGGCACACACGCACCACACCCTGCGTGAGTTTGAAGCCACCGGGTCTGGGGCTTGAACTGCAGTCGGCCACGTGGGAGTCCAGTGATGTAACCAGTACGCCATCTGCTGGTCCCATCAATTAGTTAGTTCTATTTCATGTTGGTTTAAATAGCCATAGGTCCCATGGGGTTAATGTGCTAACATGGCAGACAGCACTGGTATGTATCAAGTTCCCAAGCCCTATTTTATTCTAGCGTCCTGGGTTTTTTAATGCTTTTAAAAAATTATTTAACTTTTATTTATTTTAATTTGTCCCCAGAGAGGGACAGAGTGCATGAGAGAGAGGGAGAGAGAGCGAGAGCGAGAGTGAGAGAGAGAAAGTGAGAAAGCAAGCTGCCAGGTCCAGGTCTCAAACCACAGTCAGCCATGTGGGAGTCCAGAGCCCTTAGCCACCATGCCACCTGCCAGTCCCGCTTCCTGGGCTTTAAATGGAGAATTTTGAAACTTGAGGCCCCACGGACACAGTTCCTCTTTCTCAGACCAGGGACCCACCAGCTGAGTAGGACTGTCAGGTGTGTTTTGTTTAGTTAGCATAGTGTTTTCTTCAATAGTAGTTGACTAAGTTGTGAACATTTAAAAGCCGTGCAGGGGCCAGCAGGTGGCATGGTGGTTGAGGGCACTGGACTCCCACATGGCCGACTGCGGCTCGAGTTCCAGACCTGGCCCTGGCGGCTGGCTTTCTCACTTTCTCTCTCTTGTTCTCACTCTGTCCCTCTCTGGTCAAACTGAAAGAAAAGAAAAGAAAAGAAAATAGAAAAGAAAATATAAATAAATAAATGCATGCATGCATGCCATGCCATTTCCCAGAACATTTGGAATGTCCGGCTTTGCATGAGAAGCCCAAAGGTCAGAAAGCAGGCAGCCTCCTGCCCGCCTGGCCCCACCTTCCTTCACCAGGCCCCTGGGCCTCGACAGCCCTTCACAGCCCGCACCCCATGGGTGCCTCCAATGTGGAGGCAGAATTCTGCAGAAGGGCTTTTACAAACATTTAAAAATGTAATCTTTGGGGCCAACAGTTGATATGGTGGTTAAGGCGCTGGATTCCCACACGACCGACTGCAGTTCGAGTCCCTGATCTGTGGCTTGATCATGCTGGGCACATGTGTGCACAGGCCCAGAAATCCCCAGAGGAGAATGAAGGAGAAGGGACTGTGGCATGGTCATCTCCCCTGGGAGGTGATTTCTCCACTTTCCCTCTGTCTCTCTCTGGTGAGTGCATTGTGCTCTATAGCAAAAACCTTTAAAAAAATTAATCTTTTTTTCCCCACACAATCTTCCTCCATTTTATTGAATGAGACCACCCTGTAATTAGAGTCAAGGGAGCCTTAGTGGTCTCGGCCTACAGAGTCTTCCCAAGAACATTCTCAGATTTTGGTTGATTTTGGTTCACACCCCTGGGCTTTTCCTCTGTATTGGGAGTTCAGGTCAACCACAAAACTCAGAGCAAAATCCAGCTATGACTCTTCTAAGCGTATCTGGTTTCGAGTTCAAATATTGAAACCCTGGACGTTTAAGATGCACAGCTACATTGACAAAGCTCATGACCACGTCGGCGTCATTCAGAAAGCTGGTACCATGCAGCCTGGCCGGAGGAGGACGCTGGGTGGTCAGAGGAGTGGGTGGAGAGAACTGAGTGCGACGAGGACAGTCACTGGGAGAGGCCACGTGTCCCTTTCTTGCTGCTCTGGTCTCTCCGGCCAGGGCTGCCCTCACTGAGTACTCTTACCCTTCAGGATTTGATTTCTCACTTTCTGTCTCTACGTCTCTCTCTGTCTGTCTGGCAAGCGCATGCGCCCTATAGCAAAAACCTCTCAAAAAAAAAAAAGACTGAACCCTGAAAACAACGGTGTGATGATAAGGACAAGGTAATGCCCCATTATCTGTGAGGGAGGTGTCCCAAGCCCACCAGTGCATGCCTGAAACCATGGATAATTCCAACCCTACAGATGCTACGTTTTCGCCTATGTAGACCTACCCATGAGAAAGCCTAGTGGTGAATGAAACTGGGTCCCACATGGCTGGTTACAGTTGTTTCCTGGCCGCACCAGCTTGAAAAACACGCCAAGCACACGTACATGCATGCCCACAATCCCGACAGGATGGCGAAGCGGAGGAGAGACTGTGACAAGACCATGCTCCATGGCGGGGGGGCGGGTCTCCTTCTCCCTGTCTCTCTCTTCCTAGCGAGCTTATGTTTCCTCTGGCAAATAAAAGGGACAAAGCTAAAGCTCAGGTCTTCAGACCCACATACGCGCACCATCCCCCCCCATCCTATTCCTTAGGCAAAGCTGGGACGACTGGCCTCCTTTTCGGGGAGGTTAGGACTAGCAGGCATGAACCTCAGGTGTAAAATGTAAGGAATTGCCGAACCTCAGCAATAAAAAAAAAAAGTTCCTGAAAGAGAAAAGTTTCATAAAATAATTTTACAAATGAGGATCGAGGCCTGACTCCAGGGCCTCATAGTTAAGGCAGGTGGACGCCACCATGGTGGTTCAGGGTCGGGACCGAGTGGTTTGAGAAACACGCCAGGAGCATGTGCATGCGTGCGTGCGTACAAGAATCGAGAGAGAGAGATGGAGAAAGGATTGAGGGGTTCCCATCCCCACTGCGGGGGGTATGTTCTCATGTTTCCTCTCTGTGTCTATGACTTCTCTGGTGAGTTCACGCACTCTCCAGCAAAACAAACAACAATGACAACAACAGCAAAAAACACTAAACACCTGAAAACGTGAAAGGACACGCAGGTGCTTGTGGCTCCCCACAATATCTTGGGAGTCGAAAAGGTCACAGGGTCCTTTTTCCCCGTTTGCTTTTCAGCGTGCTGGTACCCGTCCTGCTCTGAAGAGCAGGGACTGTGTGTGACAGAACAGTGTGAAGCAGGGCGCGGGGAGGAATTTCCCCGCGGGGAGAGTGGAGGTGAGCGCCGACCCCCACTGCCCTGGAGGACTTGCAAGGGCAAGCTGGAAGACCACCAGCTTGGGGGATGCTCAAGGGCTTTGTGCCGCCCTCCAAAGTCTGTCCAACCCTGAGAATTGCAGTTGTTCATTGTGCTGTATTCACAACCCTTGTACCCACAGTATGAAAATTCACAGACAGTTCGGTGCCCCTCCCGGGCACCTCCTCCCAGCAAGACAGTCTTATCATCAACTGTGATCAGAGCAGGTTGGAAGCCTCGACCTGGACTACATCTGTTTTCTCGTCGGTCATCACGACTGCCTACTTTTCAAAACAGAGAGAAGGTACCGATGTCACCTGGGAATCAGGGATCAATCTGCCTGGCCGGGCATTACCGGGGTTTATCACGTCTAAGTCTGTTGATGTTCCCTGCCTGGCCAGGCACTACTGGGGTTTATCACGTCTAAGTCTGTTGATGTTCTGGAAGTCCCTGTGGTACAGCAAGTGGCCCAGCTCTGAACTCGGAGGGAGCGTGAGAAGCCCAACACCGGCTCCTTAGCGAGCGAAGCATGTCGGAGCTGGTTTTCCAACCTCACGATGCACCGGCCAGCATTCCGAGCCAACAGCCGGATTAACCGCTGGGTGCGGAGCCCACAGTCAGAGCTTTCCGAGCTCGTGACAACATGCTCCTGCGTGACTTCGGACAAGTCACTTCGCCTCTCTGGATGTTGGGCTCCTCGTCTCTACAACGGTATAACCCTGAGGCAGTTAGGATGCTCTGAGGGTAACAGAGAATCCAACCCAATGGGCTTAAACAACACTGAAGTCCATGGGTTCCTGCGCCTGGGTGACTGCGGACAGTGAGGCCGTCAGAGGCGTTGGGCCAGACCTGAGGGTGTCCTCCAGGACCCAGGTTCCTTCTGCTTCCTGGGCTGCCACTCACAGCATGGGCTTCATTCCCCCTGGAGCGCCCGTCAGGGGTCACCTTAGGAGTCACAGGCTGGCAGCCAGCAGCTACCAGAGCTCCTAGTTTTCTTACTCACATCTAACTAAAGATACTGGTTTTTCTATGCAAAAATATGTCCTGGCTTTTCCGACGACCCAACAGAAACTAGCTCTCCCTGTGGCTTTCTCTCTAGCCAAGAAGAAACTTTCCCAGAAACCCCAGCAAACTTCCCTTAACGCTCCTTGAGCCAAGCTGGTCACACGCCCACTTACACCCAACGCTGCCAAGGGGACGAGATGACCCTGGTTGGCTTGGATCAGTCAGGCACCCAAGAACCCCGGCACTCCTACCCCACGCCCCATAACAACCCCAACCCGGGAGCGTAGAGATGAGGGGAAACACCACACACGGGGCACTGGACACAAACACAGGGCCACGTGTGGGAGCACTTGCCACAGAGGATGAGCAGAAACCACTTCCCTTCCAGGCGAATGTAGTTTCGACCCTCTGAAGAAAATGGGAATGCTCTCCTGGGAGGGGAATGAACTGCGTGGTTTGTGTGACTGTTCACTGCGCTGAGCTATCAGAGAACATTCTAGAAGGCCTGGGTGGAGCACACCAACATGTGGCTGCCAGGAGCATGGGAAGCTGTCGCACCCCAGGTGGACCATCCAACACGCCATCTGCATGGGCTTCGCCTGGCGGTGTTAGTCCTCCCCTGGGCTTTAGGCGTGGGCACCCCACCGTGGTATGGCCGACTCCACACCCTCCCCTGACCCAGGCTCCCTAAGCCCCCTCCAGGGATGGCCGGTGTCCGGCTGGTAGACCTGGGGCAAGAGGAGACTGCTGTGAGGCTTCCAGGAACTTTGTGTTTTCTTGCTAGAGATGCCATCACCCCACATTTCTCCCCATAGACGGCAGGGGTGAGACTGCCCCAGGTGCAGCAGGGTGCCAGCCCTGACGCCGGCAGACGCCTACCTAACCCTAACCCACCGTCATGGGGGAGATCGAGCCGTCGCCGGGCTCAGCCCTCGCAAGTCTCCTGCCACGGGGGCAGATGGACGGCCTGCTCCTTCTCCTCTGCACCGGCCACCACGTCAATGCGGAGCCCCCCGGTTTCCCACAGGCTGCTCTGGATAACGACTAGCCCGGCCAAGAAGCCGGTGCAGGCATGTCCCTGAGAGTGAGACCCACTGCAGGGAGCTGGTTCAGGACCCCTGTCAGCTGTAGCCAAAACTGCAGTGCACCCAGGTGAGGGGGGAAGCACCCCCAACAGAGTCTTCAGGTCCCAATCCACCCCGTGTCAGCTGGCCCAGATCCCGGGAATAAACATGCACCTGGACGCTCAAGGAGAGCCGGGATGCGAACCCAGAACTTTCCTAGCTGAGTCCAGTTCTGCTCCCACTGCGCCAACCCTTGGGCCTGCAGTCCTAGACTGCTCCATCCTCCCTCCTCTTTTCCTCAGGGGTCAGCCCAGCAGGCATCTGAAGGCTCTCTCTGCCATGCCTGGCTTTTTTTTTTTTTTTTTTTTTTTAATCCTTCGTGGCATTGCTCCAAAAAATCACTCAGAACCTAATCTGGTCTTGGCAGCTGCTGCCAGATTAATGCCATCATTGTAGCCTGTTCTTGGCTACTTGCAACCACAAGTCTCCTAGCGGAGAAGCCCCCAGAAGTTTCTCTATTTTAAAAATAGAAATGACTGTGACAAAAAAAATTATGGGTCAAGATTTTAAAGTGTCACCCTCCCCCTTCCCTCCAAAAAAACCCAATATACACCCTTTCTTTCCATATTCTGGACGACTTCAGAAATAGATCTATCAGGACTAGCAGATGGCCTAACGGTTATGTTGCTGGACTCCCATGTAGTTGATCATGGTTTGAGTCCCAGACTCGACGGCTTAAAAAACTCACTCCAGGTCATGTGTGTGCCCAAGATCCCAAGAGGAGAACGGAGGAGAAGGGATTGCGGCGTGGCCATCCGCCTCGGGGGATGAGTTCTCACTTTGTTTCTCTTGTGAGCGCACACAGCCTATAGCAAAAAATCATAAAAAAAAAAAGAAAGGAGGAAGAAAGAAATATGTAGACCTGTAAGTCAGTTTAGGGGTCAAATGGTCAATATTATTACGATAAAAGCTGGACCTAAAGCCAAGAGGATTGTCCCATGACGTTCCACGGAACCAACCACACTCATCTATACTCGCTTAGAAACCCAGGCTCCAACACACAGCACCCTCCCCACCCACCAAGGATAGGGACAGCCCTAGGGAGGAGAGAGACAGAGAGAACAGTGGTAGGGAGCAGGACCTTCTAAAGAGTTATCCCCACCCCCAACACATGGGCTCCTAATTGGCTGGGTCACTCCTCTCCCCAGGGAGATCCACAGGGAAGGGAGAGACGCCGGGGTCCTGACTAGCAGGACTCAGGGACAGAGGGCGCCCCCCCCCCCCTTTTCACATCACATTCCTGCAACCAATATTCATTAGATAGAAAATGGACAGACAGAAATGACGATGGCCCCCCCCTGCCCTGGGGCACCCCGCAGTTTGGTGCACACGTAGGTCATGCTCAGAAAAGCCCCTGGTACCAGATGGGGCCACGGCCTCCCAGCTGGCACCGACGGCTGCCACTCGCTCTTCTTCTGCGAACAGCGCCCCCTGCAGGCTCTGCGTGGTCCTTCCTGGCCCCCTTCCCTGCTGTCCGGCGGTATCGTCCTGTCGGTTTGCAATTGTACCCTATCTCTGTGGTTCCTGAGAACCACTGTAAGCCGTTCTGGAACACGGTGTGGGCCTAGGTAGCCACATCTGCGAGCGATTTGTGTAATGGCATGTATAGCTTTAGGTCTCTGGGATCCGGCTGCATCGTTATTTCCCACTGTGTAAAAAAAGCCGGTCTGGTCTCCTCGAGAGAAGGATTGCGGGAAATCAGGGAAAAGTCGATCACGAGAAGGCAGGAGGAGGGCGTGGGTAGTGTCTGTGGAGGTATTATGGCTACAGGGACATCACTTATTTATTTAAAATGGCTAAAACTTTATTTATTTATTCACTCATTTATTTATTTTAATTTGACCAGAGAGGGACAGAGCAAGAGAGAGCGAGAGAAGGAAAGTGAGAAAACAAACTCCACGGCCGGCGCATGTGAACCGTGGTCAGCCATGTGGGAGGTTAGCACTCTTAGCCACCATGCCACCTGGGGCATCATTTAAAGAGAAGGATTTTCAGGGCTGGGAGGGGGTGCAGTGGCTGAGATGCTGGACTCCCATATGGCCGACTGTGGTTCAAGTCCTGGACCTGGAGGCTTGCTTTCTCACTTTCCCTTTCTCTCTCTCTCTGCCTCTCTCTGGTCAAATAAAAAATGATATAACAACAACAACAAAGTAATTCTTTAAAAATTTTTTTAAAAACTGAAGGATTTGGGCACCCAGGGGACCTAAGACCCTGGCATGTTCTCCGTGCAGCCCAGGCAGGCTGGCGTGAGCGGTGCCTCCTGAGGTTCAGGTGTGAAGCCAGGCGTCAGTCCTACTCTAGAATCAGCTGCCTCAAGTGGAGACAACCAGAGCCCAGGGCAGAGACTGCAGCTTCTCTGAGGGTCTCATTTAACCTGGGCCAGGGAGAATCCTCTTTAAGGTATGCCAAGTGCCTTGGAAGACAGACAGACAAACCACACCCTGCATTAACTCTGCTGCTAATTCTGTCGGAGATATCATAGAAAGAACACTAACAACTGGGGGTGTTGTGAGTTTCTCAAAGGCCTAGGAACTCCATCAAGGCTCCCCCAGCAAGAGGAACCAGGCCCCTCTTGTTTGATGTGCAAATTATAATGAGAATTTTCATTACACTGAAGTAGAAACTTCCAAGCTGCCGATGCGTATCTGAGAGTGTCAAGTTGAGAAGCAATTGGAACACACACATATACTTAACGCCATTTCCAATGTCTTCTGGAAATAGAAACGCGTATAAAAACTCCGTTTAAGATCACAAAAACCCTTAAAAGCTCTACCTGGGAAACTAGAGGGTCCCACCTTTTCTGGATGCGGCTCATTATCTAACTTCCTCCGCTGTAAATCATAGTGAACCAGGCTGAGTGGGTGAATCACTCTTTACTGTACAGACAAGACATAAATTACCATAAAGACTTGCAATCCCCAAATTTCAAAGCGATGCAATTTGATAGAATGAGCTCCTCTCTTCCCTCTTGTTATCCACAAAACTCTGCGGGTTTTGGCAACACTTTGACAATGGATATTCAAATGAAAATGTCTCAGCCCCTGTCCCCAGGGGGGCTTTGGACAAGGGCTGCCAGGTCTCATTTTTCTGGATTAGCCGGAAATTCTAATTTTTTTTAAAGAGTAAAATATCCTGATTGTTAAATGTTGGGAACTAATGACAACACCAATAAAAATGTAGTGGCATTAACCAGACACGCCGGGCCCAGGTCTCCAGTCTGTCATCTCTGTCTGGAGGAGTCTCTTAGAGATCTCCCTTACCCGCCCCAGAATCCTGGGCCCTTATCAGTGTCCAAACCCACCCCTGGGCACTCCAACTTGGCGAGGCTTAGCACCATCCTCCTAATGGTTCAGGCCTTCATGTTTCTACGTGGGCTCTGGTTTTACCAGCTACTGTGGGTTGAATGTGGCACCAGAATGTGTCACAATCTGGTGAGCCATTGTCAAGGCATTGTGAGGGTAGGGACAATCCATTTACGATGTTGAAGGGGGGGGGGTTGGCAGTTGATTGGGGTTGCCACTGTTGCAGAAACCCAGACTCTGAGGAATGGAAAACAGCAATTCAGGACTTGAACCATGGTTGGCCATGTGGAATTGTCCAGCACCCTAACCACCATGCCACCTGGTGGTCCCCAAGTTAAATAAATTTAAAAAATTAAGTCACAACTATCAGACCCAGGCATGACTATACCAATTGAACAAATATAACAGATTATTAAATATGGTGGTTTTCTTATCCTCAAATACTTCTTCAATATGATGCGTTTTTAAAAACAGAATTAACATAGCTGTCTGTAAGTAGAGATTTATCTTTCAGTTCTAAACTGTGACATTTGAGGCCTTTAGATCTCCCATTGCATTTGAACTGAAATTCAGAACTGTTGCTGATGTGAGAAATGCCTTAATTCTGCTCTTTGTCTAGGGCCCTGTGACTCGGGAAAGAAATGCATTCTTTGGAGAGTATGAAGCTTGCTAGGACCCTGCTGAGTTATGAATAATTTGTGCGATCCAGAAACTGAACTCAATTTGAAAACACCATTTTAAAGATATCATTTGCTGCTTGGCAATCATTTTCTCTTTTACACAAAAATTGGAAAACTGGAATGGCAAGTCTCGTCCTCTTGGGACTTACACCCTCATCTGTCCGATGTCGTCTTCCAACCTGCAAATAGCGTCTGTCACTACTTGTGATGTGGAGTGAAAGTGAGCTACCGGCATTCTATGGTGATCACTCCGGGGGATGGGGACGGGAGAGATATGACATCATTAGGAATTTTTTCTTTTTAAGGTTTTTAACTTAGGATGTGTGCACTCGCAGGAGAGAGAGAGAGACAGAGACAGTGAGAGGGAAAGGGATACATCACTCCTTGCAGGGCTGGCCTCAGTGCAATCAATTGCTTCTCTTCTGTTCCCCTCTTGGGATCTTGGGCACACATGTACATGCGCCCAGTGTGAGATTCAAGTCCCTGGGTCCGGAACTCCAACTGTGGTTGGCCATGTGGGAGTCTAGCGACCTAACTGCTACCCCATCTGCTGGGCTTGACATCATTAGGGAAAAAAAAATTTTAAGAGAGATTTTTACTATAGGGCATGTGTACTTGCTAGAGAGACAGAGACAGAAAGTGAGAAATCACCCCCCAGGGGAGAAGGCCACACCACAGTCCCTTCTCCATTCTCTTCTCGGAATTTTGGGCACGTGCACACACCACACTTGGTGTGGGTTTCAAGCCACCGGGTCTGGGACTCAAACTGCAGTGGACTATGTGAGAGTCCAATGATATAACCATTACACCATCTGCTGGTCTCCATCACTGGCAATTTCAAGAGGCAGCAGAGTTTGCATAAGCAACTGCTGTTTCAGGTGACATTCACAGACAAGGCATTGCATCTCGTTTTCTCAGGCCCTAATGACTTTCTGAGCTTTCGACCCTCCCAAGTGGAGTAGTGAGGGATCATTGATCCATTATATAGGGTAGTTAAAAAAAATCCACAGAGGACAAGACTTTCGGAGAACAGGGGAGGAAGGAGCTCAGCAGGCGTGCTCACCACCAAAACAATTCCAGTGGAGGGAAATCAGAAAAGACCAATCACTTATAGTCTCTGAAAAGTGTCCGAAGGACACACAGGCAATAGAGACAAAGTCATGCCAGAAAATCGACTAAGCCATAGTAAGGCAAGAGAGAGTTGGGCTTACTGGTGACCCACGGGCTGAACGTGGGAGTTCCAGTCCCTGGCCAGGTTTGAAAAACATGGGAGGTGTGTTCGTGCAGTGTGCAAAGTCTTGCCGGGACAGAGAAGGGGAGGAGAAGGAATTGCGTCATGACCACACCCCATTGGGGGGTGCTTTCTCCCTCCTCCTCTCTTTTTCGCTCTCTGTCAAGTACCCCTCTGGCCCAAAAAAAGAGGGGGAGGTTCGTGGTGGTTGGGGTGCTGGACTCTCACATGGCCGACTGTGGTTTGAGTCCCAGACCTGGTGGCTTGCTTTCTCACTTCCTCTCTCTCTCATCACTGTCTCTCTCTGACAAATGCATATGCTCTATAGAAAATTAAAATAATAGTAGTACATTAAATAAATCATTTTCAAAATTAAAAAAAGAATAAGGGGGAAAAAAAGGGAAGAATAAGAAAAAGAGAAGAGGGCGACTCAGAATAAGGGGGGGAAAAAAAGGAAGAATAAGAAAAAGAGAAGAGGGCGACTCTATGGCCTGGAGCTACAGCCTGCTTCTCCACCCACTGCGTCCCCAGCTCTGAGACAGAGTGCCACCTCTCCTGGACCCTGCTGCTCCCTGGTCTCAGTCCCAGAAGCTCTACTCCAGGAAGTACAAAGAGGATGACCCCCTTCCGCCACCTTGTTCAGTTGCTTGCGGAGGACAAGCTCTGCTCCAGCTGGAACAAGGGGAGAGGTGAGACTACTGCAGACCTGTCGCCTGCTCCCACGCCACCCACCCCCTAGTAGGGTGGAGGTTCCATGCTTCAAGGGAAAAGCCAAGGCCACTAGGAGTTGCCACGCCCCACCCAGGACTCACTTGCTGAGAGGGGGGCTTCTATCACTCTGCGAAAGTGAGTCCCGGTCCCTGCTTCTCCCAGTGGTGCAGGGGCGGTACACAGGGTGTGGGCGGGAAGGCCAGCCTCAGCAGCTCTGCCTGAGGGACTTGCTCTGCTTGGAACCAAGAGTCCAGTCCAGAACCCCGTGCCTGATTGTTGTTAGAAACAGTGCAGATCTTGGGACCAGCAGATGGTGTAATGGTTACGTCATTGGACTCTCACGTCGTCAACTGCAGTTCAAGTCCTGGACCCGGTGGCTTGAAACACGCAGGGCACATGTGCGTGTGTGCCTAAAACCCCGAGAGGAGAGTGGAGGAGAAGGAATTGTGGCATGGCCACCCACCCCCCTGGGGTGGGGTTGTGGGGGTGATTTCTCGCTTTCTGTCTCTGTCTCTCACTGCATGTATCCTATAGCAAAAATCTCTCTCAAAACAAATGAAATAACAAAAAAAGAAACATGCAAATCTTGGTGGAGAGTAATGAAGAGGAGGCCCTGACTGCTCTGGGAAAGGCGGCAGAGCAGTCCGAAGTTTCACAGAGAAGAGGAAGAGACAGCCCGGGAAGCCCTCCAGGATGAGGGGCCGAGCCGTGCTAGGCTGCACTCACTCAGGAACTGAGCAGACTCAGAGGCACCCTCAGTCTCGAGTAGTCCCTGCGATCCCCGCTGACTCTGGGGGTTTAAGCATAACCTTTGCTCAAATGACACAAACAATCAGTGACTCTAGCCCTGGGGCAATGCCGAGAAGCCAGGCTTAAAAATAATTCCACATTCGCCCTCGGTCATCTGGAAGCCTGTGCACGTCCAAGGCTGTGCCTTCCCAGGGAAGGATCAAAGAGGAGCAGCCACAGAACTTCACGACACTAGAATAGGAGAATGAAAAGTAACGCCTGCAACCGTGCCCGGCCTGTGCTTGCAGCCTCTGAACGCACAGGTGGTACGGTGAAGGGTGGGATCTAACCGGCTAAGAGGCGCACGCACAGCCGTGGACGAGGAAGTGCTTCGTGTCTGCTGGAAGCAGTTCTACCGGGGTGGCCGGGCGAGCAGGGAGTCACGAGGTGAGAGTAACCTGAGGTTGGGTGTCAGAGCGGCACACTGCAGGGAGAACCGTCTCTGCAAGATGGTTTTTAAACTACACGAAGGAAGAAACACAGCAACCGATAACCACCACCATCAGCCCCAGGAGTGGTGTTAGTATCCACAGTTACTACAAAATGGTATCTAAAATATTTATTTACAAAAAAAGCATATTTTAATATATATGTACATACATGCACGTGTGTGTAAATGTGCATGTATACATGCATATAATATGTACATATGTGTATGTGCGTATGTGTATGTATAAATGTGTGTATGTGTGTATACCATGTATATATGTGTACGTGTATATGTGTGCATACAGTGTGTATATATGTGTGTGTGTGTGTGTGCGTGACTCACACGTAATTGTTCAAAGCAAGCTCTAGAAAGTGCTTTTGATGGAGTCCAGATGGTAGATCTAACCAAGGACTTCAAAACAGTTATTATAAACATGCTCAAGAACGAAAGGCAAGTATGATGACAAAGTCACATCAAAGGAAAATATCAATAGAGATCGAAACTGTTAAAAAGTACCAAGCAGGGCCCACCAGGGAGGCGAAGGACAGTAGAGGTGCTCCTTGCAGTTCTGCAGACTATTGGGACAGGCTCTGCATTTTTCTTTGGGGTAAACACGCCTCATTGCACCTGCAAGCATGCCCATGATCTTAGCTGGCTGCAGGGCTGGGGGATCTCAGCATTGAGATTCTGGGAAGGGTCTCTCTGTCTCTCTGGAAATAAATGAATAAAGTTTAAAAAGTATTTTTTAGAGAACTATTTTATTTAACTTTATTTGTTTATTCTAATTTGACCAAAGAGGAACAGAGTGAGAGAGAATAAGAGGGAAAGTGAGAAAGCAAGCTGCCAGGTCCAGGACTTGAACCATAGTCGTCTACATGGGAGCCCAGCGACATAAGCATTATGCCATCTGCTGGTCCCAAAGCCATGAAGTATTAACAGAAGTAGGGATACATGCTGTGATGCGGATGGAACTCAAGAACATTACACTGGTCCCACACAGTGGCCTGGCAGTACCACGCCCGGAGCCACAGGGAAGGTCTGGGTTCACATTCCGAGGCCTCCCAGTGCATGCTGGGTACGTGCGTGTGAGATGATCCAGGCAGGGAGTGGATGATGCTGTGAAGACCCTGTGGGAGTGCCCACCTCTCTGTTTTTCTCATGAAATAAATAAATAAATAAACTTAAAAAAACAAACCAGCAGAATGCTACGGAAAAGACGCCAGTCATAAAAGACAGTATGTTGTAGGAGTTCTTTGACGTGAAATGTTGAAAAGGGCAATGAATCAATCCATACAGAAGGTCGATTAATGAGTGCTGAGGTCTGGGGGTCACAGGTAGGAATGGAAGGCTGCTAAGGGGAATAGGTTTTGTTTTTTGTTGGGGAGGGGACCAAGATATTCTAAAAGCATCCTATGAGAATGAGTGCAAAACTCTGCAAATATGCCAAAAAACGAAATTACATACAATAAACAAGCAAATTGCATGGTATGTTAATTACATCCCAATAAAGATATTTTTAAAAATCAACGATCAACATATGTTTTCCTTGATGAAGAAAGAACTGTCAGGCTTCTAATTATGTTAAAAATCTTGATGTCCCTTATTCAAAAAACATGCCAGTGTGAAAGCAGTATTTACGGCTCCAGAAAAATCCTCACTGGGGAAAGATAACTAGAGACATTTCCCAGAAACGTACAACTGAAAACCCATGGAAACAGGTGGCATGAACTGAGCCCCATTGACTGCTCTGTGGCTACAAGAGCAGGTTTCTAGAAAAGTCATTTAGGAAAAATGCTTTATTTGTCTTAAAAATAACACAATACCAGGAAGTTGTGGGTTTATATTAGGGGATATCATTTTGCACGACCAGCTCTGGCTATGACATAAAAATCTCTTTCAACTAAGAATTCTGACAGATTTTTTTTTTCCCCTCATGGGGATTTAAAATTTGTATTCACATGCTTTTAAAAGAAGAGAGAAACTTCTTCATAAACATGATCTGTTTCTCATACCTTCCAGTGGCCAATGGTACCCACATTTCTAAGCAGATGGCAGATGAGGCTACAAACAAGAAGAAAACACATTTTAATTTCCTTTATTAAATAGAGGCAGGAAGATCGTCGTAGGATGATTACATTAGAGAACTTAAGTAACTCATTCTTGAGGAAAAGGATGGCCAGAACCACAAAGCTGTTTATGGAGTGATCACAGAAACCAAGTGGTCACAGAAAATGGGGAGAGGGCTTCTTTTCTTTACAGAATTACTTTGTCCAACTTTATTTTAATTTGATCAGAGAGGGATAGAGAGAGAGAGAAAGTAAAAAGCAAGTTGCCAGGTCTGGGACTTGAACCACAGTCGGCCATGTGGGAGTCCAGCACCCTTAACCACCATGCCACCTGCTAGCCCCAGAGCTTATATCTTTAATAACAAAGAAGCTATGACGCTCCCTAGACCGCCCGCTCTCCCCCATCGCTGTGATAAGGGGTCGCAGTGAACCTGGGTGCGTTGTGCAGGCATCGACAGCAATGATGCTCAACTCCCTGTACCTAGCACTTTCTTTTTTTTTTGGAGAGGTTTTCACTATAGAGCGCATGTGCTCGCCAGACAGAGAGAAACAGAGAGACAGAAAGCGAGAAATCACCCCCCCAGGGGGGATGGCCACGCCACAATCCCTTCTCCTCCATTCTCCTCTTGGGATCTTGGGCACACACGCACACGTGCCTGGCATGAGTTTTAAGCCACCGGGTCCGGGACGCGAACTGCGGTCGACTACGTGGGAGTCCAGTGACATAGCCATTATGCTAACTGCTGGTCCCTGTACCTAGCACTTTCCATGATCCAAACTGAAGAGAGCATTAAGGCCTTCCTCGATTTACCACCACTCTCTTGGAAGAACGTGTGTCATGTGACCATTAAAAGCCCACCGCCCCCAACATTCGCTTTCAGAGCCAAGATGATGTCCATAACCTTTCCTTCAAGAGGCTTTTTATCTGGACTCTCTCTCCTCCTCCGTTCCGGGAAGTAGATATTTTCGATCAGAAGAAGAAGAATAAGTCTTTTGAACTGTCAAAGAAGATATTGCCCTTATTTCCGCAAGGTATGAATTGCATCTGCTTCGTCCCAGGAATATAAACCAGGCAGACAACCGTTCTTGCTACGAGTCTGCAGGAGTAATGCAGCGCCCCGCGACCTTTGTCAAATCTGCTCTGAGTTACAAGTTTAGGGATGAAACTGTGGATAAAGCTGGCGCTGCTCTACCTGAGGCTCCTGACTGACCTGTGGCAAAATGGGTTCACCAGACAAAGTAAAGCCAGGGGAGGACCTGACCCGTATCATTGGAGAGAAAAGCACTCGAGAAGTTCAGAAAATTACTCTTGTCAAGGGTTTTAAGACGGCCATATGTTCAGGGTTGGAAGGGCTGATATTTGAACAGGTAAAGAGAAAAGCACGCTCCTCGTAAACACTCGCTGTGCAACTCACTGAAGTGGATGGGGACTCTGCTCCCACTTTACTCTGTGGACAGACTGGTTAAGTGTACTCGTACACACCCCAGTGGGAGCCAGCTGCTGAAAAGAAAAAACTCTCTGAGGATAGAAAGACATACCTGTTACCTGTTACATTCTCTGCTTTTCGAGATCTGTAATAGAGTGTAATACACGGGGTCTTACAAAAGTGCACGGAAAATGGGGATGGGGGGGTGCAAAAGGAGTGCATGCAGATAGATGAATGAAACAATTCAGGAACCCAGAGTCAGAGGAGGTTCCCCTTGCATCCTCCACATGCCGGTCTCCCCAGAGGCAATGCGTTTATGAAAACTCCCACATACATAAAAATAATGTTGCAGTGAGCTCCTGTATACCCCACACCGCTGTCGTATAACTAACATTTTACTATCCTCGTGTTACCACGTAGCTGCCCATTTATACGTGCCTCTGCTCATCGTTAAGCCACCTTTCTCTTTTATTATTATTTTTATTTTTTATAGTTTTTGCTATATGGGGCATGCGCTCACCAGAGACAAGGGGAAACCAAGAAATTATTTCCCAGGGGTGATGGCCATGCCACAGTCCCTTCTCCACCATTCTCCTCTTGGGATTTTGGGAATGCACACACGTGTGCCCGGTATGTTTATCAAGCCACCAGGTCCGGGACTCAAGTCATTGTTGGTCATGTGGGATCCAGCTTCTTTAACCACCAGGCCACCTGCGGGCCCCAAGCCATCTTTTAAAAAATATGTATTCGAGAGTAAATCGCAGACACCAGCAACTTCTCCCTAACATGCCTCCAACACACCAGCATGTACATCATTAACCGGCATTTAGTATTTGATTATTTTTGTCTTCTTAGACAACACCTCTATCAAACGGAAGGCACAAATCTTAGGCGTACATTTACCAGTTCTGACAAATGCAAGAATCAAAACATAAACGTTACCCCAGAAAGCGCCTACCCTCTGTCCAGGCTACTACACTGTGCTGCTTCCAGCACTGGTTATTTTGGAACATCATTAACCGGCATTTAGTATTTGATTATTTTTGTCTTCTTAGACAACACCTCTATCAAACGGAAGGCACAAATCTTAGGCGTACATTTACCAGTTCTGACAAATGCAAGAATCAAAACATAAACGTTACCCCAGAAAGCGCCTACCCTCTGTCCAGGCTACTACACTGTGCTGCTTCCAGCACTGGTTATTTTGGAATCTTCTGGAACCATATATATATGTAGATAACACTTTTTCCTTATCTCCTCCTCGCCCACCTACACATGCACACATAATGGGTCTGTCTGCTTTCTTTTCACCAGCGGGTCCTGTGAGTGGCCTGGCGCTGACCGTCTGCAGCAGAGGGTCTGCTGGAACCCCCCACCTGACACCAGCCGAGCCACCCAGGCAAGTGCTTTAACCCCCCTGTGCTCTACTCTCCTCTTCCATCAATGGGAACGAGAGGACCAGTACTGACCTCCTGGGGGGGGGTGTGTGGCTCACGTGGCTGGCGCCTGGAGGCCCCTGGAACAGGGTTGACCCACAGTGGTGACCGCAGCGTTGCTGCAGGGGCCCGCCAGGCCCCTGGAATCCCTGACTGGCTCTGCACTCGTATTCAGGCTCCGTGAGTTTTCTGTTGACATTGCACACTTGTGACCTCCTTAGGCCACTGCTCTGAAGCCCTGGAGCCTCTCACACACACAGAGCTAAAGCCGCCCCACAGCTGAGGCAAGGTGGGTAAGAATCACAGCGTTCACATGTGTGTTTCAAGGGGGTTACGTCCCCGGGTGACCTGCACTGAAGCAACCCTTCAGTGGGAAAGGGTTTGACCCCCATGCCCGGGGCTGAAATAAACTTATACCCAACAGCTCCCCTGTGGGGGCCGACATCACTCAGACAGAATCCTGTCCCGCTCCCCGTTCCTCAGGGGCTTCTGGAACACCTCTGTAATCCACCCTCATCCACAATCTTCACCTCAAGGTCTGCTTCTAGGGACTCCGCCTGCCCGTTTGTACCATTGTAACCAAATTCTGAGCTCAGGCCATGTAGGAAGAACAAATTTTTTTTTCTCACATTTCTGAAGGCTGGGAAGTCCAAGGTCAGGAAGCCAGCAGGTTCTGTGGCCCAAGGCCTGCTTTCTTCTTCCAAGGGGTACCTCGTTACTGTCTCCCCTGAAGGGAGCGGGCAGAAGTCACACTACTTAGTATGAAGCCTCTTTATAAAGGCTTTCATCCAATTAACAAGGGGAGGCGCCCTCATGACCTAGCCGTCTCTTAAAGGCCCCTTACCTTAATTCCTGCTTGTTGGTTGTTAAATTTCAACATCTGGGTTTTGGAGCCAGTTCCCTGTTCCAAAATTCAGGTGTTGAAACTTTAAACCATAGCATGTGGTGCTCATTTCATTTCTGTTGATTGACCCTAAACCTCAACCACATGTGTGAGCAGAGCCCAGCAAGGCTTCACCCTGTGGGCTCCAGCAGCATGGCCCAGGCAGGAGCACTGAGGAGAAAGCGAGCAGGCAGGATTGACCATCATCTGCCTGGCTTAGGCAGAATGGGGGGCTGGACCCAAATCATCTGAAAGATCTCATTATGACGCAGGGTATCGAGATGGCCAGGTCCAACACCAATGTTGAATTAGGACCACGAGATGACCAGATTCTTGGGGCTCATGTTTGAGAAGAGTTAGAGACGTGGACACAGAGAGGGGATAGTAAAGTGGAGTTTATTAAGAAAGAGCAGGAAGGGAAATGATATTCGATTTCCAATGAATGATTTCTAATGAAAACTCAGGTATTCCATCTTGTAGACTTACACCCTAAACCGTTAGGTTGTCAGGAAAGTCAGGATGTATTTTTCTATACACAAATGCGTCATGAATTTCCTGACAACCCAATACATGGTGTGTGCCTGTCCCCTACCTCATTTACAGGACTCTGAGTTTAAGGTGGGGTTATCAGAGTTATCTTCTGTGGATGTGGCTGTTTTCTACAAAATTCCACTTGTGGGGAAACCTGTTTCTCAGGGAGACTTGGAAATAATGTTGAGAAAAGCCAGTGGTGAGTGGGTGAGCCTGAGAGAGGGCAATGCCCAGGAAGGCCATGAATTAGAAAGACGAAAGGCAGTATCTCTGATAGACCCTCCAAATAAATAAGTCAGGATCAACTTGAGGGAGGAGAGGTGGTGGATGTGGGTGAGTGTAGGAGTGTGTTGGGGACAAGGTGGGTGGGGTCAGCTGGGATGACCTGAATACCACATTGAGCACCTGGTTTAGGGCTGTGGGAGTGCAAATGACTCAACTTCCCCTGAAGAGCTTCGCTGAAGAGAGGGATCCTGAATCCAAGTCATGAATACACACACACACACACACACACATATATATATATATATTTTTTTTTTTTTCTAAGAGAATTTTCTTTTCTTTTCTTTTCTTTTTTTTGCTATAGGGCACATGTGCCAACAGAGAGAGGAAAGCAAGAAATCATCTCTCGGGGACAGCCATGCTGCAATCCCTTCTCCTCCATTATCCCCTTGAAATTTTGGGCATGCATGCACACGTGCGGGTGTGAGTTCCAAGCTGCTAGGTCTGGGACTCAGACTGTGGTCAACTACTTGGGAGCCCAGTAATGTAATCATTACACCATTCGCTGCTCCCTTTTATTTATATTTTTATTGCCAGAGGGCTGGGGTGCTCACCAGAGAGAGGTGTTCGGGAGAAAGCATCCCCCATTGGGGTGTGGTCATGCTGCAATCTCTTTTCCTCCATTTCTCCTTCCCATCAGGCCCCATATGATTTTCAGGCCAACAGGTGGTAATTCCAACCACTTGGCCATGTGGGACCTGGCTCTCTTAACCACTAGGCCATCGGCCGGCCCGAGAGAGCAGTCTCTTTGACAGGCCATAGGGTGAGGATGTCAGGAACAGACACTGACCCTTGGACCAAGCAGCCCTTCAACAGAAACCAGCAGACTCTGCCCAGCCTCCCAGGAACTTGGGTCCCCTGAGGGGAGGTTACCCAAAAGAATAAGGTTTTACAAACTGGGAGTTCCCAGTTGTTTTGAATTGATTAAGTTTTCTAATCCCAGCAGAAATGCACATGTAAGAGTGAAGTTAATTTTAATAGAGAAAAATAAAGACGTCCCATCTTTGTACATTGGAGTTACAGATGCTGGGATCATTTAACTTCACACCTCTTAAAACAGGTTTGCATCGCTATGGGCTAAGCCTGGCACGTCTCCAGGAAGGAGGTCAAGTCCTGGAGGTTTAGTAGGACTTCCGGGCATCAGAAAGAGAAATAAAACAAGAAAACTCCTTGAGATAAAAAGCTCTATGTCTGCCTTGCTGTGGGTGAAAGATGGGGGTTCCTCCTCTGCTCCCCACACTCCTAGCATGAGGCGGCGAGCTTGCTCCCAGCTGGCTGGTGCTGAGTCAAGCTGGGGGACACAAGAGGGTGCTTGGCTCTGAGTTCTGGGCCCCCCAGGGGCAGCCTCAGCTGTCAGCGTGTGGGGCTTGTGGGGCCTGGTTAGGGCTGTTGTCTTGTCTGTTTTTGTGCTGCTAAAGAAATAGCTGAGTCTCAGTGTTTTTATAAATAAGATGGGAGTTTATTTACAAACTCAGGATGCTGGTGACTGAAAAGCCCAAAGTCTCAGGCCTGCAGCAAAACCAATGGGAACACAGGGGTGGTGGGTACGTGGAGAAGTGGGGAGAGGGACGGAGGGAAAGGACAGGGACGGAGGGAAATAGAGAGTGTGTGCCCGACTGATCTGTCTTTGTAATGAACAGCTCTCATGAGAACTAGCCTCTTCTCACGAGAACTCAAACTCACGAGGTCCCACGAGACATCATTAATGTGCCCATAAGACTGTTGCTTCCATGATGCAATCACGCTGAAACAATGGCCACCTCGCAGGCCCTGCCCTGGGACAGCATGAAGGAATTAAGTTTCCGTGAATGATCTTTACAATCCAGTCCCAACACATGAGGTTCTGGGGGACATACTCAAGCCCAGCAGCTGTGGTCAGGACGAGTGCAAAGAAGTGGTACCCAAAGAGGACCCATTACCCTTTCATATTCATTACCCAGTCATTATTTATATCCTGACACACAGAAGACATCTTGCTCTGTGGTGGCCAGCAGGTGGCATGGTGGTTAGGGCACTGGACTCTCATGGTGGTTAGGGCACTGGTCAACGGTGGTTCAAGTCCTTAACCTGGTGGCTTGCTTTCAAACTCGCTCTCTCTCTCGCTCTCTCTCTCTGTCTGATCGAACTGGAAAATAATAATAAAAGTAATAAATAAAGTTAAATAAAATAATTCTTTTTTTTTTTTTAAAAAGAAGACATCTTGCTCAGCTAAAATGAAGGATTTAGAAATCACTTGTGGGATACACACATATTAAGCAGCAGGTGTGTGGTCTTCTGGGGAAAAACTATTACACCCTGTTTGCAAACCTTCACTGAAGATCTGGGCGGCCCCTGGCTTCGCACCATGAAGTGTCATTTCGCACTCACACCGATGGATAAAACCAAAATAGCAAGGGTTGGCAAAGGCGTGGAGAAGCGGAACTTCCGTGCGTTGCTGGTAGAAATGGAAAATGGTGCCACTTCTATGGCATAGTATGGAGGTTTGTCAAGTGGTCACACACGGTTTCCACATGTGACCCCACAGTTCTCTCCAGAGCAAACACCTGAGAAAATGAAAACATCAGTGCAGACAAGACGTGCCCGTGGCTGTTCATGGCAGCGTAATTCATATAGCCCCAAGGTAGAGACAGCCCGAAGTCCATCAACTGGTCTATGGGTAAAGAAAAAGGTGGTGTGGCCCTGAACTGGGACGTTACGCAGCATAAAAGGCCATGGAGTGTTGATACGTGCTAGGACATGGAGGCGCTGGAAAACATGCTAAGCCAAAGAAGCCAGACATAAAACGGTGGTGTGATTCCATGTATACGCACTGCCCAGGATAGGCAAAACCTTACAGGCAGAAAATAAGACTAGTGGTTACCAGGGCTGGGGCAGGGAATGGACAGGGATTGCTAATGGGTCCAGGGTTTGGGAGGGTGACAAGACATTGGGAGAAGATAGTGGTGTTGTCTCAATTTCATGAACATACTAGAAACCACTGAGTTGTACTCTAAGAGGGTGAATTTGGGGCCAGCCAGTGGTGTGGTGGTTAAGGTGCTGGATCTCACATGGTCAACTGTCCAGTTCAACTCCTGGACCCTTTAGCACCCATAAAATGCATTGTGTGGGTACCCCAAATTCCAAGACGATGCCAGAGGACAAGGGATTGCAACATGGCCATCACTCCGGGGTATGGGGTGATTTCTCACTTGCCCTCTCTCTGTCTTTTTCCCTTGAGAACATGCATGCCCTGGGACTAGCAGTTAGCATAATGGCTGTGTCCCTGGACTCCTATGTAGTCGACTGTGGTTCAAGTCATGGATCTGGAGGCTTAAACTCACACCAGGCTCGTGTGGGTGCATGCCCAAGATCCTGAGAGGAGAATGGAGAAGAAAGGATTGCAGCATGGCTACCCGCCCCAGGAGTAATTTCTTGATTTCTGTCTCTCTGTCTTCCTGGTGAGTGCACGTGCCCTATAGCAAAAACCTCTCAAAAAAGAAAAAAAGAAAAGAGAGCACACATGCCCTATAGCAAAAAAAAAAAAAAAAAAAAAAAAAAAAAAAAGGAAAAAAAATGAAAAAAAACAACAACAGAGGGAAAAAAAAGAGGGTGAATTTTATGGTATGTGAATTACATCTCGATTTTTATTTTTTTTGGAGAGGTTTTTGCTATAGGGCGTGTGCGCTCGACAGACAGACAGAGAGAGACAAAGAGACAGAAAGCAGGAAATCACCCCCCAGGGGGGATGGCCACGCCGCAATCCCTTCTCCTCCATTCTCCTCTCGGGATCTTGGGCACGCACGCACACGCGCCCGGCATGAGTTTTAAGCCACCTGGTCCAAGACTCGAACCACGGTCGATTACGTGGGAGTCCAGCGACATAGCCATTACACTAACTGCTGGTCCCTACATCTCGATTTAAGAAAACATTGTTTAGGAACACACATTTGCCACTCAAACTTACGAAACCCTCTCTCCATTCTTTGACGGTCATGACAACAGCAATTTTTATTACCCTCCCCTCCCCTTTTCTGGTAAAACCTACAAGAGGAAAATACTGCACCTTTCTAAATGGCTCGCTGGAGTGAGCGGAGTGGCATCTAATTAGTTCTTCTTCACAATGAAAAGGCAAGACGTTTCTTTTCTAGCCGAGGGCATCTGTTGAAGAGGGGGCTTGTCACACCATCGTGTTCCTGTCTTGAAGAGGGATTTAAACAGCTTCTCTGATCTTTTAAATATTCAAAAAGATTATTTTTGAAACTGGTGTTTAAATGGAGAAAGTAAGATTTAAGAAGTTGCAACTTCAAAGCTGGGATTCACAAAACCATAGAGAAGTTGATATAGCAGTATCGTACAATAAAATGAAAGTGTTCCTAACAATTACAAGGGGATCCTTTCGTGACTAAAGGAATTTCTCCGAGTGTTCAAATGTATCTCAGCGGAGTAAAGAGAAATGCGAGAACATTTAACATGTAGATTTTATTGTATAGACACTCTAATAACCGTGCCTTCTGGGTCTTACTTTACAGGGACTTTTAAAATCTCGGAAATACATGTGAATGTGCTTTGCTCCCTCTAAAGAAACGTGACATATACATTCAAAACACGATTATCTTAATTCAATGAAAGTTTATGGAAATGATGTAAAATCACCTGGTGAATTCTACTGGGTGCTCACGTTACTTACACAAAACATTTTTCATTCACTCCATAAAAGGGTTATAGCCCTGTTTCTTTGCCTTTATGTGAGCTTGAAATGAAATAAACTCACTTCCCGGAACGGAGGCGATGAGCTGTCACCTCTTAGGACAAGGCTGTTCTGAGCCCTGAAAATTGATACCAGTATTTACACCACCGGCTCCTACCTGCTGTCACCCCCGACCACGTCTCACCACCCGGTGTTGGGCAGACCCTCTTTCCTCTTTCTCTCTGTGTGTGTGTGTGTGTCTTTCTTTTTTTTCTTTTTGACTCGATCAACACCTTTACTTTGTCGTCATCAACCTCGGCGGGCTCCCTGACGAGGAGTGTTGGGTAGGTCCAGATCACCAGCCTGGACTGTCGTGACCCATCGTGGCCCTGACATCATGGTGGAGCAGTCACTGTACACTCGACACCACTTTGCACAAGCCTGACCTGCCTTCTTCCCTTTACGGAAGTAAAATACGATGAAAACGCAGTTCGGTCTTCCATCTTCAACTTGTAATACCTCCCAAACTCAACCGAATTGCTTACGTTTGTTTAGACGGAAGCTAGGCCAGTCAACCACCAGAGTCAGATGACACAGCAATAACAGATGCGAATGACCCTAGGACTTCCAAAAGTGAATTAGCGCCACCTATTGGAAAAATGTGTCATGAATTTTCTGACAACCCAATAGCTAGGACTGTAAAATGCTTTTATCTCTGGGCCTTCCTCCCCACACCCTGCTCCCCACCCCTCCTATACATTGCTATCTACACTCGCCCTCCCTGCTGTTCCCCAGCTCTTTTACTTCCTGCCAGAGTGTAGACATTCAGTTTACACTGAGTGGGGATATACAATGCTTGCCTTCCATAGTCCGGCTTGCTTTGCTTAGCTAAATTAAATCTTCTATATTCATTATTTGTTCACTTTATCAAATGATCAGGTCTTGATTTTTTTTTTTTTTTTTATGGCTGAGTAGTATTCTATAGTGTATATGTGCCAAATTTTTTTCAACCCACTCATCTGTTCTTGGGCATTTAGGTTAACTCCAGATCTTAACAACTGTAAATAATGCTGCAAGAAACACAGATGTGCAAGTGCGTTCTCAACGGTCAACTCATTTTCTTTTCTCTTGTTTTGATTAAAATTTAGCCTGTTTGTGTGTCATGGTTAAGAATACAATAAGAGGGGGCCAGCAAGTGGCATGATGGTTAAGGGCACTGGACTCCCATGTGGCTGACCGTGGTTTGAGTCCCGGACCTGGTGGCTTGCTTTCTTACTTCTCTCTCTCTCTGGTCAAATAAGTAAATAAATAAATAAATAAATAAATAAAGTTAAATAAAATAATTAAAAAGAAAAGAATACAATAAGAGGATTGGCTCTGTTAAGGGAATTGGATACCTTATGGCATACTGCACAAGTCCCAGCCCTGGCAGCTTCAGAACACACAGGGCACATGTGCTTGTGTGCTCAAAGTCCTGATAGGATGGACAGACGGAGAGAGGATTGTGGAGTGGAACATCTCACCGTGGAGTGTGTTCTTCACCCTCTCCCCATCCCCCTGTCTCTCTGGCAAGTGCACCCTCTCCCCTCCGAGACAAATCCCCCCAAAAATGAAAGAATATTGTCAGCACAGTCATTACCATTGGCTTGTAAAGGAGATCTTTCAGAGTAGGTGAGCAACAGATTTTGTTAGAATAACAATTAGGAAGAAGGGCGACCAGCAGATGGTGTAATGGTTACGTCGTGGGATTCCCATGCAGTTGACCATGGTTCGAATTCCAGACACGGTGGCTTCAAACATGCTGGGAGCCTGTGGCTGCGTGCCCAAGATCCCGAGGAGAAAATGGAGAAGGGATGCGGTGTGGCATTCCCCCGGGGGGTGATTTCTTGCTTTCTATCTCTCTGTCTCTGTCTCTCCAGCAAGCACATGTGCTCTAGGACAAAAATCTCTCTTAAAAATAATTAGGAAGGGGGAGCCAGCAGTTAGCGTAATGGCTATGTCGCTGGACTCCCACGTAGTCGACCGTGGTTTGTGTCCCTGACCCGGTGGCTTAAAACTCACGCCGGGCGCGTGTGCGTGCGTGCCCAAGATCCCGAGAGGATAATGGAGGAGAAGGGATTGCGGCGTGACTATCCCCCCTGGGGGGTGATGTCTCGCTTTCTGTCTCTATGTCTCTCTCTGTCTGGCGAGTGCATGCGCCCTACAGTGAAAATCTCTAAAAAAAAAAATAATAATTAGGAAGGGAAAAGGAACGGTAACATTTACTTAGCTCTGACTGTGCCACTTTAAAATGTAACTTCATACAGTGAGGGTTTTTGTTTCCAGTTTGTAGAAAGGTGCCTGGGGTCGAGAGGGACGACAAGACCCGCCTGGTTCCCAAGCCCACGCTCTCTTGCCTGTGCTTTTTGTTTTGAGATGGGGAGCTGGGTGAGTCGGGCCTGGAGCGATTTCCATTTGGGGCACAAACGTGCCTCACATCAGGCAGATGCAGCTCCCGACAGCATGAGTTTCATCTCTCTGCGGTTCTCCTGCAACGGTACGTGGTTGAGGCAGAAAATGCCTACTGAGTGCACGCGACTGCCCGGAGAGGGCGCCAGAAGGCAGAGGGCAGGCCGTCGGGGACACTCAAATGGTGTCAACGTTGCCCTTGGAGTACGGGAACACACGCCAGAGCCAAGGCGGAAAGGAAGTTCAGGAAAAAGGAGCGAACAGCGTGCAATCCTAAAGTGGCCTAAGGATGAGCTTCTAGAAGATGCTACGGGCTCTGATGCCTGGCGATCTTTGAGGGCGTGGACTCAGTAAAGTGGCAGAAAGGAAGCCAGATGGTGTGTGTGTGTGTGTGTGTGTGTGTGTGTGTGTGTGTGCAGAGAGACGGGGGTGGGGGTGCTCTAAGTGTTTATGTTCACGTCGTGTCTTGTTTTCAGGCTCCTGCCACTGTATGAGGTTGGATTTACCAGGCCTTTATTCTGAAGCCTGGCGTTTCTCCCCGGAGTGCCAGTTCCGCCTAGTGAGGACAGCTCGAGTGAATCCACAGGCGAGGAAAGGGAAAGCGGTGCTTTCATCTCACCCGGCCTGAAGCCCGGCCGAGCACAAGGAACGGCCTGCGATTCCGAACTGCAAACGCAGCAGGGCCTCGCTTTATGGGGTAGAGGCGTGCTCGGCCCCAATTGGCCACCAAGTGGATAAACATTATTTTTCCACTGAATTCAGCTATAAAATGACTGGAAATCTTTCCATGGGGACCGAGGGAAAACAAAACAAAAGAAAACGAAGAAACCTACTACCGGGAGGACAGAAAAGACGGCCACAGCACTGGGCCGGCCTGGGGGGCAGCGGGGACACTGTTTCCTGGGCCCGGTGTGCCGTCCACTTCCAGATGCCCCAGGCAGAAAGGCCTGCTGCTTCCTCCCGCTGTGTGTCCGTGGCTGCCCCCTGGGGCTATTAAACCCAGTGTAGCTGCACTGGGGTCCACTGGACCCAAACCTTCCTTAAGGTCAAGGGTCTTGGTCGCATTAACTCGGTCATTTCTGACTTCGTCCCTCGGTGAGCTCACCATGCTATTAACTTTCGTGGCCTGGGAGGCGCCGTGGCCCAGGGCATTAGCACGTGGCCTCACACACTCAGCACAGCCACGGAGCGGCTGCACGAGCTGGAATCTAGTGAAACCTCGGGGCTTCGGTTTCCACGTCCATGACAGGGTACTAACACACACGTCAGGGGGCTACAGAAAGGACTAAGTGGCAGCATGTGTGCACACGCACAGCCGTGGGCTCTGCTGACTGGTGAGCTGCGTGTGTGTGTGTGCACACGCACGCGTGCATGTTTACTGAGTAACAAGGGACGGCAATTGCTGGGTGTTGATGGTGACAAAACGAATACAGAGTCTTGTCCCAGTGGCTTATTCTTTTTATTCATTAATCACAAAACGAGTGAGCCCAGAAGGGAGACAAAGCCCTCTGTGTCCTGCCACAGAAACCTAGTTTTCCTGCCCAGCAGCACGGAATCCTCACGGCGCTCTAGAATCTCAAGCCTCGTGCATTAGTTCTGAAAGAATGCCCCCCCCCCCCCC
>NW_006208475.1:1075350-1136970 GCF_000334495.1 Tupaia belangeri chinensis
TTGGAGGCCACGGTCTTTGTCAATCTACAGATAAGAAATGTTACCACAGGCTTGAGAACCTCCTCCCTCGGCCAGTCCTGTCACCACCCAGGAATGCACTGCCCAGCGGCTCCACACTGTTAGGGAAACCCCGGGGCCAGAACGGCGGGAGGCGTGCTGGCCCTGCACACCTATCTGCACACGTGATCATCAACTCCATCAATCTTCCCGCAGGAAGGGTTTGGAACCCCGGGAGAGCTCGGATCTGGGCAAGGTCACTCTTCCTAGTGGGGTGGCTTTGGGCAAGTTGCTGAAGCTTTGCGTTTTCTCACCTGTGAGCCAGGGGAGAGAGCAGGCCTACTCTTTATTCACGACAGAGCAGGCCTACTCTTTATTCACGACGCCACAGGGTCTGGCCACAGTCCTGCACCAGGACCCTAGTCCATCAGACCCCGGGCATCTGTGTGTGTGCCTGGCGTGCTGCAGGCTGACTGGGCTGGGATTTGAACCTCGGTCCCCATGGGATCTGGCTCCCAGGGTATAGGACTTAGCCTCTGCGCCACAGGGCCAGCCTGGATTAGGCCTCTCTTACAGAGCTTATCCTAGGGGTTGGGGAAGGAAATCGTGTAGAGAGCTTGGCACGAGCCAGCGTGCCGGACTCTCCACTCCTCTTCATGGCACCAGGAGTCCAGACCACGGAACTCGCTCCTTTTCCACACGGGAGAGGAACACGTGCCCAAACTGCACACCACACCTGCGTCACACGGACCGTGATTCTCCAGTTCAGGATGGAAGGACAGCTGTCCTGGTGATAGCAGTGACCGGCCGGCCACACCATCAGTAACTAGCCCTCGAAGACCAATCAGCCTGCGAGGGCCACGAGCACCACACTGTCCAGCTGAGCCTGGCATCGCCACCTCCCACCATCCCCTGCCTTTGGCTGCACTACCTGGAGCTCCGGGTGCATCCCTACTCAGCTCCCCAGAAGACCCCTTCCTTCTCCTTCTGCCGCTGCCTCCCGCCCACGTGGCCTGGCAAAGGCCGCCTGTGGCCGCCTGTCTGACCTCTGTTGCCGTGCCCGGGTGGCTGCGTGTCACGGGAAAGCTGTGCCAGCAAGGTGCCTGCTCCGGCCTGCTCGCTCACGTACACAGCCGCGTGGCCCTCGCCGGCTGGCGGGCGTCGGGTATCTGTATGGGCAGCTCCCCTGCTGAGACGCCGTCCTGCGCCCTCTCCTCCCACCGCCGCTCATCTGCGTCCCAGAACTCAGAAACAGAAGCCGTCGCAGGGCGACTCCCTCACCTTTCACTTCCAGACCGACAACGCTGCCCGCACTGCAGCAGCCCCAGGACCCCCGCCCTGCCATGACGGGGAAGTCGCCCCTCCTGTGCATGCCCTCAGCCCAGGTCCAACTGCACCTGCATGCCGACCTGGGAGCGGCTTAGAATCCAGGGCCTGGGTCAGAGAGAGAGAGGGAGAGAGGGAGAGAGACAGAGACAGAGAGAGAGAGGGAGAGAAAGCGAGAAACAACCCCCACAGGGATTGCTCACACCGCAACCCCTTCTCCATGTTTCCTTTCAGGGTTTTGGGGCCATCCATGTGCCCAGCACGTCTAAAGCCCTGGGTCCAGGATTCAAACTGCACGTTCAGATGGGCTGAACGGGACCTGGCTGCCCTCACGCCGGACCACGAGGCTGGCAAACCTGCATTTCCAACAAGCTCTCGCGTGATGCCGATGTTCCATGGAGTGACACTGTATTCCCATCCCTTCTTTCTTTTGCAGATGGTTTTTATCAGCATCAGTAGGCTCCAGAATTTTCCATTTAAAACATCCCTCCGTTGACCAAACATTTCTGTCAAATTACCAACCCAATTTCGCTATCTCCTTTTAAAACTTTTTTCCCCCTCCAAATTTTGCTGTAAGGCACGTGCACTTGCAGAGAGTCAGGAGAGAGAGAGAGAGAGAGAGAGAGAGAGAGAGAGAGAGAGAGAGAGGGAGGGAGAGAGGGGTGGGGGCAGTTCAGGGCCCCAGGCTCCTGCTACCTCGCGGCTTCACCATCTTGTCAGGCAAGGCGGCAGCTCTGGTCCCCGCAGCGCAGTGGCAGGAGGAGGTCCGGCTCTGGAGGCCCCCTCTTGTGGCATCTCCTCGTGGACGCTGACCCAGCACACTTCTGCTCCACCCCTCCGGCGATTCCAGCCGCTCTGTCTTCCCATGGTGCCTCCGGTGGGTTCACCTACGGATAGCAGTCCTTCCTTTTTAAAAAAATCAATACTTTAGCTATATTGCTTAAAAAAAATCATTAAATAAACTTCTTCAGGGACTGGGCAGTGGTGCGGTGGTAACAGAGCTGGAGCCACGTTGGAAAGGTCCTGGGGTCCCCTCCAGGGACTTCTCTGGCCATGCTGGGCATGCACGTGCCCAAGATTGGGGCAGCTGAGACTGGGGTGGACCACCGTGTAGAGGCCGGAGGGAGTCCTCTCGGTCTCTTACGAAGAAATAAACCTAGAAACAAAAACCTTGGGCCAGACGGTGGTCCGGTGGTCAAACACGCTCTGAGGGGCCGGACCACACGGGAAGGCTGCAGGTCTACACCCGGGAGCCTTTCTGAGCACATGGGGCACATGTACTTGTGATCCGGGGCTGGAGGAGGGCCGAGGGGGGATCGCACAGGAAAGCCCTGTCTATCTCTGTATCTCTCATTCATGGGAGAGAGAAACCTAAAGAACAAGATCTTCGAATGCTGTCTTGGACTGTGGGCAGCACAGGGACGAGCCGTGGGTCACCTGGAAGGCTTCGTTCAGGCCTTTCCCCCTTTTCGTTCTATACTCATTTGTCCCGTGTGACCTCCTCCTCTTCCATTATCACGTTCCTTCCTTTCTTTTCATTTAACTGCCATTTAATTGCCAAAAGGCATGAGAAAGAGCAAGATTGTGAGCACAGGTGTCCTCCCGGTAGGGCATGGTCATGTCACAATCCCTTCTCCATTCCTCGATCCTGTCAAGACTTTGGGCATACACACACACACACACACACACACACGCACACACACGCCTGCTATGTTTTTCAAGTTGCCAGGGCCTGGATTCAAACCATGGTCTGCCGTGTAGGATCCAGCTCACTTATCCCCTAGGCTATGGGGAGTTTGCCCCCATCACCACTGTTCACTTTTCTTCAGAATTTCATTCCCTGGATGTGTCTAGCTGTGGGGAAGTGTCTTGGTTATTGCTGTATAATAAGCCACTGATGGGGGAGGGAAAAACAAAAACAACATGAAAGGCACCGGCAGGTGGCGTGGTGGTTAAGGACGCTGGAGTCCCGTGTGGTCGACTGTGGTTGAAGTCCCAGACCTGGTGGCTTGCTTTCTCTCTCTGGTCAAATGAAAAATAAATAAATAAAAAGCAAATAAAGTTAAATAACATAATAAAAAAAGCCCCCTATTTTTTAAAAAAGCAACTGTAGATTCCAGAGACAGTGTGGGAGGAGGGTGGGAAATGGCAGAGGGTGAGGGAAGGGAGGTAAGGCGGGATGAAGCAAAACACGTAAGAAACAAGAAATGGAAAAGTATTTGCTGGTGATAACCCGTCCGGGAATATCCTTGACTGAGCCACTCTCCAGGGCACTCTGGATGGGAGGACTCAACGGTATGCTACAATGACAGACGGCGAGTGAATGTAAAATAAAGAAAAATAATAATAAAAGGTTTTGTCTTTCAAAAAAAAAAAAAAAAAGACTTAGTGGCTTAAACTCAAGCCATCAATACCATTCATTATTTCTCACAGATGTTCAGAATCAGGTGGATGTCTTTTCCGGTCTAGGCTGGGTCAATGTCTGCTGTCACCAGCCACCCACTGTGCAGGGGGCTCTCGGCTGGGCTCTCCCCCATGGGGGCCGTTGGGCTAGGATTGTCTTGCTTCTCTGTGTCTCTCATCTCCTGGAAGGTTGGCCTGGGGCTTAATCTCAAGGCATAGAAGGGTCCAGAAAAGGTCTCTGGAGGCCAAGATCATTTCCACCAGTGCAAGTGACAAGGAGGAGAAAAAGCCCCCTTCTCATGGAATAAGCCACGGAAGTGTGAGTACCGGGCAGGCTGGAGCGTTGAGACCATGTTCTGGAAGGAGCCTACCCGGGGAGAATGGGGAATTTCGTTTCCAGCTGGGTGGCCCCGTGCCCAGCTATAACTCCAATGGTTCTATTTATAAAAGGCAGAAAAGGAAAACGGGTATTAGGGGTAATTTATAGACTCTGTCTCCGAAGGAATTACGGCTCCCTATTCACCTTCCCCCCACCGAGGACACACTTCCCGCCCCGGAGGACACACTCTCAGTCTCTCAGCAGAAATCATACTATGACCACTTTGACAAAATTTCTGCTCTTAACTAGGGCACATTTTTGATTCTCTCTTGACCGTGCTAATCCGGTAACTTACCCCCGTTGACCTGTTCATCCATAAAACAAATCATGTATAAATTACTCATAAACATCTTGGGGTTGAATTCTGGGTTATTTCGCAGTACCCCACAAGGTAGCATCTTTCTCTGTACACACCTAGTTGTAAACGGTGTACTCATTTTGCATACATATGTACATGGAAAATGTCACGTTTACAAAAATTTATTTTTCTCTTGCTCCCATCCAGCCATGATTTAAAAGTCCAAACCATTTATCCCAAATCTGGCAGCTCCAATGCGGATCGACAGGTAGATCCTAGGACTTTACTACATGCCACTCAGGACACACGGGAGAGGAGGCATTCTTTAATACCGACATGTGGCTTACATTTAAATAGAAAATGCACAGTCATGCTCGCATGCATAATGATGGCCTCATGAAGCCCTTAAAGTGGAAGGGGGTCTCTCGGGGATTAATAACGCTCCTGCAGTTTCTCATCGTGGGTTTCTAGTAACTGTCCACGAACTGCTTTGATGTTTCAATCCTCGTCCTCAGGAGCATGTGGCAGGGGACATGAAGTCAGCTGTTGGTGTAAAGGACAGGACTAGAATTGTCCACGTCCACGGTGGTGGCCCTCTTTAATGACTCGCCTGCCTGTCAGCAGTTTCCAGGGGTGACAGGACAATACGGGATGCTAGCATCTTCCCGGGACAAGGTGACCTCTGGCCGCCCCGCGCACTGTCCCCGCACTGTGGATTAAGTGGAGGAATCCGCCTGGGCGTTCTCCTGGCGTGGGCGCAGTGGCTGGAAAGCACCTGTTACCTCTGTGAAGGGCCTGAGTGACTTGCTCGGTCATCTCCCTGACCGGGAGCTCGACATTTCTAGGAACCAGAACCAGGACGCGATGATCACCTTGACTCTGACCTCCCGCCTAGTGGTAACAAGATGGATGAGAGGGAGAAGGGGACCATCTGAGGGTGGGATGAGGGTCCCCCTGCAGGATGCCGAGGTTATGGAGTAAGATCTTTATCTGCAACCAGAAGGAAAGCCCGGACCCTGGGCGGTCCAGAGCAGCGGGGGTTGGTCTCCATAGTGGCTATGAGGGTTTATAAGCAGGTAAAGAAAAATCGGTGTTACGCTACCTCCATTTCCCCGTGTGAGTCACCTGCAATGAGTTTTAAGAATGTCCCTTGTTTTAAAAAAATGATGATAAATAAAGAAAATAATTCTTAAAAAGAAGGGTGGGTGCCGGCAGGTGGTGTGGTAGTTTAGGCCCTGGACTCCCACATGGCCGGCTGCGGTTCGAGTCCCGGACCATGTGGCTTGTATTCTCGCTTTCTTTCTCTGTCTCTCTCTCTCTGGGCAAACTGGAAAAAATAAAAAAAAAAGGTAAATAAAGGAAATAATTCTTAATTAAAAAGAAAAATGTCCCTTGTTAAGTGCCTTGTTAAACCACTCAGAAAGCCCCCGCATAGAAAGGCAGACGTACCTTCAGGGGTGTCGGGAGGTGTAAGCCCACCCACTCCTTCAGAGCCGGAGAATGGACGAACAGGCCAGGGGTGACAGCCACAGCGGGCCAGCTCTTCACACCGCCGCATGGTCGTGTCTTCTGCAGGGAACACCGTGCAGCCGGTACCGCGCCGGGGCTTGGGGCAGAACTTTCAAAGGGCGTAGGTGCTTCTGTGCAGAGCCGAGACCTGGGCTGAACGTCGGCCCTCGCACGAAAGCCGGCATGACCACCAGTCTTGGTTTGTCCGCGACCAAGAGGTTCCTGGACAGAGCTCTCTGTCTGCAGGTAACCCTAACCCTCCTCACGTGCTCCAGGCCGACCGTGAGAACGACACGTCCTGAGAGAAGAAACGCCCCGAGCCCAAGGAGCCCGTCAGCTCTGCAGGGGCAGCATGGATGTGGGGAAGGCTCGGCCCCCTCGGAAGGTCTGCAGAGGCCACGGCGTTCTTACTTCCTGGGTGGCCTCAACTCCACCTCCCTGAGCTCTGTACAAAGGAACTTGAAAAGTTCAGATCTAGGGGCCAGTGGGTGGCACAGTGGTTAAGGCGCTGGACTTTCAGATGGCTGACCACAGTTTGAGTCCTGGACCTGGCGGCTTGCCTTCTCACTCCTCCCTCCCCCCACCTCTGTCAAAGTAAAAGTAATAACAAATAAAATTTAAATAACTATAAAGAAAAAACTCAGATCTAAGGCTCGTGCACACACATGTGAGAGAGGGGTGGGTACACGTGCCTGGCATGTATTTTCAGTCCAACAGGGCTAGGGACTCGAACCATGGTTGGCACGTGGTTTCTAGCTTTGCGGTCTGGTACTGATTCTGCCAAAAGGGCTGGGCCTGAAGCGACATTTGACAGAGTGGTAAAGCCACCATGGAGTAAAACACAGGGCAGGATCCTCTGCTGGGGCTTTTTACAAAAGGCATTTTTTTTTTCCCTTTTTCTTTTTTGGAGAGGTTTTTGCTATAGGGTGCATGCGCTTGCCAGAAAATCAGAGACAGACAGACAGAAAGTGAGAAATCACCCCCCAGGGGGATGGTCATGCCGCGATCCCTTCTCCTCCATTTTCCTCTCAGAGTCTTGGTCATGCCCGCACACGCGCCCGGCATGAGTTTAAGTCACCAGGTGCAGGACTTGAACTGCGGTCGACTACATGGGAATCCAGCGACATAGCCATTTCACCATCTGCTGGTCCCTAAACATGCATTTTCAACTGTTTTCAGTATTACGTATCTTTTTAAAGGGAAAGATTTAAAAACTGCCGTGTAACGACAAATAGCAGGCACATCACGAACACCCTTTTTCTGTACGACTAAGATGCGGAGTTCAAGGCTTTGCAAGTGACACGTTCCCCCCTTGCCCGATGAAAGCGTCACGTGGCACCCCTAAGATGACAGTCTTCATTCTTCCTCCCAGGTAGTGACGCTGACAAAGTCCCATCACCTAGAAGTCGTGGCGCTGACTGACTCTCAAACTGAACAGTGACAGTTTTTATAGAATGACCCAGTGGTTAGAACAAAGGCGCGTGTGGCTTCGCGGTTGACAGAGGGCTCTGGGGCCCCGTGCTAGAGCGGACGCCTCACTCTGGGACCTTCGTCGCTTCGATAAGATACCTCCTGGCTCGGTACACGCCTACTCTGAGTAAACATTTCCTCTCTTCTCATTGCTAAGCCTGTATTCCCTGGTGAGATCTCCAGGAACGTCCTAATCTGGGAATAAGAACAGAAGGGGAACTCCTTCTACAATCGCTATCCTCAATGGATCCCTGCAGAGCTGGTGAAGAGTGTTCTATTCATTTGCAGTTTTATGACAAGTTAAGGACAAGCCTTTCGATTTTTCTTTTCTTTTTTTCCCCCTTAAAGTCCATCTATCCAATTCTTCCAGAAGCAAGAGAGACAGCACCCCAACGGGTACCGAAGCCGGGATTCACCCCCAGCCTGAGCCCAACCCACATCAGGGGCACACGTGAGTCCGCCACACTCAGGGAGGTGTCTGGCCTCAAACCCAGGACCTTGCCGGCGAGGCAGCCTTGCACAGTATCAGGTTTCACTGCTGTACAATCTGGTCCCCGAGCCCACAACACGCTGAACGATTTCCGATGAGTCAATACCATCTCCAACTACAATCTCTATGACCAACAGTCTTGCCTGAATCAAGGATCAGCCAACATTTTATTTAATGCAGTTACAAAATACTGTAATTACCAGTAATTGGTGTGAACAACTGAGTAATGCGAGGGTACGAAATCACTTCGGAATTTTAGAATGCTTATCCCCATTTTTAAAAGCCAGCTACGGAGCTGAGTGCCAAATTACGCCTAAATCCTATTTTATAAGCAGTTTTGAAAACTTCCTGTAATTGCATTCAGTGCTATGATTAAAGATTTCAAATACAATTACCATTTTATCTGCGTTCTAGACTTAACAGGCTTTCCTAAGAGCTTGTTGGTCTTCCTAGAGATCCTCTGGCTTTTACGTGTTAAGAGGCATATACATTTGTTTGTCATTAAGAGTTTATGAAGATGAGAGAGGGGAGTTACAGGCTCTTTGTATCACAGATTGGCTCAAAACCCAACATGGCTCACAGCAAAGCACACAGATTGGTGTTTGAGTTTCCTATTACAACTGCTGTAGTCTCTGGCTCCTAAATAATACACATTTTAGAATGATTTGAAGTACAAGCAGCTATGCAATGTAGAATATAATATACTTGACATACTATTTAAAATGTGTCCAATGGAGTTGACATTTTAAAAGAGGAAGGGCAAAATGAATTTAAACGCTGCCTATAAAAGTTGGTATTAGGATCATAGGTCTGGCTTAATCAGTCAGAAGAAAAAAGCAGTCGAATGTGATTTAATCTCACAATGGCTCAATGCCTTTAGGGCTAAATGTTAAACTCTGACATATTGAAGTAAAAACCAAAACCTCTGTGGTGAGAGAGACTGCAGGTACTAAAACATTCTAGGTAATTTTCCAAAAAATCAGTCTTGAATTCCGTCAATGGAACTGATTTATGTTAATGAGATGACGCGCAGTGTCTGACACTCGTCCCCCTCAGCCTGTGGTGAGTTTATATTGGGGACAGGCCAGCTGGGATTCCTGAGCCAAACCCGCCCGCCTTCTGTGTTGGTAAACAGTTTCACTGGAACGTAGCTACGTCCATGCGCTTAGGTCCTCTCTCTGGTTTCTTTTGCTGCAACTACAGAGCTGAAGAGCTGCTACGGAGACCACACTGTGATCTGGAATGCTAGAGAATGTTTTAGAATAAAAATGAGTGGTAAATTGGTATTTTTTTAAAAAAAGTATCCCTGGTACTTTGGCTTAAAAGTGGTATTTCCAATATTTAAATATATTTTCTTTAAACATTATCTATCTATCTATCTATCTATCTATCTATCTATCTATCTATCTATCTATCTATCTATCTAGCTCTAGGGTGTATGTGCCCACTGAGGGGGTGGGGAGAGAGGGAGGGAGAGAGAGACAGAGAGAAAGTGAGAAGTCCCCCCCCCCGCAGCAGGACAGACATACAAGATACCACAATCCCTTCTCCTCCAGTCTCCTCTTGGGATTTTGAGCATGCATGTACATGTACCAGACATGTTTTCAAGTCGCTGGGCTTGGGACTCGAACTGCAGGGTCCACTGCGTGGGATCCAGTGCCTTAATCACTATGCCACCTGCTGGCTCAGGATTTCATTTTAACCAGATAAAAACGTCCCCAAACTGGGGGCCAGCCGGTGGCACAGTGGTTAAGGGTGCTGGATTCCCACATGGTTGACTGCAATTTGAGTCCTGGATCTTGGGTTTGCTTACTCACTTTCCCCCTCTCTCTCTCTCACTCTGTCCCTTCCTGGTCAAATTTAAATAAATAAATAGTTACATAAAATAATTCTTAAAAAAAACAAAGTCCCCAAACTGCATCTCTGGAGTCAGATACTTACATCTATAAATCCCAGTGTTCGACAATGAAGAGGTTAATGGGGCCTCCCATGAGCCTCAGCCATGCAGCGGGCCTGGCGCTGTCCTTGGGGAGAGCAGGAGTTTCCAGCATGTCTGCAACACAAAGGAGCGTGCCCAGCAACCAGCAAGTCACGCGCTCTGAAAACACCGCCTGCGTGGGCCTCGGCCTCTTGGAGCTGCCCTACCACAGTCCGAAGGTGAGGCCAGGTGGACACACCCTCGTGGTTAAACGTGCTGACCACAACCAATGCAGATGAGTTTTCTTCTTTTTACAATTATTTTTATTATTTTTATTTTGTTTACTTATCTTAATTTGATGAGAGAGAGAGAGAGAGAGAGAGAGAGAGAAAGCAAGCCGCCAGGTCCGGGGCTTGCACTGTAGTCAGCCATGTGGAAGTCCAGTGCCCTTAACCACCACGCCACCTGCTGGCCACTAGATGAATTTTCTTCTACTACACGGGGAGAAACATCCCAAATACAAAGCTTGAGGGCAGCCACAGTAACAACTTTAAGGGGAAATAGAGAAGAAACTTGAAAGTGGGTGGACACAACGTGGCTGGGACTCCATGCTCCCCAGAAGGCTGTTTTTGGGGTCACACCTTTTAGCTGCCGGGTAAGGGAAGTGGTAGCAGAAGGGATGTCCAGCCAGTACGTAAATGACAGTGATCCACTGACCACCATGACATCGCCGGGCCACTGATGGCGAGAGGCATCCCACGTGCGCAGCAACTCCAGAGGTTTGAGATGAACACACACTTGAACCCGTGACTGAAGGAGATGAGCCTCGCCGCGTGGAGGGCTCCGCGGCCACGGGACACAAAGCCAGCGCCGTCACCAGGAGCGCGATTTTCAGCCACAGTGATTTATTGAGTGCTTTAATAATACAAGTGTACATCAACTGATCCACAGTCCAAAGTGGCAGGTCCCTAAGAAATTTACAAGCACTTGGAAGTAAATCAAAATACATATTATTTTGTTCAATCCAACAGTCTTCTGCGTGGGGGACAGAAGGCTCGTGATAGACGGGGTCTCAGTAATGCACAGTGATTCTGATCGAAGCTTTTGTACAAAACCTTGTTCCCAGTAGCATGCACCCACCAATAAAGACTTCAGTACAAAAAAAGGAACCCGAAGCACTACATGGAAGTAGAAACCAGAGAGAATTCTGAATTTGTGTTTCCCCAAAGGTCACGTAAAGGAAAAGGAAAAAGAAAAAAAATGGAAAGAAAACAAACGACAGAGAAACAAAACCACACAGTAATATGAAGCTTGTGAGAAAGCTCTTACCATGGCAGGTCCCACATGGTTTGCACTGAAAACAAAAGTTCCCATCCACGTGGAGGTGGGCTGGGGGGCAATCCCAGGTCTTTCAAGTGAACAGAAATTTAAATGGGAATAAAACAAGAGAGGGGAGGGAGGGGACAGCGGGGCGGGGAGGGCGATGGCCGACACCGGCAGGGAACAGTCCAGATGTCATAGAAAGGGGCTGAGCCGGCCGAGGACGGGGCGGGCTGCGATGCACTTGGTGAGTGTGCGTGCACGTGGTGGCGCCTAGGTGGCGTACCGCTTGGTCCACTGTCTGGCCATCCGGTCGTGCTCCGCCCTGTTGGTCATGTACTGCGTGGCGATGCTGCCCACCAGGGGGTCGGCTGCGAGGGAAGCAGAGGAGGAGTCAGTACTGCCGGCAGCAGCCCTGGAGCAGGGGTGGGTGGGGAGGCGCGGGGAGCCAGGCCCTGCCGCTCCAGGACACGCTTC
Organism: Tupaia belangeri chinensis; assembly: GCF_000334495.1. Taxonomy (NCBI): domain Eukaryota; kingdom Metazoa; phylum Chordata; class Mammalia; order Scandentia; family Tupaiidae; genus Tupaia; species Tupaia belangeri. The sequence continues at coordinate 1,086,938 of NW_006208475.1, forward strand.
CCGGCAGCTGCCCACGCGCCCTCCGCCTGGGCCACGCTCATCGGTTTTCCATGACATCCTGTCTTCTGTCCCGGTTCCCCACTTCCCATCCTGCTCCCCCAGCTTCGAGGAGACATTTCACTGAAGAGACCTGGATGGACTGTGAGGGGCGGGTCCCAGAAGAGCTCTAGGGAGAGGTCCGGATGGCCTGGGTGCCCTGGCTCCCGAGTCTGCACCAGCCCTGCTCTGAGGGGTGCTGGGCCTCAGCCAAACCCCAAGAAGGGCAGTGGAGCTCCCACGAAACCAGAGACAGGAGGGCTGCCCTTGGCCTCCCAACCTGGGAATACACACGTCTACACAGCCTGGCCTGATGAAAACCCGGGGAGCTGGCGGGAAGATGACTATTTCCTAGCACCTGAACACAGGGGCTCACACAGGGAGGAAACTGGAGGTCAGGGCGGGAGGCCACCTGGGAGTGGGGCAGGGCTGGGAGCCACACCCACGCGCTCCACCACAGGGTGCCTGAAGACGGCCACCTGGCTCCACATGGAACGTGAACATGCCGAGCCCTTAGAAAGCGGACTGAGCTTCCTGGAGCACCCAGAATCTACTCCTTTCCCTCCAACTCTCTGGTTTCACTCTTTCTGATTTTACTTCTATTATTTTTAGCTTTGATCGCCAGAGGGTATGTGTGCTTGCACGTGTGTGTGTGAGACAGAGAGAACTCCCCCGGGGACGTAGGCATGCCACAGTCCTTCCTGCTCCACTTCCCCACCTTGTCCCCACGTGGGCACACACACCACATGCCTGTGTGAGGTCCCCAGCTGCAGGGACTGGAAATCAGACCGTGGCCAGGCTCGTGGGACCCGGCTCCCGTACACAGGGCTATGCCGGGGCGTCAGGGGCTGGCCCTGATTTTTATCTCCTCTGCTTCAGTGCTGAATAGGGGCGCAGTAGAGCAGCCCGCGAGAAGAAAAACAATAGGGAAAGTAAGAAAACGCAGCACAGTAACGCTAAACGGGAAGAGAGAGAGGAGCCTATAAAGGTGTGTCTGGGGCCCAGTCCCACTTGCAACTTGGGCAGATTTCAAAGCTCGGACTTACTGGGACCAACAGTTAGAGTAATGGTTATGTCGCTGGACTCCCACGTAGTCGACCATGGTTTGAGTCCCGGACCTGGTGGCTTAAACTCACACCGGCATGTGTGCGTGCGTGCCCAATATCCCGAGAGGAGAATGGAGGAGAAGGGATTGCAGAGTGGCCATCCCCCCTGGGGGGTGATTTCTTGCTTTCTGTCTCTCTGTCTGTCTGTCTGGCGAGCGCACGCACCCTATAGCAAAAACCTCTCCCCCCCCCAAAAAAAAAAAAAAAAAGAAGACAAACAAAAACCAAAAAAAGAAAACAAAACAAAACTAACCTATTGAGGTGCTCATGGTCACACCTTCTCAGTATTTAAGGTATAACAGAAATACCACCTTGTAACTCTCTGCTGAGGTAGATGATATACAAAGTCTTTGAAAGTCTGCTGATGGGGCCAGCAGGTGGCCTGGTGGTTAGCGCGCTGGACTCCAACGTGGCCGACCACGGTTAGAGTCCTGGGCCTGGCAGCTTGCTTTCTGACTTTCCCTCTCTGTCTCTCTGGTCAAATTAAACAACAACAACAAAAAGGGACCAGCAGCTAGAGTAATGGCTATGTTGCTGGATTCCCATGTAGTCGACTGCAGACTCACGCTGGGCGCGTGTGCGTGCGTGCCCAAGATCCTGAGAGGAGAGAATGGAGGAGAAGGGATTGTGGAGTGGCCATCCCCCCTGGGGGGTGATTTCTTGCTTTCTGTCTCTGTCTCTCTCTGTCTTTCTGGTGCATACATGCCACAAAAACCTCTCAAAAAACAAAAACAAACAAACAAACAAAAACTAATGAATGAAATGGAATAAATAATTCTAAAATAAGAAAGTCTGCCTAGCAAAACCTTGCTTACGTTTTCTTGGAATCGTGCTCTGATGGTCTAGTTGTCCCAGGGAGGAGCCCTCCTTCGCTGAGTCAGGAAGAGACCCAGTCTGCGGGTTTGTCCCGACTTCTGCCTTTCTGCCTACTCCTTCACTCTCCCAAAACCTCTACCACCTAAACCAGTTCAGCGGAGATTCAAGATTTAAACTCGTAACACTGAATACTGACAACAAAATACCTGGGAACCAGCCCAAAATACTTAAAAAAAAAAAAAAAGTGGTCTTCAGTTGAGACTAAGTAATGCTCTTGAACACAGACGGCCAGAGCGAGCCTCGAGTCCTAGTTCTCCAGCTTCGGAACAAGTCCATCTTGTTTCAAGTCCCGGAGCAGGGCTAGAATGCAAAGTCTACAAGGCGGTATCCCCGACAGCCGCTGTCTACACCCCTGAGGCAGAGGCACGGCAGAACTTGCATTAGTGAGACCCCGGGAGAGACCCTGCCCTTCCTAACTTACTGACCCAGGTAAGGCTTTGGCTGCAGGAATGACGAGGCCCTACCCTCACGCAGTGTGCTCAAGGGAACAAGACAGGCCTGTGGGTTTAGCTCAGAAGGGGCAGAAGGACACAGATGAGAGACCAGCAGGTGGCGTAGTGGATAAGGCGCTGGGCTCTCACACGGCCAACCGCAGTTTGGGTCCTGGACCCGTCAGCTTGAAAATCACACCAGGCACATGTTCAAGTGTGCCCAAGGTCCCAGGAAGAGAATGGAGGAGAACGATGTGGTCATCGTTCCTGGGGCTGATTTCCCCCTCCCCCATCACCGTCTCTCCACATCTTTCTCCTTCAAGTGCACGCGCCCTGTGGCGAACGAACAAACACCACCACCGAGACAAGGATAAAGGGAACGGGAAGCCATGGGTTGGGAAAAGGTGTTGTATCAAGTGGTGTTATTTCAGTGGGGACAGAAGGGAGACCGGTCTCTAAAATAAGTTAGAGTGCTGGTAACAATTTGCATAGTACAAGCATGTTTTTGCATGCTTAAATAATTAACATTTACTTTTTCTCGGAGTTCTTTTTACCTTTTCAAATTTTATCTTAAGAAGAAAAATGTTTACCATCTATAAAACCACACATACCAACTAAAACCAATAATTAATAATAATTTTATAACCACCTCAGACAGTGTGTAAGATAGAAAGATGGAAGTGAAGACCGTCATTAAATTCATGCGGAGAAAATCACTGTTAGTACCTGGACATATTTCTTCCTCTACTTCTTCTGTAAACACCCAGTGTTAAAAAAAGGGGGTAATTTACAGTCTGCTTTTGTAATCATCTTTTTTTTTTTAATCATTCTGCAATGAATAATGCTTTATACCAATGACTACAGATCTACTTTGTTTTTTTTTAATGAAGTTTGCTTATTGATTCCATGAGTGACAGCGAGTGAAAGGTACAGCTCCCACGCGCTGCCACCCACCTCTTGCTGGATCCTGGGCCCCGGGTCCCCAGCATGCCCAGGGAGGTCTCTGGACACGAACTGGCCAGAGAGTATTCCGTTATTCTGTGGGTTGGACTTGCGATGAGGATGGACAGCACCATTTTGTTTCCTTCATGACATCTTTCTTCCATGATTTGGTCTAGCCTTGTTTCAGTTTATTTAATTGAAGTCTTTGATGAAATTAAACAGTAATAGATGCACATTATAGTAAATTCGAATAATAAAGGAGGAAGTGAAGAACTATTATCTTCTTCCTCTAACCCTTTCCATCTTGAGGTAGGCAGTAAACGGTTTAATGCTCAATCCTTCCACACTTTGCTATTTATTATATGTAAATCAAATGAGAGTCACGTGACGGACAGCCGGCAACTTGCGCTTTCCTCCGTAGCGACAGGCTGCACTGCAGCTGGACTTCTGAGACGGGACGCAGAGGCCCAGCTCCTTATCCGTAATAACCGAAGGGCATTCCTTTGCGTAGTCAGATTCGTTTCCACGTCACCCCAACGGTCGCAGTTAGATGTTGATTTTCTCCTGTGAGGACCGTATTACAGTCCTGTATAGATCTCTGAGCACGTGCGTCAGCTCCTGCACGAAGATCCTCAAAGTCACGGTGCTGGACCCAAGGGCACATCCAACTTCCGGGAAATACTGCCAAACTGCCCTTCCGTAAAAGATGTGCAACTTATCCTTTCTAGGCAGTCTCCCCAACACTGTATCAATCCTAATTCTCTTTTTCTTTTGAGAGATTTTTGCTGTAGGGAGTGTGCATTTACCCGAGAGATAGAAAGAGACGGAGAGACAGAACGCGATAAATTGCCTCCCAGGTGGGATGGCCACACACGCACTGGTGTGAGTTTCAAGCCACCGGGTCTGGGACTCGAACCATGGCTGGCCACATGGGATTCCTGTGCATTAATCGCAGGATATAGGGCGTGCACGCTCACCAGAGAAACAGAGACAGACAGAAAGCGAGAATCACTCCTCAGGAGGGATGGCTGTGCCCCAATTCCTTCTCCTCCATTCTCCTCTCGGGATCTTGGGCACGCACGCACACACGCCAGGCATGAGTTTGAGTCCCCGGGTCCGGGACTCAAACCGCAGTTGACTACGTGGGAGTCCAGCGACATAGCCATTATACTAACTGTTGGTCCCAATAAAATAATTCTTAAAAAAAATCACTACAGCTTTATTATAGGTTTTGATATCTGCTAGGGTAAGCTTTTACCCCACCCTATCCCTTCCCTTCACTAAAATTGTTCTGGAGAGCTGTCGTCTTAATGATAGGAAGACTTAGAGCATTTAAAGCTGTTTCACCCGAGGGATGTGGGGCTCACGGGTCTGTCTGAAGAATGTTATCAAGATTTAGGAATGCTGGGGCTCCCCTGGGTTGACAAATTGAAAATCAAGTGATTAGAACAAACTTGGGGTTTTGTATTTTGGAACCTGGAGGGACCAGATGATGAATTACAGGCGGAATTAAAATCAGACTGATTAAGCACCCTGAGAAGACAGACTGTGTATGTACGTGACTCATAAAGTGATTTAGGGAGAAAAAAATCATTTCTATGATTGAAATGAAATGGTGGACATTATTACACTAGAGCTAAGATTCAGAATGTTAAAGAAAACCGCACATAAGTCTGGAGAGATACGCTTTTACTCCAGATTTAACAGGCAGGGGAGCTGAAAGTCGCCATCAAGTACCCCAAGTTCTAGAGGCAGTAACATCTCCCTCAGGACGGGAGTCAGAGGAAGGGGACCTGCTTTGTGCACGCCGGGGTCGGTCAGAAGACACGGGAGAGGAGAGGGGGGCAGGCCACGGCCATCTGGGAGTGTGGTGTGTGGTTGTGTGGGCGCCCTGTCCTCCCTCCTCTCATGGAAGCGGGGACAAGATGACCTTCCCACTCAAAGCCACGAGGGGACAAGCGATCCAAAGACCGGAATGCCAGCACGGAGATTCTGAAGCATGACCCCCGGCTGGAGACCTAAGGAGACAGGCTCTCAGGCAGCACCCTGACCCAGCCCTCGACTCGCTGGGAGTCCAGCGGCATAGCCATTTCGCCAACTGCTGGTCCCCTTTGTTTCACTTTTATTTTACTTCTTAAATACAAATCTTACCAAACTTTCATGTTATAAATATACCCTTTATTGGGACCAGTACGTGGTTACGTCATTGGACTCCCACATAGCCGACTGTGGTTTGAGTCCCAGACCCGGTGGCTTAAACTCATGCCAGGCGCGTGTACATGCATGCCCAAGATCCCGAGAAGAGAACAGAGGAGAAGGGATTGCGGCATGGCCATTCCCCCTGGGGGGCGATTTCTCGCTTTCTGTCTCTCTGGCAAGTGCACACACCCTATAGCAAAAATCTCTCTTAAAACAAACAAACAAAAACATACACGCTGATGAATATATGTTGCAACATAGGTTGAATACAGATAAAAAAGCTGGGCAGAATCAACTAAATATTCTGAAGAACCCATTGGCTATATGGAATTTGCATTAAAGAGTCCTGTATACTTTATTATTAGTTATGAATTACATGCTATATATTCTTTTTCTAAAAGAATCATTTTATTATTTAATTTTATTTGTTATTATTATTTTTTAATCTGACCAGAAAGAGAGAGGGAGGGAAAGTGAGAAAGCAAGCAGCCAAATTGGAGACTCGAACTGTGGTCGGCCATGCCACCTGCCGGCCCTGTACTATACATTCTTTACATCAGAAAAACGTGTACTGAATGTATTTGTAGACATAGGCACGTCCAACACCACTCTCAGCTGGTTGTTAAATATTTACCAACAGATCAATGGAGAAGGGGTTGGTCAAGGAGGCAGAGTCAGAACTGTTTTTCATTTTTCATTTATTTATTAATTCCATGAGAGAGAGAGGGGAGGAGGGAGGCAGTACCGGCAGGGGGCCCGCCCCCCGGCAGGGTCCCTGCCCTGTGATCCGCCCAGCCTCCACCAGCTGGTGCATGCCTGAGTACACAAGGAGACCTGAACCATGACCCGGACCTGCCCATGGCCAGGGCTGGGTCTTTAACGTCAGAGAGCTGGCCAGTGAGCTCTCCGAATTACCCAATGTGACATGGCATGTGGATACTAGTCACCCAAAAGGCACAGATGGCAAAACAGTGTATGGCGACAAGTAGGGAGGATGATACCTATGGGGTACACATTGCTTACCCATAAATAACCTAGCCCCACCACCAAACAAAGGAGGTGTCTGAGAACCAGACCATGTCCCCCCATTCTGATGGACTGGAAGATAAGATTAGATCTAAATTAGGTATGAGATGGAAGCTTCAAGATGGGCCAGACTGACCTTTTAATAACTGAAAGAGGCTTTAATGCCATAAGATCCGCTTGACATTGTTAATGGATTAAAAAAAAAAAAAATTCACCAAAACATGGCTGAAGGCAATAATGAAAATGAAAGCCATTCCAAATCAATGCCCCTGGAGTTGAGTCTGCTCAACAAACACTAAAAATACTACAGAAATACAGTGAAAATACACTCGCTAGAACTTAGAGGTATACACTGTATAAAATATGTTTAAAGACGTAAACGCATTGGCTAAGCCTACACATCGATGCTCCGTATATGAAGGCAATGTGCTTTGGAATGTAAAGCGCTCTGTGAGCACACGCCTTTGGAGAACAGCACAGATGGTGCGCTCCTACCGAGAGGCAATCGGATTGCCGTTCCAGGCTTAGTTAAGCAAGAACTCCTAATGAACTCTCAGAAAATGCCCTTACCGTTGAGGACGTGCTCAAGACACCCGAGACCCGCACGGTGCGTTCCCCAGATGCTACGTCAGAAAGCTGCAGCTATAGCAAGTGGTTCAGGAAAAGGGGAAGATAAGAAAATATTGCACACCAGATATTTTTCCCCCGATTTTTACAAAGAGGGTACGTGTGCTAGTGGAATGGTGGTGATCGGGAGAATAGAGAGAGAGAAAGTGAGAAAGCCCCCCTACCCTCCATGGGTCACGGTCAAGTTGAAATCCTTTCTTCTCCATTTCCGTCCCTTTTTTGGGATTTTTGGGCACACCATGCATGTATACCTGGTGTGTTTAAGCCACCAAGTCCAATACTCAAATTGTGTGACAGGCCGCATGGGACCCAGTTCACGTAACACCCGGCCATGGGGTGGCCAGACACTACCCTTAAAAAAACCAGTTTCATGGAGAGATAATTCACATATCATACAAAAATCCATTGAAAGTATATACCTCAGGACCAGCAGTTAGCATAATGGCTATGTCACTGGACTTGCATGTAGTTGACCGAGGTTCAAGTCCTGGATCCGGTGGCTTAAAACTCACGCCGGGCGCGTGTGCGTGCGTGCCCAAGATCCCGACAGGAGAATGGAGGAGAAGGGATTGCGGTGTGGCCACCCCTCCCCCTAGGTGGGTGAGTGTGATTTCTCACTTTCTGTCTCTCTGTCTCTGTCCTTCTGGCGAGTGCACACGCCCTATAGCTTCCCCCTCTTTAAAAAAGTATATCCCTTGATGGTTTCTATTCTGTTCAGTTATCCAACCATCAGTTACCACCATCCATCTTAGAATATTTTTATCACCCCAGAAAGAAACCCATGCCCATTAGCAGTCACTCCCCTTCCCCTAAACCCTCCGGGCTAGGCCTGGGCAGCCACTCACTCCCCCCCCGTCCCCCGTACCCCTAGATTCGCCGATTCTGCAACGTCTGTACAACCGGATTCACAGCACGCCGTCTTCTGTGACTGGCGTCTTGTACGAAGCACGTCTCCGGGGCTCGCCCAGGCTGCGGCGCACCAGGGTTTATCCCTGTCTAGTTCTAAGTGAGCTCCCCTCGGGCGAGCACACCACTCCTACTCAGCCACACACCCGCCGACGGACTCCCAGACCCCGAGTCGGCCCGAATGCGAGACTTCACGGAGATGGCAGCGTTTGCCCCTTTGGCCTGTACCAACCACATGCCCAGTCTTTTGGTCATTGCTGTTTTATGTGTTTTTTTTTTTTTTTTTTTTGAGAGATTTTCACTGTAGGGCACATGCGCTCGCCAGACAGACAGAGAGAGACATTAGAGACAGAAAGCGAGAAATCACCCCCCAGGGGGGATGGTCACGCCGCAATCCCTTCTCCTCCATTCTCCTCTTGGGATCTTGGGCATGCACGCACACGCGCCAGGTGTGAATTTTAAGATACTGGGTCCGGGATGCGAACTGCGGTCGACTACGTGGGAGTCCAGCGACATAGCCATTACGCTAACTGCTGGTTCCCCTGTTTTCTGTTTTTTAAAAAACATATTTTCTACAAACATTTGCTTTTACCAACATGGGGAAAAAATGACTTGCAGTACTTTCCTTGAGGCCTCTGGCCACGAGAGACGACAGACTCTGCTCTCTGCTCCATGTGGAACGAGACACGGCAATAGTAATTTAGTGAGACTTGTCTGTAGTGCACACCTTTTCTTAAAAATTAAAAAACGGAAACACGTGTTTTTCAGCCTACAGTCCTCAAACATAGCCACCCACTACAGACTGTGCTGTAATCTCCCTGCAGGCCGTTTTTCCTGTTCATACTTCCCTTCAGTGGACGGGGGGGACAGGAGACTGTGAGAGGGGGTGTGACTGCAGAAGCCAGGCCCCGATACTGTCACGCTGAGGGCTCCACCACGTGTGGGAACCTGGACTTGAGCCCAAAATAGAAATAACTCGGCTCAGAGCCAGAGTCGACGGGCGCATCCACGGTGTCAGTTTGCTCGACTCTGCCTGTCTCTGGCTGCTGGAAGTCATTAGGGTGGCCTGGTGAGCCACGGGAGGCTGGCCACAGAAGGTGTGCGCTTTGATCTGTGCGGAGGCCTGGTTCTCATGCTCTCCTGCGAGGGGAGCTACCAAATCCACTAAGGCGGGAACCAACGGCGTCACGGTCTGACCCTTTCCTCTACCGAGGACGGCGTAACCCTCTGTACTGGCCATGTCCCCTCGCGTCGAGGACAGCAGTGTCTCTCGGCTGTGTATCCCAAAGCAGCACTGTCCGGGACACTGATGATGACCATGAAGTACGTCCTTAATAAGTTACTTAGTAAGGAATTAAAGCCACTGGTCAGGAGAGTGCAGCCTGGGGTGGCAGCAGGCCCTCACTGGCTCCTTCCACCTTCCTGTGCCCGGGCCTAAATGACACTTGGACCGAGAGGGTCCATGACTGTCCGAGTCACTGACTCAAGGTGCTGAGCATTTTGGCAGGCCTGGTCCCACTTTCTGGAGTCTAACATCGAGCTACCTGCTCCAGGTCGAAAGCAGACAGTGCAACCCACTGCCTACTGCTGACCTCTTGCTTCCACTTCAAGCTTTTGGTCGACCTTCTCTCGGTCTCTGAAGGTTTTCATTCTTGGACAAGGCTCTTACATTTGGTCTGTATTCATGGCTTCCTGTTCTATGATGTCTTGCCGGAATGCAAGCCTGCTGGTTTTTTTTTTTTTTTCTCCCTTAAGAATTACTTTAGGGAACCAGCAGTTAGCGTAATGGCTATGTTGCTGGCCTCCCACGTAGTCGACCGCGGTTCGTGTCCCAGCCCCGGTGGCTTAAAACTGACGCTGGGCGCGTGTGCGTGCGTGCCCAAGATCCTGAGAGGAGAATGGAGGAGAAGGGATTGCGGCGTGACCATTCCCCCCTGGGGGGTGATTTCTCGCTTTCTGTCTCTAATGTCTCTCTCTGTTTGTCTGGCGAGCGCACGCGCCCTACAGTGAAAATCTCTACAAAAAAAAAAAAAAGAATTACTTTATTTATTTATGTATTCATTCATTCATTCATTTGTTTATTTCTATTTGACCAGAGAGGGACACAGTGGGGCTGTGAGGGCGGGGGGTGGAGAGAAAGAAATCAAGTTGCCAGGTCCGGAACGTGAACCGCAGTCAGCCATGAGGGGATCCAGCGCCTTTAACCACCACGCCACCTGCCGGCCCGCTGTGACGTCTGGCCTGAACTCGAACCGGCTGCTGTCTAACGCGTGGGTGACACGTCCCATCACAGACCACTCTTTGTCCACACTCACCTGCTCTCCCCACGCTTGCTTCAGTCATGTGGACAGGTCTACTCTGGGATCCAAACTCTCACTGCACCTCTATCGTCGGTGTAAAACCCCGTTCAAATAAGCCCTCGTGGATCACAGACGGAACGTTGTGAGCCTGTTTTCCATTCTTTGCCTAGCAGAGGATGGGGTGGGCGGCTTGGTGGGGGGACAGGTAGGTTAAAGAAACAACGAACTATTGCTCTCGGGTCCAGCATGCACCCTGCTAGCTCACCAGGACTGGCCTGACAACTTGTGTGAGACCAGGCACGCTCAGGGTCACTTTCTCCGGGACGAGATTCGCTCACTAGCCACCTGGCCACAGGGGTCAGGAGATGAAGCCCGAGGGATTCTGAGCCCCGGGATCTCCCGATCCTTCTCTGTGCCATCATGGCCTCTGGTATCTCTGTCCTGACCACCAAAATACCTTCCCGAATGGGCCCCTGTCTTCAGTCTCTGCACTCCTGGATAACCTAGACTTCGGGCTATGAAAAGGCAAACCTGGTCACGCAAGTTCCCTTCTTACAAACTTTTAACTCTCTCCAACCCACCGGGTCCAACGAGGCCGGCTACACACCCAGATGCATTTCTGCCAGTAACTGACACGCCAGAGGGATTTTTCTCACCTACTAAATTACTGTTCCCAGTGCTTTTATGGCGTTCTCTTTAATAGAGGCTATTTCAGTATTTTGCTCGCCTCCATCATTGTTTCTGCAGGAAATAGGGGTTTTCGAAAGAGGCAAACGTGTTGATGAGACAGAGGTGACTACGAATACTAGGAAGTCATCATTCGAAAAGGAAAATTAATGCATGGCAAAACCTTTATGCTCACCAACTGCGACGTGCTGGCCTATACGATAAAGTAATCCATCAGTGTGAGGTGGTGTCCATGTTTGTAACCTTTAATAACCATGCTGGACAGCACTTTAATAGAGTCTGCACTGTCATTCTGATCTTCTCCAGGGAGACCAACCTCCAACGAAGAAAACGCAAACCACTGATCTCACACGAAGGCTTAAAGCACAGAGGAAGGCGAGCGGAGGGCGAGAGGCACCTAACACGGCAATCCCCGTACACGGGAACCCCTGTAAGATAATGCTGAGCTGTTCCGGCAGATCATCTTGTCTCACGTGTGAGCAGGGAAATTAAAAGACACATTGTTTATTACGGGCTTTTCTCTGATCAGCATTTTAAATTGGATTTGAATCTTTTCAGAGTTGAGACAACTTCCCTCTGTCCAACCGCCCCTGTAACCTCCTTAGGGTGAAAATCCGACCCTCGCCTCCTGTTGCTCCTCCCGGCAGGATGCCATTACTCTCAATAAGCCCTGTCACACTGGCCTCTGCAACCTGCTGACCTTCCTGACCGCACACGTCCCAGCCCAGCTGCAAACCTCTCTCATCTGAAAGAAATGCCAGGCCAGCAGGTGGCATGGTGGTTAAGATGGTTGGATCCTACGTGGCTGATTCCGCAGTTCGAATCCTGGACCCAGCAGCTAAAACATACGCTGCTGGCATGGTGGTTAAGGCACAGGATTTCCATAAGGCCGACTGCAGTTCGAGTCCCAGACCTGGCGGTTTGCTTTCTCACGTTTCCTCTCTGTCTCTCATGAGTGTGCATGCCCTATGGAAAATTTAAAAATTAAAAAAAAAGGAAAAAAAGTAGATTATAAGCATGTACATGTGTGCCCTAAATCCTGAGAGGAAAATGGATTGTGGCGTGGCCATCTCCCCGGGGCTGATTTCTCACTTTCCCTTCTCTGTGGCTCTCTCAGGCGAGTGCACGTGCCCTAGGGCAAAAATCTAAGAAAAAGAAAAAGAAGGGCAGGCCTACGTTAAAACAAGGCCGTAAAGCAAAACTCTCCAGGTTTGTCACTCTTCACCAGAGTGTAGAGATGTAAAGTCGGGTGTCTCTCTGAGAGGTTCTGTAGCCGTTTTGTAAAGCAGGGGAAACCCAGCTTGGGTCTCGTACCTCCCTCCTGATCTGGCTAATTCCCCGGCCTTCTTCTCCTTTCGGACCTCGCAAGTCCTCCTCTCCCACAGAACATGCTCATATACCTCGGTCCACATCATTCGACCGTCTCCCAGTGAGCCATCTTCTCCCGTGGGACGTACGTTTTCAGAGAACTTTAAAGAGAGGCTGCACTTACCCTCACACGTGTGACGTGAACACAACACAGTGAGGACGCGAGAGTGCGTGTGAGGTGGGCTGTGGCCTCTGGTCAGGGGAGCTGGCTACCACAGGCTACCCACGAGGCGTGACTCCTGGTCCTGGTGCATGAGCGTGTGTGCCCTACATGCCAACATGGAGAAATGCCGGCACTGTGGCAGGACACGCGCCACCGGAGGTGCTTTCTCCCTCTCGATCCGTCTCTCTGGTAAGTGCACACACCCTGTAACCAAAACATCAAAAGCAAAACCGAAAAAAGGATGCGTGTGTGAGCAGTGTAGGTTTCTGACAAGGAGGGACCGGGAGTTACTCCATCCAGCAGCTGAAAGCTACCACGCACTCGGCCCGTGTCAGGACCAGTGTGACGCCTGGCCCACGGTGGCACCTGTGCGTCCCTTCTCTAGGGTCGGGTTCTGGTCATTCCTTCCCACGTGCTGACGGTGCCAGTCATTCCTCACGGAAATCTGACCTTCGCTTTCTGTTTTAGTTTAGTTTTTTTTCATCCATTTTTTCTTTTCTTTTAAATGAAAGAGAGACGGAAAGAGTTGGGAGGAGGGGAAGAGAGTTTATTGATTGATTGATTGATTGGGCTATAGGGTCCATGCACTCACCAGAGAGAGAGAGAGAGTGAGAAAGAGAGAGACAGAGGGACAGAAAGCGAGAAATTGCCCTTCCGAGCCCCAGGGGGGATGACCATGCTGTAATCCCTTCTCTTCCAGTCTCCTCTTAGGAGACACACACACACGCCTGCCCACTGTGACTTTCAAGTTGACGGGTCTGGGACTCGAACCACAGTCAGCCACACGGGAGTCCAGCGTCTTAACCACTACACCACCCGCTGGACTAAGCGGTTACTTGTAACCTATTAATACATAATGCCAAGCCATTGTGGCTGAGATTCCTATGAACTATCTTAGCCAGACTTTAAAATTTGTACTGAAGTGACGAGCAGATGTTTCTACCACATTTGGTACAACCTGACATCGCACCAGAAAAGAAAAATTGGAGGGATATAGGACGCATGTAAACTGCTTATAGCAGACGGACCAGCTGCTGCTGTTAGGTACGTACGACTACCTTTTCTTCCTGTTCTGGAGGCAAGTATTTAAAAATTTTGATTAGAATCGGAAATCAAAATGAGCTCAGTTATTTAAATCTCACGGTAGTCTAGTGGCCATGGGGGTCAGAAGGTGACAGGAAGTGCTTAGGGCTGATCACACAACTGGAGACTTAATGCCTTCCACACCAGGGGAGCTTTGGAAGTGCTGATCCCTGGGAGTGACGTGAAGGGCTTCACTGAGTGTTTCTGGAGTCCTTCAAATGTGCACGGTTGTGCAAACAAGCCGTCCTTCTTATCTGAGCAAGTCACAAACCAAAATAAAAATGAGGACTACTCTGGGGCCTCGTTTCATTAGCTGGTTAGTTTTCATCTGTCAAACCAAAGTCCGTGGGGTTGCCATATGTCCATCCCACCCTATAAAGATCCTGATGTCACACACAGGCTGAGACTTTAGTTTCCCAGGTGCTCTTAATTGACCTCGTCCGAACGTCTTTGTGGTCGATAGTACTAACTCATCATGGGAATTCGTGGGGGTCTCCAAACTGTGCTTTTCACAACGGAACTGGCTCGTAAGCAACATCCGGATGGGATGATTCCAGGGAAGAGGTGCTGAGACTGGTTGGTCCCTCCTCCCACGTGGACACGTGCAAACAGCAAACCAGGCCCCGCTACAAAGCTGGTGCGTGTTACCCGTCCCACCCGCCTCCCACAGGGACTCAGGACGAAATCTATAAAGCGACAGTGAGGAGGGTCCATTTTAGAGAAGACCTGCCCAGACACTGGCACCCGGAGACCCCTTTTCTTGGTGACTGATTTCAAGATTTTGAGACGTCAGCTGGACTTATTTATCAGACCTGTTTTTAACTAAATCCTCCAACAACAAACTGAAAAGATAGAAATATATCCCTATGTCTGTGTATATGATTTGCTTAGGTATGGAAATGAAGGGGCGGAATCAGCAGATGGCGTGGTGGTTAAGGTGCTGGACACTCCCACTGGCCGACTGCAGTTTGAGTCCTGGACCTGGTGGCTTGCTTTCTCACTTTCTGTCTCTCTCTCTCTCTGGTCAAATTAAAAAAAAGAATAAATAAATACAATTAAATAAATTTTTTTTTTAAAGAAAGGCAACAGAGGGGCTGAGGAGGGGCAAAGGAGCAATCATAAACTGAAATACTGTTTGCACACTTGCGTTTAGCTGAGTTTTCACCCTGTATTTGCAGAATAAAAAGATGGTACACGGTGTACTCCTGAGGGCTGAGGACGAATGTGCAGATTAGACACGGTAAGCCTGAGACTGGCTTGAAGTCACGGTGAGACACTGAGGCAGCCAGGTTTTGTTGGGGCATCAAGTCATTCATGGCTTGGGAGGACATATCTCATTAGGTGGAACCAACCCTCGCCTAGCAGCTATTGTGGGTGTGCCTTTGATAATACGATCTGTAATATGACCTTCAAGGGACATGGCCCTGGAAAATGACAATGGAAAATGCAGTGAGACAGCCATTTTGACATGCTTCTCTGCTTTCTCACTTTCTGTCTCTCTCTCTCTCTGGTCAAATTAAAAAAAAGAATAAATAAATACAATTAAATAAATTTTTTTTTTAAAGAAAGGCAACAGAGGGGCTGAGGAGGGGCAAAGGAGCAATCATAAACTGAAATACTGTTTGCACACTTGCGTTTAGCTGAGTTTTCACCCTGTATTTGCAGAATAAAAAGATGGTACACGGTGTACTCCTGAGGGCTGAGGA
Source organism: Tupaia belangeri chinensis (assembly GCF_000334495.1). Lineage (NCBI taxonomy): Eukaryota > Metazoa > Chordata > Mammalia > Scandentia > Tupaiidae > Tupaia > Tupaia belangeri. The sequence goes on from NW_006208475.1 coordinate 1,102,394, forward strand.
CGAATGTGCAGATTAGACACGGTAAGCCTGAGACTGGCTTGAAGTCACGGTGAGACACTGAGGCAGCCAGGTTTTGTTGGGGCATCAAGTCATTCATGGCTTGGGAGGACATATCTCATTAGGTGGAACCAACCCTCGCCTAGCAGCTATTGTGGGTGTGCCTTTGATAATACGATCTGTAATATGACCTTCAAGGGACATGGCCCTGGAAAATGACAATGGAAAATGCAGTGAGACAGCCATTTTGACATGCTTCTCGGGGACACAGGCTGACCCGGCGTGCTGATGTCAGGACAGACAGAAAGTAAGATGGACTTTCTAATGGAATTTGTCAAGTCACTATGAACCCACGGAAGGCTCCTTAAGCCCTGGTTTGAGCACAAAAGAGTAGAGAAATACAGCGACACGGTGACTTGCTCATAAAGAACTGAGACATCGCCTCTGGAAAAAGTTATAGAAGGGTCAGCCGGGCTCCCTAGACCTGGAAAACCGGGTGAATGATTAAGAACTTGAACCTCGTCCGTTGTACGAATCACATTACTGAACGTGAAGAAGAAAGAATTCTACAGAATAAGCCACTTCCGTGTGAACTGCTTGAGGACAGAATGCCAGCGTCTGTTTTAAAACCGTGGAGGATTTTACTGAGGGAATGTAAAACATAAATTAAGAGACTTTTTTCTTGCCTAAGGGCAGGTGAGACAGAAAAACACAGAGGAACACTCCCCAATGGGCACGTGGTCACACCGTGACCCTTCCTCGCCATCGCCCCATCCTGTCAGGATCTGGGGCCTGCAATATGGGCAGTGCATTTCTCAACACACCAAGGCCAGGATTCACACCGTGGTCAGCCGTGCGGATCCTGCTTCCTTCACGACTGGGTGGTTAGAGAAGTCATGATGCACTTTTGCACAGAAAAATACGTCATGACTCTTCCCATGACCCAACAGTAGGCAATGGAGCTGGTCCCAGCCATCTTTAAAACTTCCTCTTTATCTAGCCTAATCTTTTAGAAGTGTTCTATTTACACACTCCTCTACATGCGTTCTCTTCTCCCAGATTTCTGAACATTAAAGGAATCTTCCTGTTCACAATCAGTCATTTAAAACTGGCCCGTTAATAAACAGTCTTTGCGATTATTGACTGTTGTAATCTAGACCATTCTTCACGCATTCAATTCAACTGATGTTTATTTTTAGTGCCCAAATCGGAAGGAACTGACCTAGACACTGTAGGGCATACAGAGGCCACTAGCACTATGAAGCCATTTACAAACTGACAGAAGGCAGGTGGGAAGGGGCCAGCGGGTGGCACAGTGGTTAAAGGTGCTGGACTCCCATATGGCCGACAGCAGTTCAAGTCCCGGACCTGGTAGCTTGCTTTCTTGCTTTCCCTCACTCTCTCTCTCTCACCTAACTGGAAGACGGGCAGGAAATAAAGGAGGTACTAGAAGCGGTATGCTGCCTCCCTGGAGCTTGGAGGGGGTGTGGTCAGGAAGGACGGAGCTGAGAGAGGACACTCTGGAATACAGACAAAGGAATGTGGTGATGAGTGTGAACAGGACGACTGGTCGACCTTCCAGGATGGAGAGGATGACGAAGACACAAAACCAGGCTACAGAGCTCCCCAGGTAGAGCGGCCTGTGAGGGTGTGCTCTGGACTGAACTGTCCCCCCACCCTTAAACAAGCTGGTATGCTGAAGCCCTCACATCTTCTGTGATTGTTTTAGTTCAGTCCTGTAAGGAGATACTTAAAGTTGAATGAGATCATATGGGAAGGGCCCCGAGCCCACAAATTTAGCGTCCTTCTGAGAAGAGAGAGCAGAGAGCTTTCTCTCGGCCATCAGAGGGCACGACCAGAGGGCCGCTGTCTGAAAGCCAGCAAGAGAGCCCGTCCCCAAACACTGAGTCAGGCAACGCCTCAGTTTCCCAGCCCACCCCAGATCTTTGAGAAATGAATTTCTACAGTTTAAGTCTCCGGTCTAAGGTATTTTACATGACAGCCCAGGAAGAGTTAAAGTAACAATATTCTGTGCTTGGACCACTTCCCAGGAGACCGGGCATGTTGACCAGTCTGTGGCTTTTATGATAAACATCTGTCTAACTGAAATAAAACACTGCCTTTGGGGACCTGCAGATAGTGTAATGGTATGTCACTAGACTCCCATGTGGCCGACTATGGTCTGAGTCCTGGACCGGGACTGGAGGCTTAAAACTCACACTGGGCACATGTGCGTGTGTGTCTAAAATCCCGAGGGGAGAATGGAGGAGAAGGGACTGCGGCATGGCCATCCCTCAGGGAGGTGATGTCTCACTTTCTGTCTCTGTCTCTACAGAGAGTGCATGCGCCCTATAACAAAAATCTCTCTTAAAAAAAGTTGCTGTGGCTGGCAGGTGGTATGGTGGTTAAGGGCGTTGCACTCCCATATGGCTGACCATGGTTCAAGTCCTGCACCTGGTGGCTTGCTTTCTCACTTTCCCTCTCTCTCTCTCACATTTTCTCTCGCTCTCTCACTCTGTCCCTCTCTGGTCAAAATAAAAATAATTAAAGTTAAATAAAATAATTCTTTTTTAAAAAAAGTTCCTTTTGTATAGGAGAACCTAAACAAGTCGTCAAGGAAAGGTTGTGGGTTGAGGGACTCTTCAACTCGAGAAGTTAGTTAGGAGGTAGCATCCGAGCACAGCTCCCACTCGCAGCTCAGCATTTGCCTGGCTAGAAACCCTGTATTCTGAACTACGAAGACTCCGGACCACGCTTTATATTTTTCACGGCTTCTTTACCAACTGTACTTGGGAACTTCTACGGTGTAAGGGTCGTGGCACCTCTGTGCCCCCGTAAACCTCAGCTCTTCGGTGGTTTTTGTCTCATGTATACAAGAACCAACTGATGTTCTCTCCAGCTGCTACTAACGGCTTTGCCCACATGGCCAACTTGCCCAGAGGAACACAAACCTCTAGGTGGAAGAAAATTCCAGAGCCCTGTTTTCTCCACTCCCTGCTATACTTGTCATGTAAGAAGTTTCAATAGAAAGGAAAAAGTTCTGTATTTTCTAAATTTCAATCAATGCTTCTTGTCGATCCTTAATCATCATGGTTATATCCGCCCTGGAGTTTTAGAGATAAAAATGGGGGATTATTTACAGGAGGAAATGTTTTCCTTTATGTCCCTCGTAAAGTTAGCCTCCGGCCCACTTAAGTAAACATAAAATTCATAAAGTACTTGATGTATTTCTAGTGTTAATGTAGTCCTGAAGGCTCTATATCGCCTTTCTTACTGGTAATATGAGTAAAACAAATGTTGTATGAAATATCAGTGATATTATAAGCTTTATATTTTTGTTCTTTTCCCCAAAAAGATCATTGCCAAGAACCTTGATTTATGGGCATGTGGGAGGCAGTTTCCCACTGCAGATCAGCGTCGCTGTTTTCAACCAATCCCTCGGCTAAGCTAGTACCTCAGTATACTGGTAGCCATGACCAAGTCTTTGTTTTGGTTAGTGATACTTACCTATTATTTCTGTGAATAACTGACAAAACTCTCAGACAGGATTGTACATGAGCCACTCAGATCAAACATTTGTTTCTGGAGAAAATGGTTTGGTTTTCTAAATGCCTTTGTGCTATTTATATTCATTTTTCTAATTACTGACAGCAGTGCTAGGGAGCCTTTTTCAACACCTCAGTTCAGTGAAGTTGCGGGTATAACATGAACATACAAAAATCTGTGGCATTTTTGAAGTCAAAAAAGAAATAATAATAAAAAAATAATATTTGTGATAGCACCCAATATACCAGAATAAAATACTTCAGAATAAATTTAACCAAGTAGATGAAGGACCTATACACTTAAACGTTACAAAACACTGATGAAAGAAATTGCAAATAACACACACAGAAAGATATTCCATGTTCATGGACAGGAAGAATTCATATTGCCAGCGTCTATGCTACCCAAACAATATGTAGCTTCAATACACTCACTATGAAAATCCCTTCACAGAAATAGAAAAAACAACCCTAAAATTTGTATAGAACCACAGAAGACCATAAGTAGCCAGAGAGCTGAGAAAAAAATAAGAACACCGTACTGCCTGATTTCACAGCAGAATGCAGGGCCTAGCCACGCTGTCTGCGATTGCTGGGTGCTGCTGTGTGGGCCTGGGCCTGTGGGAGGTCTGGGTTTGGTTCCTGGGCAACCCAAACAAGGCAGGTGCAGTGGAAATTCACTTCTTTGGACTAATGTATTTAAGGTCTCACCCAGAAAGAGGTGAGCTTTTGCTTCTCACTCTCCCCGCCAGTGCCCCCACCTCCTGAAAGGACGGACACACAGACTGGCTGAAGGAAGGATGCCGGGGCTCCCCAGCAGAAAGCACCTGCTCCTAGTCCCAGCAGTATGTGGGAGGCCAGTGCTTTCACGCCGCAGAGCAACCCTGGCAGGGCAGGTGTCCTCAGGCAGAGGCCTTCGATCACTGGTCACCTTGGCTCTCATGGGGAACAGAGTTCTGGCCCCTGCTTCTGATTTTAAGTTGATTTGTTTACTGTCAGAATTTTATAATCTCAGGAGTAGGGACTCTGCTGTACTTTTTTTATTATTATTTTTATTGCCAGAGGGCACATATGCTACCAAGAGCAAGAGCGAGAGACAGAGAGAGAGAGAGAGAGAGAGAGCCCCAATAGGATATGGTCATACCGCGATCCTTTCTCCTCGACCCCATCAGGATCTGGGGCACACACACACGCACCCAGTATGTTTTTCAAACCGCAGGGTCAGGATTCACACTGCAGTTGCCATGTGGGATTTGGCTCCCGATGCGTGGGGCTCACTGCCTGCACCACATGCCAACCCTGACCTAAAATTTCTTATTTAAGAATGGCTTAAAACTACCCATCCCCTTCTCATCCATGGCCCTGGGCCTGAATCAGAGTTGTTCAACTACCTGAGCTTAAGGTGCCAACGTGGGCCAGGCAGACAGAAGCTGCGATGCCACCGTTCCACGCACGGAGGTGACCGCAGAGTCAGCAGGCCCCAGGAGTTCAGAGCCCAAGAGCTGGAGCCGAACTTGTGAGTTCCGACTCTTATGTGGACAACTTACCTAACCTCCCTGCGCCTGTTCCTTATCTGCAAACTGCAGATAACCTCTGACAGAACTTCTTACCCCCCAGGAAGGTGAGAGGATTAAACAGGAACGAATGAGAGGCACTGAACACAGCACCTGGTGCACAGTGGCCTGAGGGCAGCCAGCTGTCACTGTTGTTGTTATCATAGTCATCACCATCAACATCACCAAGCCTGCCAATGCCTACGCCAACAGGCACCGTCAGCCCTCAGCGTTCCCTGGGCGTTAATGGATGGTCCTGCTGCAGCTACAGCAGAGGGAGGGCTCCCTTCTCTCCTTTCCTACTCCGTCCTTCCCATCCTGGGTCGCCTGTCACTCACCTGGTTAACCTTCAGGGAAAGCCGTCGGTACCCTCGGGCAGCTGCTTTGAGAAACTGGACGGTAATTATTACTATTGTGCTAAAATATACATAACTGTCACCACCTTATTCTTTTTTAAGCATATAGTTTGGTGGTGTTAAGTACATTAAATTGTTGCTGAACGGTGGTTTTTGAAGGGCAATGTTTTATGGCTTCCCAGAAATAACTTTGAGGACATTTCTCTTCCTTTGGGTCCGGCGGTGACCCTGAGAGTGACCACAGGCCTCCGGAGTGATTCTAAGAATCTGCCTTAGCTGTGGTATTGCAGCAGCGCAGTCTCCAGACCTCAGTCCTGAGATTTATTTACTGAGACCTGGATCGGAGTGTCTTCCCATCACGGTTAACATTTCGTCTCATGGGTAGTGAGACCATCACATGGTGCCTGGTGAGAGCTCCACTGTGATCACGTGGAGGCATAATTAAGGCATGAAATCAGACCTAGTTTTCAACCCCAGAGCCACGAATAGAAACCCTACCCTGTAAATAGGCTTTGGCGGGGTGGGACTACAGCGCAGGGATAATAACGTGATTGCTTCTCTGGCTGCTTGAATGACACAACGCCCACTGCCTCTGTAACTATTTAAAGAGTGCTAGGCTAGAGAACATTTAAGAAGAAAATGTCGCAGCTTTTTAAGAATTTCTTTGCTGGGGGTGAGTAGAGGGCATGGTGGCTAAGACACTGGATCCCACATGGCTGAGTCTGTGGATCAAGTCCTAGACCCGGTGGCTGGACAAACCTTTCAGGTGCACATATATGCAAGCCTTTCCTCCGGGGACAGGGACTGCAGCATGCTCACCCCTCCAGAGGGTGATTCCTGACTTTCTCCCTGTGTCTCTGTCTCTCGCCGACAAACACGTGTACCCTAAAGCAAAACTGTAAAACACAGAATTCCTTCTTGGTGTGAAAATAATATTTCTAGCCTATCTTCTGGTTGTTATAATGGTAATGCACATCACTGGGATAATCTATTAAAATACATATATAATACACTTTAAAAGTCTCTTCACAATCTAAATGAGGTATAGTGATTTAATGCACAGATAATAATACAAAATTATATAAATAATTTAAAAAAAAAGGAAAGACAGAAAAGAGTCCGGCAGGTGGTGTGGTGGTGAAGGCGGTGGAGTCCCCAGGGCTGACTGCGTGTCTTAGACCAGGAGGATGGAAAATGACACGTCACCTGCGTGTGCATGCCCCGAATCCCGGGATGAGAAGGAAGAGGAAGGGGCTGTGGTGGGGCTGTGCTCCTTGCAGGTGCTTTCTCGCTTTCCCTCTCTGTCTCTCTCTGGCAAGTGCATGTGCCCTAAAAAAAAGCTAAACCATAAAAACAAAACAGAAACAAACTCCCCCAAAGCGCCACAGTTATCTACTTAGAAAGACCACAGAGGGAACAGAGGGCTCCACTGTCCCTGAAGCTCACTGGGCGGAGGCTGAGGCCCGGTCCCACGCCCCCCTTCGCTCAGGAGGGCAGCTCTAAGAATGACCTTGCTGACAGCAGGGAGGAGAGTGAGGAACGCTTCTTGACTTTACTAAAACCCTTGGCAGAAACTCCTCCTTTAATTCTGAAATGTGTTGCTATTTTTATTTCCTAGGAGCTTGCAGTACTCCGTCCACGTAACAGGGTGCAAGAAAGCAGAGCACGCACGTGACTATTAGTATCAGGATGGTGCAAAAGCAACTGCACGTCCGCATGGGTGAATGCTGCTGCTGGAGACTGGGCGCGTTCCTAAATGGCTGTGGGTGTGCTAAACACCATTCGGATGCGTGTTTCTCACTTTTCCTTTTTGCTAATGACTTACTTCTTGCAGTTTAGACTATGGAAATGTTAGACAAAAAGCAAATTCAAGCGGTCTTTGTACTTGAGCTCCAAATGGGTGTAAGCAGTGGAGACGACTCACATTGACAAACATCTGGCCCAGGAAAAGGCTGACCGACGTACAGGGCAGTGGTGGCTCTAGAAGTTCTGCAAAGGAGACGGAGACCTCGAGGATGAGGAGCGTTGTGGCGGGTCACCGGGAGCTGACAGTGGCCCAACCAGAGCAACCCCTGAAGCTGGTCCTCTGACGACCACAGAGACGTTGCCAAAGAACTCAGGGTCGGCCGCTCGATGGTCGCTCCGCATTTGAAGCCAAGCAGAACGGTGAAAAGGCTCGCTAAGTGGATTCCTCTTGAGCGGACTCAATGTTTTTTTATTTAATTATCATTTTGAAGTGCTGTCTTCTCTTAGTCTACACAATAATGACCCGTTTGTCGATCGCATTGATATGGGATGAAGAGGGGGTTTTATCCAACAACCGGCATTGTCCAGCTCAGTGCTGGACTGAGAAGTCCCCAAGCACTTCGCAAAGCCCAGCTTCCCCTACCCGAGGTCACGGTCGTGGCTGGCAGGCCCCGTGACCTGTGTCTCTTTTCGGAACCCTCGCTCTGTGCAGTGTGCGCAGCACCTCGATGAGCTGTCCCGAGCACCGCCATGGTGCAGCCGGCACCGGTCGATTCTCCGTGACGACACCTCGCGTGATCAGTGCTTCCAAAGGTGAACGAATGAGGCCGCCCAGCCTGGCTCGTCCGCCATGGTCCCCCGGCCTCTCGCCAATGCACTGCCACTTCTTCAAGCACCTCGCAACTTTTGGCATGGAAAATGCTGCCGCAACCAGCGGGGTGCAGAAGATGCTTCTGAAGAGAGTTCTTCGGATCCTGAAGCACCAATTTTTACACCGCAGGAATAAACAAACTTATTTCTCCTTGGCGAAAATGTGTTGACTATAATGGTTCCTTTTTTTTTTTTTAATTTAACCTTATTTATTGATTTTAATATAACCAGAGAGGGACAGAGAGAAACAGAAAGCAAGGGAAAGTGAAAAAGCAGTTGCCAGATCCGAGACTCGAACCGAAAAGCCTAGGAAAAAACATGTCGTGACTTTTCTGACAACCCAATCGTATCCTGAAATAGGTTCCGTTGTGTCCCTTACAGACAACAAGAGGCCAAAGAATACTAGGGGTGGGAGTCGAGGTGAAAAAAGGCTTGTGCCTGAGAAGAAGCGGTTACTTTGGGAGTTCTCTGCACAGACGGCACTGCGTGGGGGTTACGTGTGTGTACTAGAAATAAGGGGGCAGACGAGCATTCATTTTACAGACGACGAAGGACAATCCTGCCTGTTTAAATCATCTAGATTATCAAGACAAGAGCCTCAGACAAAGTGAAACCATGAAGGTGGAGTTACAACGGCTTCTCAGCAGTTTTCCTAAAGAAAGCGCATTTCGTCACATACAGCACTCCAGACTCACTGAAGTGTAAAGCAGCCATTTAAAGGGCTCATGCTGGGAATCAAACTGCCTTTTTAGACCTCAAAGGCCAGGTCATGGCACCTTACACAGCTCACGTGATACTCACACACTTCCAAGGGTTTATAGAAGTCCACGCGCATCTGAAAAATTGTTTTTTCTAACAATAATGCTGCAAGACAGTCCGGGTCAGAAACATAGTCTTCTATTCACAAGTGAGGGCATGGGTTATCTCGGGTCATCAGCTAGTGACATAACCGGGTCAGGACTCCGGCTTTCCCGTTGGCCTCACCACTCTGGGTAACCTGCCTCTCTGACTTTAACCCCCCCCACCCCCCTTTTTTTTGGAGAGGTTTTTGCTATAGGGCACGTGCGCTCGCCAGACAGAGAGAGACAGAGAGACAGAAAGCGAGAAATCGCCCCCCAGGGGGGGATGGCCACGCCGCAATCCCTTCTCCTCCATTCTCCTCTCGGGATCTTGGGCACGCAGGCACATGTGCCCAGCATGAATTTAAGCCACTGGGTCAGGGACTCAAACTGCGGTCAGCTACATGGGAGTTCAGCGACATAGCCATTATGCTAACTGCTGGTCCCTCTAAGGCCGACTTTTGAACTGACAGCATTTCTGATGTAAAAACAGCGGTACGGTTTCGGTATAGGGAAATCGTATTTACTCGTAGTCTGTCAAACATACTTGTGATCACTTATAAGCTGGGTAAGACTGAAGTTTAACTGTAAGGGGCAAAATCTCCAGATTGGAAGTGTAGGTAACAGAGTGAAATAACCCCATTAACCAAAACGATGAGCATTTTAACTTAAGATAATCTCAGCAATTCTTTTCAAGGGTCTAGAAACGTCAACATTCTTAAACACGAAGTACCCCAAAACGGATCACCTCGTTTTAGAATGAGGAGATCTTTGAGTATGTGTTGGAGTGATAAACGAAATGTGAGCGAGTAGATCACAAACAGTCTTCTGTTCTAAAACCAGACAGGCCATCTGCTTAAGGCCTATTTCCAGGTGGCTGCTTCTTTTTAAGATGATTTATTTCTGCCCTAAGCAAGAGAGAAAGAGAGAGGGAGACAGAGAGCTAACACCTCCAACAGAGTCTTGACCCTGTGATCCATGGCTAGCCTGCCTCAGCCTCAGAGCACGAACACGGGTGCGCCCCGAGTGCTCAGGGGGTCTCTAACTACGAACCTGGCCCTTCCTGTGCGTCAGCCTTGCAGAGCGCTGGCTTCTCCGCCTCCCTCACTGTCCAGCGGGTTGAAAATCCTTCCACTATCTTTGGACTTCTGTGTTTTCAAGAAAAATCCCCCCAGATATGTAAAGAATGAGCAGTTGGTTACTGTTTCCGTTAAAAGAAACTAATGAAAGGCACACAATCACGCAGCTGGGTGTGCACAGGGACTAAGAATGGGCAGTGTTGGGGCCAGCAGGTGGCGTGGTGGTTAAGGGCACTGGACTCCAACATGGCCGACCATAGTTCAAGTCCTGGGCCTGGCGACTTGCTTTCTCACCTTCGCTCTCTCTCTCTGTCCCCCTCTGATCAAATTAAAATAAATAAATAAAGTTAAATAAAATAATTCTTTAAAAGAAGGAAGAAAACAAACAAAAAAAAAAGACTGGGCAATGTTAAGCCTATCGGCGAAAGCCAGAAGGCCTGGCTGTGAACCCTTTACTTTCCCCAGGAAGTCGGCCTCTATCCTGGTTTATTTTGGGGTCTTTCCTAGTTCAGAACCAGTTGGCTTCCTCGTTCTAAAAGCTCGTCGGGATGCACGGTTGTTAAGATTGCCAGGAAGGTCACATCTGTGTGGTGCTGCCCGGTGGTTATCAGATTTTAACGGCCCACGTTTCTCAAATTAACATCTTCTCCTAGGCGTCTAATTAAAGATTAAGCTATGCAATTTGGATTTTTATTATTATTTGGCAGGAAAATTTAATGCATTTTTAAAATGCACTTTCTAATCTGAAATGATTTTCCATTCATCTTTATCACACTGTCCTTTTTCCTTTTAAGCAAATAACAGGTCTTAAAAAGATGATGGAGAAGAGCCAATTTAAAAAGAAAATAGTTACATACTATGGAAATTTGAAATCAATAATACGAATTGGTACCAGAAAGGATGTGAGCAGTAGTAAAAAAAAAAAAAAAAAAAAAAAAAAAAAAAAAAAAACAAAACCCGCCCCGCCCGGCCCTAGAGTCAGGTGTCTTACCGGGGTTGCAGTCTGTGAGGAGCGAGCAGATGGAGAGGAGGACTTTGGAGATGGTGAGGGCCGGGCTCCAGTTGTCTTTCAGGATGTCCAGGCAGATCACGCCTTGGCTGTTAATATTACAGTGATAGATTCTCGTGCGGAAGGTAACCTAGGAGAAAACGCAAGCTTGTTACAAATACGTACTCTGTAACAGACAAAACAGTCCAGGCCATTTGTTAAAACAGACTCGACTGGGGGACCAGCAGTTAGCGTAATGGCTGTGTCACTGGACTCCCATGTAGTCAACCGCGGTTTGAGTCCCGGACCCGGTTGCTTAAAACGCACCGGGTACGTGTGCGTGCATGCCCAAGATCCCGAGAGGAGAATGGAGGAGAAGGGATTGCGGCGTGGCCATCCCACTCCCGGGAGCAGATTTCTCGATTTCTGTCTCTCTGTCTCTGTCTTTCTGGTGAGCGCACGCGCCCTATAGCTAAAAACCTCTCCAAAAAAAGAAACAAACAACAAAAAAAACAGACTCGGCTGTTTCCCAAGTATACGAGAAGGATCAGGAAAGGAAAATCGCCAGCTCAGAGTGTGTCATTTCGGTCACAGAGAACCAAAGCCCAGCAGCGACACCCTGCCATTCTGCTGCTGCTGACGAGCCCTATGTTAACTCGTGTTCCGGGGACGGAGTTTACTCTTAATGCAATTATGGGGGTGTTTCGGAGGGGAAACCTGACTCTTACCTATGAAAACTTCACTTCCATTGGAGTCTAGTTGTTTTAAGAATTTTGCACATGTATGTAATTCAAACACACCAAAAAGCACTGGAATATTAGTTAAATGAAATATTCTATGGGCCGGCAGGTGGCGTGGTGGTTGTAGGTGCTGGATTCGCACGTGGCCGACTGTGATTCGGGTCCGGACCTGGAGATTTGCTTCCTCATTTTCCCTTTCTCTCTCTCTCTCTGTCTCTGGTCAAATTAAAAAATAGCAACAGCAAATGGAAATAAATAAATAATTATTTAAAAAAAGAGAAATGCTCTATGACATGATTTTAAAACATGAATGCCTATGTAAATAATGTGCCTAGTTTATAGAATGATTATTAGTTATGATTACTGAACTCGTTCTTTTTTTTTTTTTTTGGAGAGATTTTCACTGTAGGGCGCGTGCGCTCGCCAGACAGACAGAGAGAGAGACATAGAGACAGAAAGCGAGAAATCACCCCCCAGGGGGGATGGTCACGCCGCAATCCCTTCTCCTCCATTCTCCTCTCGGGATCTTGGGCACGCACGCACACGCGCCCGGCGTGAGTTTTAAGCCATCGGGTCCGGGACACGAACCGCGGTCGACTACGTGGGAGTCCAGCGACACAGCCATTACGCTAACTGCTGGTTCCCTGAACTCGTTCTTCTTAAACTCTATATTCTGAATGTACATAATATGAGGGCTGCCTATTTTTTCCTGGTGAGAGTCAGATCGAATTGGACTGCCTGTGTATAATTTTGGTCAGGTTTTTGTTATAGGGCATGTGTACTTGGCAGAAAGAGACAGACAGAGACACAGGAAGCGAGAAATCAGCCCCCGGGAGGATGGCCACGCTGCAATCCCTTCTCCTCCATTCTCCTCTTGGGATCCTGGGCACGCACACACATGTGCCCGGTGTGACTTTAAGCCACCGGGTCCAGGACTTGAACCACAGTCGACTATGTGGGAGTCCAGCAACATAGCCATTATGCTAATTGCTGGTCTCCAGATCGATAATCTTTTACAGCTAATGACCAATATGGCATCATTCTTAAGTACTGTGAGTACTTTTTTTTTAATTTCAATTTATTTATTTGCATTCATTCACTGTATATCATTACAACATACAAAATGAGATTTTCCATCCAGAGTACACTGTATATTGTCTCAATCAAACACATCAACAAACATGTTATTGTCAGCAAATGATCTTCCATTTTTTGTTTTCTGTATGTTTTGCTTTTTTCCCCCCATCCTTGGTTCCCTATCTCTTACCCTCTGCCACCTCCCACTCTCCTCCCACACTGTCTCTGGTATCTATGTTTGCTTTCTATACCGTTTTCCCCTCACATTTTATTGAATCACCAAAGACCCTAATCAATCCAAATACCCTCCTAGCAAACACAGGTGACACACACATTTCCATGAACACAAGTCTAACTTTACGTATCCTATAAAGTAGCACCTAGCTGGGGCTACATATCCTACTGCAGTCATTGAATAGATATATATTTTTTTGTAACTCAATTTACATTCCTTCCCTAAGCATCAACTGTGAGCACTTTTAATGGGCACTTCTAACGTCTCGCCTGACCAAATATTCTAGACACCCCTCCCTGCTCATGCACATCTAGAATGCCTATGAACATCGAAGAAAACAGAACCGATGTTTTCATGATGCGCAGCCGAGTCTCCAAGGGGAATCCAGAGGCCAGACCTGAAAATCCCCACATCTAGTAAGGACGTGAGCTGATAGGGTGGCAGCAGGGGGTGGCGTCTGGGAAGAGTGGGGACTAACGGATGTCAACTGGCCTTAAGCAGAGGGGGTCTGGATCTTGCTATCCACGTGGAAGGAGATGACAATTTAGGCCTGTATGTGGCATGGGGCTGGAGCTGAGAGCCCTAGAGTAAACTGGGGCACTAGCAGGAGTGGCTAGTCTTCCGTAAACGGATGCCTTGAAAAGACACGCCCACGGGAGATGACAGGAAAAAAAATATGCCCAAGAAAAGCCTGGGCTTGGGACTGGTGGGAAGAAATGTCTCCTCTGAGAATTCTAAGTAATGAACGCACATTACATACAAACACTAACATAAGAGAGCTGAAATGACTAGTTTACTAACAGATCAAATATATGTCTCAGACGGAAAGTATTGTTGGGAATAAAAAGGGTTACTGTGTTATGAGCAAATGAATAATTCATCAGGAAAATAATAGCAGTTTTGTATCTGCTGTACCTAACAATGCACTAAAAAATATGCAGAGCAAAAATCTGCAGAATTATAAGGAGCGAAAATTACACATCTCTAGTTAAACAGGGCCATTTTCATTGCAGGAATGGATAGGTTGACCCTACCAAAAGTTAGTACGGGTACTGAAGACTTGAACAAATACATAATTAAATCAAGGGACTGAGTGAAGATACAATTTTACACTCAACAGTTAAAGAATCCATCCTCTTTTCATGCACATAAGAAACGTTTACAAAAGCTGATGACACGCTATGCTACAGATGAAGCTGAACATATTTAAAAGAACTGATACTATTGAGAACATAATGCTAGGTCACAATCTACCCAAAAAAGAGCTCCCCATCTTATGTTTGGGAAGGGAAAAACACATTTCTAAATAATCGCTGGATTAAAAGATAAAAGAGTAAGTGATACTTAGAGCTGAATGACAATGGAAATGTGGGGTTGCCACTCCGAGTTGGTAAAACTCAAGAGAAATCACCCCCTGGGGGGGGATGGCCATGCCACAATCCCTTCTCCTCCATTCTCCTCTCGGGATCTTGGGCACGCACGCACACGCGCCCGGTGTGAGTTTTAAGCCACCGGGTCCGGGATGCAAACCGTGGTTGACTATGTGGGAGTCCAGCGACATAGCCATTACGCTAACTGCTGGCTCCCCAAGATCCCCCAGTTTTAAGAGGTGTCAAGCATTTATCTACTGTAATGTAAATGGTAAATTCTTCCAGTTTCCCTCATCATATTTCTACTTCCTCCCTTTTTAATGTTTTTAAAAAATGTATTTTCATAGGGTCAGCAGGTAGCGTGGCGGTTAAAGAAGCTAGCTCTCCCACGGCCAGCTGGGCAGTCTGAGTATGGGATCCAGGGACCTGAGAAGCACGCCGGGTGGGTGGGCGTGCGTGCCTAAAATCCCGACAGGAACATGTGCGTGCATGTCTATAATCCTGACAGGAGGATGGAGGAGAAGGGATTGCAGTGTGGTCATTGCCCTGGGGCTGCTTTCTCACTTTCCCTCTCTCTCTCTCTGTCTCTGTCTCTCTCCTGTGAATGCATGGGCCCTATGGGGGGGATAAAGGCTTTCCATGCTACTTTAGTAAATGTTTGTACAGATTAACATATTATTCCAGAACAGGTTTCACACAAGTTACAACAATATTAATAATAAACCCAAATACGTAGTAAGCAATCAATATGTGACAGGCATGCCAACGTAGTCATTTTTATTGCTGCTAGTTCCTATTTAAATGCTCAAGAGAAGCTAAAATAGTAGGTGGCTTGGTCATAGCCAAAAACATGTTGTACAACCAAGGCAAACGTTTAAGGAAAGCTTCCAAACAACCAGCGTTCTCGTCCAGCCCCATCACTGGACCTAGTGAGGATGACAGAGCGCCTCACAGACTGGTGAGGGACTGTCTGTCGCCCTCAGATGTAGGTGATGCAGAAACAGGAAACGGTGTTTTGAACGCTGACAAACAGCAGAGGGTTTGCAACTGCTGGGAGACTTCTGAGGCTGGAGAGCGCCTCCTCCGCCTCCCCGCATCCTACAGAAGACTGCTCTGATCTGTGACTCGGTTTTCCCAAAAGCACATCCCATGACCTGGACCAGGGGGCTGGGCAGCTGCGTACGCCTCACTCACCATTCCTGACGAAGAGGCGAGTGACAGAAAGTGAGCGCCCACCAGACTCTAGTCCGACGGCAGGGCTAAGACCCACCAGCTCTGCGTCTCAGAGTACTTACGCCTGCCCTGCACTTGTGACTGTGTTTGCGGCACCGCTCAGGCAGCAGCCTTTATAACGCCGGCCATCACTCCCTAGGGGAGGAAAAATTCTATGGAGAACCTTGTTTCCAAAGACAGGAAAGAGTACTGGGACCTTTTCATAAAGAAAAAAAAAATGTTAAGTGTATTTTCTTCCATCAAACACACACACACACACACTCTTGACAGCCAGCAGTGTTGGGCTGACCCGAGATCCGAACACTGGGCCTTCCCACATGCCTTCAGTATCCCTCAGTGGCACCCTACTGCCTAGGCCAACACAGCTGGGTCTGTAGGAATGGATTTTAAAAATAGGATTTGGATATAAATTAGAAAACTT
Organism: Tupaia belangeri chinensis; assembly: GCF_000334495.1. Lineage (NCBI taxonomy): Eukaryota > Metazoa > Chordata > Mammalia > Scandentia > Tupaiidae > Tupaia > Tupaia belangeri. The sequence continues at coordinate 1,118,443 of NW_006208475.1, forward strand.
ATTTATCTAGAGTGGCTAATTCCTAAATGAACCTGGATGACAAAGATTGTAATTTGTGTGTGTGGTAGATGCAATAATGCTCCCTCACTTCAACAATGCCCAGAACAGGTGCCTGTTACTTCAGGTGACAAGAGGAACTTGTGGTAAGTTGAGGGTCTTAAGATGGGATGATCGTTCTGGATTACCTGGGTGGGCCCTATGTAATCACAGGGGTCCTTGAAAGACGTAGGCAGGAGGGTCAGTCAGTAGTGGGGCATGTGAAGGAGCGAAGTGACCAAGGGGCCGTGAGCCAAGAAATGCAGCTGGCCTCTGAGTGTGCAGAAGAAAAACACACCCACGGTTCTCCTGCACACCCACAGTTCTGCACACTCACAGTTCTGCACACCCACAGTTCTCCTGCACACTCACTAAGCGATCAACACAAGCTTCCAGGACTGAATATGGGTGAGGGGTTTCCCACAAAGAGCTCTGCAGTGGGACACTAGCAGGGTCTCCTCCATTCAGTTCTGTTCAGACACCACCTACCTGGAGACAGCTTCAGATCCCACATGTGGAGGGCTCAGTCCTGGGGGGGCCCTCCTTCCCAATTCGAATGCCAATTATTAGCATCTGGTGGTTACCTGTGCTTCTGACTGACTGGCTATAAACTGGGGTTCCAATGAACCCCTCTTTGGGCTTGATTAATCTGCTAAAGCAGCTCAAAAGATTCAGGGAAACTCTGACTTACGTCTATTGGTTTATTATAAAAGATATAAAAACAAACTTTGCTAGAGGGCGTGCGTGCTCTCCAGAGAGACAGGAAGGGGAGAGAATGAGAAAGCGCCTCTCAGGGGATGACCATGCTGCAGTCCCTCCTCCTCCATCCTCCTCTCAGGATTCTGGGCATACATATACACGCCTGGTGGATCCCTCAAGCCACCAGGTCTGGGACTCAACCACACAGTCAGTCATGAGGATCCGGCCACCTTAACACCACACCGCCTGGATGCCCCTATAGGGAATGTTTAAAAGGATAGAAGTGACAGCTGATGAAGGTCGCAGAGAGTCCAGGGTTGCTACCCTCGGCTCCTGGAAGGGCTTCTTGCCCACCTTTCTGTGAGCCCCCACATGTCTGCCGCCAGGAGGCCCTTGGAACCCAGCGCTTGTGGAGTTCTACGGAGGCTCACTCCATTCCACGGGCATGGCTGATTATACCCCTGGCTACTGGTGATCAACTGAACCTCCAGCCCCCTCTTTGCCCCCCAAGCTTAATCCTGTCTACGTGGTTTCCAGTGGCTAGCCCAGACCCCAATCATTAGCATTCCAAAAAAAATCACTTGGAAACTGTGAGGATTTTAGGAGTTGGAAGAAGACCAAATCTATGTTTGGCAGCATCACACCTCAGAAGCTGGAGAAGGCCAAGAAAGGGATTTTCCCCTCAAGTCTCCAGAAGGAACTCAGCCTTTCTGTCACCTTGGTTTTAGCCTTCCACCCCTGGCACTGTCCAATGGTGATCACTCTGTACTCAGCCACCCGGTCTGTGGTGACCTGTTACGCCAGCGTCAGGAAACTGATGTGCCTGGGGGTTCCCGGGTTGCCTCGTAACGCTATCGCGGAGGGTACCTTACTGAGATTGTGCTGTTTTGGTACTTCGCAGGCTCAGCGCTCCTTACAAACAGTTTTAGAAAGAGTTACAATTTCTTACGCTGAATACAGCATAAAAGATGCTACAGGGCCAGCGTCCCTGGCCTGGTGGTCAGGATGGCTGACTCCCCTACGGCGGAGTGCGTGGTTCAAGTCCAGACCCAGCAGCTTGAAAAACTCCCTGGACACATGCACGCTCAAAATCCCCCAAGGAGAGAGAAATGGAGAAGGAATTGTGGCGTGACCATTTTATATGGCGGGTTTGGGTCCCCTCTCACTTTCTCTTTCTTGCTCTGGCAAACACACCTACTCTTTGGCAAAAGAAGGATGCTACAGAGTAGTGGCTAATCTTGGATAAAGCACTTTGCTACTCTGAGCCTCTGCTTCCTAACGGAACAACAAAATACTTAAGACTAAGATTATTTCTAAGGCCCATTCTAGTTCCACGATCAACTCCAGATCTAGAGTTGCACAGTTTGGGAGTTAGCTGGTTCTTGGGCTGGAATCCTGAGTCGGGATGAATCGCTTAGCAGCTCTGAGATCGAGTCTTCTCGCGTGCGTGCGAATGGGGAAAATAAAAGCCACACCCCTCCGGGCTGGGAAAACAGAAGCACACCCACAGACCCAGCAGCGTGGCTGGGACCCAGCAGGCCTCTGTCAGAGCTCTCTCCTCCCCGCTCCCACATCCTCTAGTTATTAGTTACGAGACAGTTTGGCAAGGGGAGAGAACCCATGGAGGGCATGAGTGCAGATGGAGAAGAAAGCATTTTAATAAACGTACTTCTGATAAGCTGATTTGAAACAACTTAGAAAAATGTCTTTAAGTACATGAACATCTCCACGCTGGAAAACGTATTGTGATGACATTAAAAATGAACATTTAAACTAAATTTTACAATGATCATTCATCTCTGCTTTATTCATAGCATCCACTTTTCAGAAAAATTCTGATCAGGAGATAAATGGTACCATGATTTCACTGCGGCAGTGTCAGTGAAAAGTGCATTCTTCTTAAAAATACTTTTCCAAGAAGACCTAGAAAGGAAGTACTTGAAGACCCTGTGACTCATGTAACACAGGTCCAAAAATAGCACAGTAAACACCAATTCAAGTGGATCTTTGCCTTGGGCTCACTATGAAACTGTAGTTTATTTGAACAAGTTGTTAGTATACATTTTAAAAATGTCAGTACCACCCACCATCTTGGGATTTCAAGTCCTCTTCTATGAAGACCAATTTACGAGCACTAGACTCAAAACTAACAAACCCTAAGATTATCTGTAAGTAATAATGACAATGAAAACGAGAAAGACTCATTACAAGCAAGAGAAATAATAAATTCTGAAAAATATGTATATCTAAGTGGTGCACATCAGCCAAAGGAGACAACCCACCTCCCACAGAGCAACAGAAATGCACTTGGTCCACGACTAACAGCAATACAAGAATTAAAATTAAATGTCACCCAGTAAAATAAGGACTGAAGTCTGGTCACTCTCTCTTTGTTCCAAAATTCCTTTCTAAGGGGAGCCACAGCTACACACGATCCATGTCACTAAACGGGCCACCGTGACTCAGTTACTGTGGCTGACTCGTCATATTCTGAGTCTGGCATAGTGCATGGTTATTAGTAAAGTTTCTCATCCAGTTTATGGTTAAATCTTGCCTTTTGCTGACTCCAATTCTGAACAAAACCTCGCTCTTTTAGCCAATAACGAACTAAAGAATCTCTGAATCTACTTCAGACCTGGAAGCCTCTCCCCCTTAAGACAGTGTACCTTCTCAGGCTGAGCCGATGAATACATTTTGTATTGATTTACAACTGTGATCATCATTTCTGCTCTCCCGAAATCTATTAGGTAGTGGAGAAAGTGGGTGTGCGTGGGTGCCCAAAACCCCCAGAGGAGAATGGAGGAGAAGGGGTTGCGGTGTGGCCATCCCCCCTGGGGAGTGATTTCTGAGTCTCTCTCCTACTGTCTCTCTCAGGCGGGCACACATGCCCTATTGCAAAATACATAAATCAAAGTTTCTCCCTGCCGTGGTGACTTACATTGGCTTAGACTGAACATCTTTCACTATTTTAGAGTTTGCTCTCTCCGTCAACACCTGGAAACCATGATGCAGAAAGATTCCACTTGGCCAACTGTGAGGCTACACGCCAGGGCTACGTTTATGAAGGTTGTAGTAGAATGTAAGTCATTAAAAAGAAAAGGTCTTCATAGCACATTTGAATTTTAAGTCTTTCTCAGTTCCTTTTATGTACAGATGTAGGAAAACACGCAGCTAGAAAATTTCCCCCATCAAGAATAGCGAATCTCTTTTTTATTTGAAGAGAGATTTTTGCTATAGGGTTCATGCATTTGCCAGAGAGAGAGAAAGTGAAAAATCACCCCCTAGGGGACATGGCCACGCCGGAACCCCTTCTCCTCCATTCCCCTCTGGGGATTTTGGGCACACACGCACACACACCTGGCGCGAGTTTTAGGGTGCCAGGGTCAGGACTCGAACTGTGGTCGACTACATGGGAGTCCAGCGACATAACCATTACACCGTCTGCTGGTCCCAAGAGTCTTAGGAGACGGGAAGATCTTGTTTCATCCCCAGTCCCTTTACTACAACCTAACAGGTTACCCCCAACTCCTGCAAGCAGGATGGCTTCGAATAACTCCACGAGGGACTCCTATCAGATTCCTTCTCAGCCAATTTACAAAGATTCAATTTATGCAGACTGCTTCTGGAATGTATCCGCAATGAATAAAGTTCAGTTTAGTTCTTTTCCAAACGTATGTGTTCTTTTTCAGTCGTGACTTGTTCTTGTACTGTGTTTTTCATGCCATCCTTTTCTCCTTAAACAACTTACTTGTCTCTCTTGACTTGTTCCATTGTCTCAAGATCCAGGACTGATATTCCAGCTGACTCTCCTTTGTGGTAGACTAGGTCAGCAGGAAAGTCGTGACACATTTTTTGCATAGAAAAACATAGAGAAGAATATGTCATGACTTTTCTGACGACCTAACAGTATAGACTATAATCTTTAAGAATGAGTTTATACCCAGTGTACGTTATTTTTTCTGTGGATTTCCCATGTGCCTTGGGGTGCAGGGTACTTTGCATCTTCTTTGTCATGGGCCTCAAGTATAACACTTTTTAAAAAAAAAAATATTTTATTTAACTTCATTCATTTTTAATTTGACTAGAGAGGGAGAGAGGGGAAGAGGGAGAGAGAAAGCAAGCTGTCAGGTCTGAGACTTGAACCCTGGTTGGCCATGTAGGAATCTAGGTCTTTTAACTGCACCACCTGCTGGCCCCTAGGGATAACACTATCTTTAGACCAGCTCATACCATGTAAGTCAGCAAAACTGATCTTGGAGGAGGGCCAGCAGGTGGCTTGGTGGTTGGGGAGCTGGACTCCCACACGGCTGATCATGATTCAAGTCCTGGGCCTGGTGGCTTGCTTCTTCTCTCTCTCTCTCTCTCTGTCATCAAATTGAATAACAGTAATAATAAATAAAATTAAATAAAGAATTCTTTAAAAAATGATCCTGGAGGAAGAGGTGATTTACATTCAAATCCTTATAAAAATATCTTACAGATGATGATATGTCAATTACTTCTTTCTGGCTAAGATACTAGCTGGTAAGGACACCCAGCCCGAAGCAGCTCGATCAAGACTTGTTTGGCATGCATATACAGGCAGTTTCCTTTCTAACTGATTAAAAAAAGAAAAAGAATACAGAAATTTAACAAAGCTCTAGGGTATGACATTTCTAGGAATACAAGATCTCCATTTGAAGGCTTAGATTTTAACGAGTCTTTAAAGAACACTTGAAAAAGCAAAACAGTAATTTAAAACAATGAAGGAGTTGTAACAAAGCTAGCTCTATGAGTTTTCAAATGGTGCCTTTGGAAGAATTTTCTAGTAATATAATCGGATATGGATTAGAAAACTACTGAATTCCAAACAGTGGAGGTGGAAATAACAATGACGTGGTGTCTAAATTTAAACAGGCACACGACGACGACTCGCTTACACATTCCCAGGGCTCATTTCATGGAGCGCGTAGAAAACAGGTGCTCGGCAATGCCTTGGGAGTCCACGAAAACCAGAGCCCAAAGCTGCCCTAGTTTAATCCTCCCTCTACAGGCATCCTTTACAACAGAGAGGGCTGGTGACTGGCTTGTCCTGGCTGCTGGCTGGATCTGCGGGGCGGGTGGATGAAGTCTGAGCAGAAGGTCTTCGGTGGTCCTAACCCACCACGGTGGCTCTTGACACACTGACCCCAAGAACCATCATGTGGGGTTATGTTAGTCCAAAAACAATTACGTACTAATTAGTACTGTATAGAGAAGTAATTGAACAGATGTCCAATAAACCTACATCTCTTGGACAAGATGATTCGTTTCTGCTTTCTAACTGCAGAAGAGTCTCCTACACAACAACAGTTAATTAGGAAGCACAGCAGCCATGACACGGAATGGGTTCCAGGCAAAGAACATAAAAGCCGGTCGTGTGACAAGTGTTGTGAAATTAAAGACAGTGACATGAACACGAACAGGAGCGGAATGCCCCCTTTGTACTTGGTTTGCCTGTCTTTTTTAGGATTCTCACACTACCCAAGGCAATCCTGTAAGATACGGCATATTTCCAGATTTGCTAAATGTAAAATGAAAAGAGCACACTAGATTCCTCCGCCCTTCAGGAAATAATAAATGTGATGTACGTCGACGTATGAAGTGGCAGTTATTTATCTTAAGAGATTAATTATCCAATTTATATACAACACGGTACAAAGGATTTGTCCTAACTAGCTAGAAATGACAATTTGTTTTTTCATATAGCCCACAACAGTGTAGCAATAAACTATATTTTAACATGCTCTAAAATAAAACAATGACTAATTCTGTTAATGACACAGTAAATTTACAGCAATTAGAGAGCTGGCTGAATGCCGACTCTCAGTGGATGCTGTATAATACCCGAGAGACATTCTTTTAAAGTGGCAGTGTACGTAAGTACCACAAAAGTTTCCACACTTTGCATGCGGTATAGAGGGTAGTGTCACTTCGTCCCCTCATTTATACCATGAAGCTTAAAAATACTACCTACATCACAGGAATTGTCATCAAACATAATAATTAAAGACGGTTAGCAACGGGGCCAGCAGGTGCTGCAGCGGTTAAGGCACTGGACTCCCACTGGCCGACAGCAGTTTGAGTCCCAGACCCAGCGGCTTGAAAATCACACTGGGCACATGTGAGTGTGTGCCCAAACTCTTGAGAGAGGAATGGAGAAGAGGGGACTGTGGTGTGGCCATCACCTCGAGGGAGTGGTTCCTCTCTTTCTCTCTGCCTCTCCAGTGAGCACATGTGCCCTATTGCAAACAGCCCTTAAAAATATCTATGGCTAACAATTATGCCATGTGGATGTGTCATACACTTTTCTGAGTGATTTGCATTGATTACTTAATTTAATCTTCGCAGTCACTGTGAGGCAGGTATTATTATATTCTCAATTTCCAGATAAAGACACTGAGACACAGGAGCAGAGGAATTCAAATACTTCTAGCTGAGTCAGTTTCGACACAGCTCAAGCATACCCAAATCAAAAAACCCGAGATGGAAAATCTGCCCTGTTTTCAGCGTCAACATTGGGCTATGAAGTAGGAAGTTCCACCCTGTTCTGGAAAGATGGTTTGTAGTCAGAACCGAATACTGAATAAAATGCATCTTCGGGCTGTGAATAATGTGTAAGTGAAACATAAAGGAATTCCACATTTAGACTCGGGTCCCATCTCCCAGGAAAACTTAAAACATATACACAAATTATTGAAACTCCCCCAAATGCACCATCTCCAATGTCTCAAGCGTTTCAGATAAGGGATATTGAACCTGTAGTAGGTAAAGAAGAAAAATATGAAATACCCAAAACAAACCAACATACAGAGACAAAAAAACAAATAAACAAACAAAAATGAAAACAAACCACAGCCCCAAAGTTAAAAATGATAGAAAGAATGAGATGAGAATTAAAATAAAAACCAAACAAGTATATGAATTGTAGGTCTTAATGGTCTGAATTTAGACAGTGAAGCTAATGGTAACGGCTTTCACAGAGAGTCCAACAAAATGAGAACACATCCGACGTGTTTAGCCAAGAGCAGTGTTTAATGATATTCACTATCATCATTATTATTTTTTAAAGTTTTCTTTCTTTCATAAGAGAGACAGCACCCCTAACAGGATCTCCCCCAAGAGGGTCTGAGCTCCATGAACCCTCCCAGCCGTGGCCAGCCCTGGGTCACAGGCACACATGTGCTTGGGCACTGGGGAGGGCTCAGTCACCACCCTGGAACCCTCCCGCGGGTCAGCCTTGCGGAGTCCTGAATTTTACTGCTGGGCCCCAGCACGACTCTGGTTATGCCAAATGACCCATCTCTCTGAGATTACTGAAGGCAAAAAAAAATCGGGTGGTCAAATACAAGTAAACAATGTTTTAACGTGACTTGAAAATTGTCACTTCACTTTAATTTTTGAATAATTTAAATCTCAGCCTTTCGCATATTCTGTGGGTCTTCTTTAAACCTCCGTGGAGAATGGGGGTGACGGGCTGCCCTGACTCTGCTCTTGGACACCATAACTGACAGCTGATCAGGTAGCTCACCTGGAAATCGGAAAAGTGCATTTTTGTTTGTTTGTTTTTTGTTTGTTTGTTTGTTTTGAGAGGTTTTTGCTATAGGGCGCATGCGCTTGCCAGACAGAGACAGACAGAAAGACAAAAAGCGAGAAATCACCCCCCCAGGGGGGATGGCCATACCGCAATCCCTTCTCCTCCATTCTCCCCTGGAGATCTTGGGCACGCACAAACACACGCCCGGTGTGAGTTTAAGCCACCGGGTCCAGGACGTGAACCGCGGTCGACTACATGGGGGTCCAGCGACATTGTGCTAACTGCTGGTCCCAAAAAAGGGCATTTTTATATGACAGACATGGCTACTACTGTGTGATTATTTGAATTTGGTTCTAAAAAATAAATAAGAATACTATATATGCCTTCTCTAAAAAGGGTTACAAGAACAAAACCAAAATTTGGTGAAGTCGACAATCTGTATATTTACTTCTCCAAGAAAAAGAATTTAAAACTTACTGAAACTCCCCAAAATGCAAAGGAATTTAAAAATCATTTTTCTTTATTCACGATATAGCGCGCATGTGTATAACACGTGAGGATGGGAGAGAGCACGGGTCTGAGAATCAGAGGCAGGAGAGAGGTGTGGGCACCTTCACCAGGTCAGGGCATTTGCAGTCCCCTCCTCCAGCCTCCAGCCTCCAGCCATCAACTGTGGGGCCCTCCTGATGTGCCCAGTGTGTTTCAGGCTTGCTAGGCCGGGGATTCGAACCGTGGCTGCCATGTGGGATCCAGCTTCTCTTGGGCAGCATGTGATGGCTGACCCACAGAGCCAGCCTTCTCTAAGCTAGTTACATAAAATACATTTATTTAATTGTATTTGTTGTTATTATTATTTAATTTGACCAGCAAGAGAGAAAGGGAAAGTGAGAAAGTTAAGCTGCCAAGCTTGGGACTCGAACGGCGGTTGGCTATGTGGGAGTCCAGCACCCCAACCGCCATGCCACCATCCGGCCCCCTAAACTAGTTACTTTTATTTCAGATTATGCTGATTCTGGATTTATCAGCCTAGCCACTACCCCTTCAACAATTTGACAGGCAAATACTAATTGACTTGAAATGGTTAGAAGTAAGATGGAACTCTGATTGAAAAAGTGAATGGGGGGGGGCAACAAGTGGCATGGCGGTTAAGGGCACTGGCCTCCCACATGGCCGACCCTGGTTCGAGTCCCGGACCTGGTGGCTTGCTTTCGGGGGGCCGGTAGGTGGCATGGTGGTTAAAGGCGCTGGCATCCCCAATGGCCCAACGTGGTTCACCTGGACCGGGCAGCTTTCTTTCTCACTCTCTCTCCCTCTCTCTCTCTCACTCTGTCCCTCTCTGGTCAAATGGAAATAAACAAATGAATAAATAATAAATAAAAAGTTAAATAATAATTTTTTTAAAAAAAGAAAAAGTGAATGGGTAGATGTCAAATGATAAACTCAGGGACCAGCAGTTAGCGTAATGGCTATGTCACTGGACTCCCATGTAGTCGACAGCGGTTCGAGTCCCGGACCCGGTGGCTTTAAACTCACGCTGGGCGTGTGTGCGTGCATGCCCAAGATCCTGGGAGGCGACTGGCAGAAGGGATTGAGGCGTGGCCATCCCCCCTGGGGGTGATTTCTCGCTTTCTGTCTCTCTGTCTCTCTCTGTTGAGTGCATGTGCCCTATAGCAAAAACCTCCACCACCACTCCCCCAAGAAAAAACCCACAAAACTCCCAAGGCTTTGGGCTTCTTTCTTCCTCCAAGATTTTCTGTAAAACTACTGCACTAAAAAACAGGTTAATTTTCCCTAAGGCTATGTGGAAATATATCTGACAGAAGCAAGAAAAAAGGGCGGGGTGCGGGGAGAGGGGGGGCAGAGAGCAGTGACTCAGAGCCTGGAAAACAAACACATTCCCATCTTTAAATGTTCTACTCCTCTGCCTTAATCTCCTGCCCTAAGAGAAATCTGAAGTTATACCTTAAGTAAACACCGTAGGCGGCTTCCTCCTTCCCTGTAATTTACAACATCCGTCTTTGCATTGCGGAGAAGCGGCTGCTGCCTGTAACAGCAGGTATCACCTTTCAGAAGAAGACCAGGGCCCCCCGCGTGGCTTTTTATTTATTCTTTATGAACAGTGCTGACTTCATTTTACAAAACTGACAGCTGCATATACAGCTAAATAAGGATTTCAGAAATAAATCTGTGTAGATAGGCGGGCGAAGGCATTTATTTACGAAGGGAACGCATTCCTACGAGAACCGTAAGGACATGGATGATCTCTGTCTCCTCCAGTGGAGAGTAGGGGTCAGCTGTATTTGCTCAATAAACAGATTAACCGGAAAAATATAGAATATTTACTCTTGAATAAAAGCCATACAAATCACAACGTAAAATGACAACTGAGAATGTCAGACGTTCCAACAATTAAGCTGACACTGCCTTTTCTGGGGGCTGAGGATTGTCCACTGTGATGAGAGATACGTAAAGTGTGTACAGGGAAATGGTTTTGTTCCTCAGTTTTTGACTTGAGGTGATTTTCTTATTTTTTAAAAGAATTAGTATTTATTTTATACAGTATTGTTATTATTATTATTACTATTGTTATTTAAATTTGCTATAGTTATCAGAGAGAGACAGAGAAAGGGAAAGTGAGAAAGCAAACTACCAGGTCCGGGACTTGAACTGCAGTTGACCATGTGGGAGTCCAGAGCCCCAACCACTATGCCACCTGCCAGTCCCAATTTAAGGCAATTTTCAAAGTCTTATGATTCTTATTTTAGTCAGGAAGATTACATAAAAATCTCAAACATTAACTATGAGAGGTGGTTACCATACTTTCTAAATCCTTCAAATTAGAAAATAGGACAGACCCAGAGCAGGGCTCAGATCAACAGAATTCTCAGTCACTGCTGTCTGCCTTCCTCTCTACCTGGCAGAACAAGGCCGCACTCCCCACACGTCCCAGTCCTGTCACCCCAGACCTTAATAACCAGCATTTTCCTTTCCTCAGGGAAATGCCCCCCATCCGTCACGGACATGCTTTAGTGAAGTTCCCCACCACCGCCAGGTCGCGTCCTCGGTCCTTTTCTGACCTCCGTGACATGTGGGTGTACGGCATGTTCCACGTATGTGTTCTTTCCTCCTACCTGGACCGAACACTGTCCGAGAGCGGGCCTTGGGGGAAATTTCTCTCTAACACCTACGGCTACCGGCACACAGCTAACAGGGCTTGGGGACGCATTTACTCAGTGAGGAAGTGACAACTGTCTGCAAGAACTCAGGGACGAGTCGCTGCAGTCTCTGTTCACGGCACCTCCCTGTGCAAGTCCTTTGGGAAGGAGACCGGTCCTGCCTGCCCCGCTCATTTATGCTGACAGCAACGCTGCCCAGTACCGACCGACCGCCATGTGGAGTGAAGTCGCATCCCCAGAGAAAGGAACTCCTGAGATGGCAGAGGGGCAGCCAAATACTTGTTCGAAAGCCACACCTCTTGTCAGACAGTGACAGGGGCTTGTGAGAAGACACTGGAGGAGCTGGTGACACATCATCCCCTCCAGAGCTTGTGCAAAGTGACTAGCGGCTGAGTTGGCCCAACCTGAACAGTTACGTTGTCTGGGGACAGTAAGTGACTCGGAGGAGACAAGGATAGCCCAAAGGGCTCTCTCCAGAATGAGTGAATTGCATTAGGACCACAGAGAGGCAGGCAGGGTGGCACCAGAATACGTTTAAACTGAACCCCATCAGCCACGTGTCTGATTCTCTGTTAATTAGCTTACAGGCACTTTTAATTTGGATTATAGCAAAGATGTAATTCTCTTCCCTGAAGGGAAAAAAAAAATCCAACCTTACTCCTTAGCAAAACGGGTGGAGGCTGACACAGGGTATGATGTGTATCCTTTCAAAAGCAACAAAGACAATGTTTTCATCTATTTTTGACGATCACATTCATTTTGAAATTTCACACATTAAAGAATAGAGTGACAGGGACCAGCAGTTAGCCTAATGGCTACGTTGCTGGACTTCCATTTAGTCGACCACAGTTCGAGTCCCGGACCCGGTGGCTTAAATTCACGCCGGGCGCGTGTGCGTGCATGCCCAAGATCCTGAGAGGAGAATGAAGGAGAAGGGACTGTGGTGTGGCCATCCCCCCTAGGGGTGATTTCTCGCTTTTTATCTCTCTGTCAGTCTGGCAAGCGCAGGCGCCCTATAGCAAAAACCTCTCCCCAGCCCCCCCCCCCCCCCCCACAACCGCCCCCCCCCCCCCCCCAAAGAATATAATGACACCCTGAAGGGCTATCAATGAGAAGCATGGACCAAAAGGAGAAATGACAGAGGCATGCCATGGACGCGCTCCCATAGCCCGGCCACGATCCTGAGGACACCGTGAAAATTACCTGTGAAGTACAAGAGGACTTCTCCTTCATCTTACGGCTGGTAAAATCCAGAAACCAACGTTTATTATTTAACATAGACTTAACATCTCAGTCTCTGTAGATTAGGAACACATTGGAGAAAAACTCACAGTGCTTTTAGGAAGAAGGGCCTTATCAAAACTGAAAGGCCCTCAAATTCTCTTCAAACATTCATTGTTCCTTGACTAACTTATTTCCTTCCCCCTCAATAAATACACGGGTAAGGTGGGGAACCAGCAGTTAGTGTAATGGCTATGTCGCTGGACTCCCACGTAGTCGACTGCGGTTCGCGTCCCGGACCCGGTGGCTTAGAACTCACGCCAGGCATGTGCGTGCGTGCCCAAGATCCCAAGAGGAGAATGGAGGAGAAGGGATTGCGGCGTGACCATCCCCCCTGGGGGGTGATTTCTCGCTTTCTGTCTTTCTGTCTCTCTCTGTCTGTCTGGCAAGCGCACGTGCCCTAATAGCAAAAATCTCTCCCAAAAAAAAAAAAAAAAAAAAAGTACCAGCAGTTGGCGTAATGGCTATGTCACTAGATTCCCATGTAGTCGACTGTGGTTCGAGTCCCGGACCTGGTGGCTTAAGCTCAGGCCGGGCGTGTGTGCATGTGTGCCCAAGATCCTGAAAGGAGAATGGAGGAGAAGGGATTGTGCTGTGGCCATCCTCCTTGGGGGATGATTTCTAGCTTTCTGTCTCTCTGTCTCTGTCTTTCTGGTGAGCGCATGTGCCCTATAGCAAAAACCTCTCAAAAAATAACCCCAAAATATAAAAAACAAAAAACGGTTTGAGAACAATTAATTTACATTACCATATTAAAAAAAAAAATCTATGAACAAGTGCTCCTTCTTCCAAAGATAGAGTCAATTTAAATTTTCTCTGTAACTGGGGGTGAAAACCCTAGTTGAGAACTGGGCTGAATTCCAGTTCTGCTCCTTACTGCCTGTGTAGCCTGTGGGCCACTAACCTCTTTGAGCCTCAGTTTTTAATTCCCTAACTGGGGGGGGGTAATCAATATTTTCTTTACGGCTCACTTAAATAGATGAAATGAATTCAACACACTTTTATTGAGGGCTGACTGAATCTCCAGGCATCGTTCCAGATGCTAGGAAAACAGAAGTGATATCGAAATAGGCAAGGTCCCCATGCTGATGGTCACCGGGGAAAGGAAATCAAGTGAGCAAACACGTCATTCCGGGAGGAGGAAGGGCGGCAGTGAGGAATCCAGAGAGTGGTGGAAGTGCGGACGCTCCCAGGGACACGGAGGCTGGGAGGTGGCACAGGACAGCCAGTCTGAAAAGCTGACTGTGGAGCAGAGATCTGAATGGAGAAATGGGGGGGCCTCAAGGACTCTGGGGGGATACAGCCGCCGGCAGAAGAAGAGCAAACGCGGGGGCTGGTGGAAGGAGCAGGCGCAGAGGTCTGACTAGACGGAAGGTCGGCGACTTTGGACAGCACACGCGGACCACGCGATTCTGCAGTTTTAGGGGCTTGTACTAAGTGACCCGGGAATCAATGAAGGCTATTTATTTATTTATTTATTTCCTATAAAGCATGTGCGCTTGCTGAAGAGACAGAGAGACAGAAAGAGAGAAATCACTTCCCCCCAACCCTGGGGAGATGGCCTCACTGCAGTCCCTTCTCCTCCATTCTTCTCTTGAGATTTTGAGCATGCACACACACACACTCGGCCTGAGTTTGAAGCTGCTGGGTTCGGTACTTGAACGGTGGTCAATCACATGGGAGTCCAGCAATATAACCATTATGCCATCTGCTGGTTCCTCAAATGAAGGGTTTTAAACAAAGAGTTTATATAATCTGACTCACGTTATAAACGGATCAGTCAGTAGAGGGGGCTACCTTGCAGCTGGGACAAAGGCAGAGCAAGGGACCAGATCCGCCTTCCACAGCGAGGTGGTGAAGGGGCGCCATTGACGGGGCTGGGCCCAGGGCATCGGCAGGAAGAACGGAGAAGGAACAGCTGGATTCTAGATTTGCTGTGACCCACTGAACCAGCAGGACCAGGTCTGGCTGGGCTGTGCGAGAGGAGTCAAAGACGACAGTGAGATCTTAGTTTTAGCTACTGGGAAAATGGGAGCTGGCGTTCCTGGAGGTGAGGAAGACGGAGGCAGCGGGTCTGGCCCCAGTGGGGCAGGGGTGCGTGATGGGAGTTTGGTTTTGCACTTGTCAAGTGGGAGGTGATTACTGGCTGTTCAAATGGAGAGAGTAAATAAACAATTCGGTATTAGGAAAGACTTGGAGGGTGGCCAGCTGTGTAGGAGTGCCTAACCTCAGGTCAGAGACTAGTTAGCTAGCTCCTGTGACTGCGGGACAGCTGTGATCTCTAACCAACACGGGAATCAACAGGTGGGCAGTCATGTCACACAGGGAAGTCGCTGGTCTTCCTGCCAGTTCTGAGAGACGCAGTCAACTTCCTTCACTGGGAGGAGCAGCGACAAGAAAACACGCAGAATAGCATAACTATAGCCCTCTGTCTTTCACATGCTGGACATTCCTCTTCTGTACAATGACTAGTTACTTTATTCATGAGTAGCTCTGACCTGTCAATTCCAGGTAAAAGCCTAATATGCAAAATAAAACCAAGATTCTGAAAACCCGAGGACCTAAATGAACTTTTCAGCGCCTGAAAGCAAAGGCCTTCCACAAGAGCTGACTTTGGTGGGTAAGCCACTCAGAGATCTGACAGAAACAAAACAAAACAAAACAAAACAAGCCAAACGGAACTCCGTAAAATATATGACAAGCTCTGAACAGATACCTAATATTTATTTTAAAAGGTATTTGATGAAGTTTGTAACAAAATGACAAAGGAAGGGCTTTTTGATAGTGTTCTTAATTCCTTTGACAGATGCGTCCATGGTGGGTGTGTTTTCCTTTCCTGTTTAAACACTGTGGGCACAAATTTTATCATTCCTTTTTAGAGAATGGGAGACACTGACTAGCTATTACCGAGAAAATAGTGTTTTCTATTCAGGACTGACTTGTGCAAAGGTTGCACAAGATGCTAACAGACACGCTCGACTCGCGGACAGATCTGGTTGTCAACCTCTCCAGAATGTTCACTTAGGTTTTTCTTAAATGTCCAGATCCACAGTAAGACAGAAAAAGCCGAACTACAATGGGGCTACTCTCAATGCATTCCTACTAAAAAAACAAATCGTAGGAATATTTTGATACTTGCCAACAGGACTCCTCCTGAATGAGGAGGGATGCCTTTAGAATCCCCCCTAAGCAAAATAAAAAACATTAGACACAGTATGCCTTACTATTTTCAAATATTTGGTAGATATTACATATAAGAATAGAATGTGTTCTATTATTTTCTCTCTGAATTCTTCAAGTACCCTCATTTATTTTACTTGGTATGAAACTGTTAAGAAAAAATACTTCCACATTATTCATGAAACAACAGTATATATGAAAACGATTACACCTCCTGGGACCAGCGGTTGGCGTAATGGCTATTATCGCTGGACTCCCATAGTCGACTGCGGTTTGAGTCCTGGACCCAGCAGCTTAAAACTCAAGCCAGGCGCATGTGCGTGCGTGCCCAAGATCCCGAGGAGAATGGAGGGGAAGGGATTGCGGCATGGCCATCCCCCCGGGGGGTGATTTCTCACTTTCTGTCTCTTTGTCTTTCTGGGGAGCGCATGTACCCTATAGCAAAAAACCTCTCCAAAATAAAAACAAACAAACAAAAACAAACCCCAAAAAACCAAAAACGATTACACCTCCTACTGGTAGTCAAACAGATGTCAATTAAAACAAATCACAATACATCACTTTTCTTCTATTCTGCTAGCAGAGATAAAAAAGAGTCGGAATCCTTAAATGTGAGGAGAGTGTAGAGAGATAACTAAGCTACCCCATGGCTGTGAAGTAACGTGATATGATTTTTCTGGAGGACAATTTGTCAACCTTTATAAAAAAAAAACCAACTCTACAAATATATGCAAACCCAAATTCCATATCAGCAAACTCAGCCGTAGGAAACACTCGTATAAATGCATGAAATACAAAATTAAAAGGATATCCATCACATCGCCGAGTAGAACAGAAGCACTGACAATAAGCTAAATGTCCAACCACAGGAAATTAATTAAGTTTTGTTCTGTTTACACAATAGAACACTCTGTAGGCTCTATGATTATAATGCAATGATATGTTTGTTGAAAACATACAGTGTTGAATAGCAATATAATGTTACCTAAAAAATTCTGAAGCTGCAGGGTCTAATTTTGACAAAGCGGGTGTGGTGTATCAATGCACGTGTGTACGTGTGGTGTCTACGCATACACAAGGAAAGGGCCACACTGTCGAAAGAGGGGCACCAGCTGGCACGAATGGTTAGTCCTGGGGAGAGCATTACAGGCAAAGTCTTTCCCTGTGGCTTATCTGTGATTGCTTCTTATTGGAAAACAAATACATAGAACGTGAAATTTATTACACACACACTGAAATTTTAAGCTAAAAAAGTGTCGATTTTGTGCACGGGGATAATTATCCATTATAAATAAGAACACGCCATCCTTAATAAATATTGGGTCATTTTTCCGTGTAAAAATGTGGCATGACTTTCCTGATAACCTAACATTAACTTCGACGTTAAAAACAAATAGATAAGTGTACTAGTAAAATACATATCTATACTGAAAAGTAAGTATGATATGAAAAATCGTCTAGACCTACTGACAGTTTACTTTACTTAGGTATAATGTACTACTTCTAGAGTTCCATTAAGGAAGTATTTACCATTAGAATCCCCTAGGTATCTTACAGAGAAATAATATTATCATTTGTGGCTAAGTACCTAACTTGGCATCGAAAACAACTAACAATGCATACAAGTAAAGATACCACGTAAAATATTTTATATGCTTTGAAACAATAAAAAGATTCTGTAGGGTCAATAAAAGAGGTGTACCTATAATAGTGTACACAAGAAATTCAACATCCTACAGAATACCGAAATAAAGCATCTGAAAATTACAACTGTCAGTAGTATTCAACTTACTTGAAACTAAAATAAGTTTAATGAATATTACGTACTTATGTAAGAACTGTTTGGCTTGCATTATGAATTCTGGAAGAAATTACTAGAATAGCTCATCTCTGGTTCTGAAAAATTAGGAACTCCCAGGAAGGGCCTGGCAGGAAGAGACATTCTGGATCCCTGTGCTGACCCCGACACCACACTGGGGCTCTATCCTGTCTAAGTCCTCACTGCAAAGTACGGGGATCTGGACACGCTCATCACGTGAATCCAGACCTGCTACAGACTATCCTATGGAATGGGTGTCTACACAACCGTCCAGGGCTCACGCCTTCACTGTGCGCCTCTGCTCTTCCCAGCAAGCTCCCCGGCGCCTCTGCTCTTCCCAGCAAACTCCCCGGCACCTGCTGCTTGCCAGGTCATTCTTCAGAGCGCTGGGACATGCTGCCCGAGTCAGAACACGTGACCGCGGCAGGAGATGGCAAAGGACGAGGATGGCAGGAGGATGTGGACCGTTTAGAGGAATCGGGGATAGGGTTCTTGAACACGGCTAGTAACAGAGTCCTTGCTGCAGTTAACGGATGTCCACGCACCGCAGACTTCTGCCCGAGTCACAGATCTGTCTACAAAACTCAGTAGCCAGCTTCTAAAACTGATAAACGAGGAGGTGACAATGCGCTTTTAAAACCTTCCTACAGGCTTCTACTAAATGTGCATTTAAATCGCGATTCCAGTCACCCAGGTATGAGTTTTCTTTTTCCTTAGAGATAGACTAGCCCAATTCAGTCCACGGGGGGATTCGCCCCCCCCCCCCCCCCCGGTAATATTGA